>NW_024037051.1:18514471-19114471 GCF_015706575.1 Patiria miniata
TTGTTTTCGGAAGCTGCTGAATAGCTCTACAACCTTCAAAAACCAAGCAAGTCTTTTTGGACCCAAGAATGGTGGCGGAAATCAAAAATGTAGTCACTCACACCCGCCAGTTGCGTTTTTGTGCAGTACATGCCATAGCAAGGCCTGTCAGCGCCATGCAACACCGCCTCTCTATGTCTCGATCAAAAACTACCTTAACATAGGAAATTCTAGACAAACTCGACGTTGTTCGGAAGCTGCTGAATAGCTCTACAACCTGCAAAAACAAGCAAGTCTTTGGACCCAAGAATTGTGGAGAAAATGCAAGATGTAGTCACTCACACCCGCCAGTTGCGTTTTGTGCAGTACATGCCATAGCAAGGCCTGTCAGCGCCATGCAACACCGCCTCTCTATGTCTCGATCAAAACTACCTTAACATAGGAAATTCTAGACAAACTCGACGTTGTTCGGAAGCTGCTGAATAGCTCTACAACCTGCAAAAACAAGCAAGTCTTTGGACCCAAGATTGTGGAGAAAATGCAAGATGTAGTCACTCACACCCGCCAGTTGCGTTTTGTGCAGTACATGCCATAGCAAGGCCTGTCAGCGCCATGCAACACCGCCTCTCTATGTCTCGATCAAAAACTACCTTAACATAGGAAATTCTAGACAAACTCGATCGACGTTGTTTCGGAAGCTGCTGAATACTCTACAACCTGCAAAAACAAGCCAGTCTTTGGACCCAAGAATTGTGGAGAAAATGCAAGATGTAGTCACTCACACCCGCCAGTTGCGTTTTGTGCAGTACATGCCATAGCAAGGCCTGTCAGCGCCATGCAACACCCGCTCTCTATGTCTCGATCAAAAACTACCTTAACATAGGAAATTCTAGACAAACTCGACGTTGTTCGGAAGCTGCTGAATAGCTCTACAACCTGCAAAAACAAGCAAGTCTTTGGACCCAAGAATTGTGGAGAAATGCAAGATGTAGTCCTCACACCCGCCAGTTGCGTTTTGTGCAGTACATGCCATAGCAAGGCCTGTCAGCGCCATGCAACACCGCCTCTCTATGTCTCGATCAAAAACTACCTTAACATAGGAAATTCTAGACAAACTCGACGTTGTTCGGAAGCTGCTGAATAGCTCTACAACCTGCAAAAACAAGCAAGTCTTTGGACCCAAGAATTGTGGAGAAAATGCAAGATGTAGTCACTCACACCCCGCCAGTTGCGTTTTGTGCAGTACATGCCATAGCAAGGCCTGTCAGCGCCATGCAACACCGCCTCTCTATGTCTCGATCAAAAACTACCTTAACATAGGAAATTCTAGACAAACTCGACGTTGTTCGGAAGCTGCTGAATAGCTCTACAACTGCAAAAACAAGCAAGTCTTTGGACCCAAGAATTGTGGAGAAAATGCAAGATGTAGTCACTCACACCGCCAGTTGCGTTTTTGTGCAGTACATGCCATAGCAAGGCCTGTCAGCGCCATGCAACACCGCCTCTCTATGTCTCGATCAAAAACTACCTTAACATAGGAAATTCTAAACAAACTCGACGTTGTTCGGAAGCTGCTGAATAGCTCTACAACCTGCAAAAACAAGCAAGTCTTTGGACCCAAGATTGTGGAGAAAATGCAAGATGTAGTCACTCACACCCGCCAGTTGCGTTTTGTGCAGTACATGCCATAGCAAGGCCTGTCAGCGCCATGCAACACCGCCTCTCTATGTCTCGATCAAAAACTACCTTAACATAGGAAATTCTAGACAAACTCGACGTTGTTCGGAAGCTGCTGAATAGCTCTACAACCTGCAAAAACAAGCAAGTCTTTGACCCAAGAATTGTGGAGAAAATGCAAGATGTAGTCACTCACACCCGCCAGTTGCGTTTTGTGCAGTACATGCCATAGCAAGGCCTGTCAGCGCCATGCAACACCGCCTCTCTATGTCTCGATCAAAAACTACCTTAACATAGGAAATTCTAGACAAACTCGACGTTGTTCGGAAGCTGCTGAATAGCTCTACAACCTGCAAAAACAAGCAAGTCTTTGGACCCAAGAATTGTGGAGAAAATGCAAGATGTAGTCACTCACACCCGCCAGTTGCGTTTTGTGCAGTACATGCCATAGCAAGGCCTGTCAGCGCCATGCAACACCGCCTCTCTATGTCTCGATCAAAAACTACCTTAACATAGAAAATTCTAGACAAACTCGACGTTGTTCGGAAGCTGCTGAATAGCTCTACAACCTGCAAAAACAAGCAAGTCTTTGGACCCAAGAATTGTGGAGAAAATGCAAGATGTAGTCACTCACACCCGCCAGTTGCGTTTTGTGCAGTACATGCCATAGCAAGGCCTGTCAGCGCCATGCACACCGCCTCTCTATGTCTCGATCAAAAACTACCTTAACATAGGAAATTCTAGACAAACTCGACGTTGTTCGGAAGCTGCTGAATAGCTCTACAACCTGCAAAAACAAGCAAGTCTTTGGACCCAAGAATTGTGGAGAAAATGCAAGATGTAGTCACTCACACCCGCCAGTTGCGTTTTGTGCAGTACATGCCATAGCAAGGCCTGTCAGCGCCATGCAACACCGCCTCTCTATGTCTCGATCAAAAACTACCTTAACATAGGAAATTCTAGACAAACTCGACGTTGTTCGGAAGCTGCTGAATAGCTCTACAACCTGCAAAAACAAGCAAGTCTTTAGACCCAAGAATTGTGGAGAAAATGCAAGATGTAGTCACTCACACCCGCCAGTTGCGTTTTGTGCAGTACATGCCATAGCAAGGCCTGTCAGCGCCATGCAACACGCCTCTCTATGTCTCGATCAAAAACTACCTTAACATAGGAAATTCTAGACAAACTCGACGTTGTTCGGAAGCTGCTGAATAGCTCTACAACCTGCAAAAACAAGCAAGTCTTTGGACCCAAGAATTGTGGAGAAAATGCAAGATGTAGTCACTCACACCCGCCAGTTGCGTTTTGTGCAGTACATGCCATAGCAAGGCAAGGCCTGTCAGCGCCATGCAACACCGCCTCTCTATGTCTCGATCAAAAACTACCTTAACATAGGAAATTCTAGACAAACTCGACGTTGTTCGGAAGCTGCTGAATAGCTCTACAACCTGCAAAAACAAGCAAGTCTTTAGACCCAAGAATTGTGGAGAAAATGCAAGATGTAGTCACTCACACCCGCCAGTTGCGTTTTGTGCAGTACATGCCATAGCAAGGCCTGTCAGCGCCATGCAACACCGCCTCTCTATGTCTCGATCAAAAACTACCTTAACATAGGAAATTCTAGACAAACTCGACGTTGTTCGGAAGCTGCTGAATAGCTCTACAACCTGCAAAAACAAGCAAGTCTTTGGACCCAAGAATTGTGGAGAAAATGCAAGATGTAGTCACTCACACCCGCCAGTTGCGTTTTGTGCAGTACATGCCATAGCAAGGCCTGTCAGCGCCATGCAACACCGCCTCTCTATGTCTCGATCAAAAACTACCTTAACATAGAAAATTCTAGACAAACTCGACGTTGTTCGGAAGCTGCTGAATAGCTCTACAACCTGCAAAAAACAAGCAAGTCTTTAGACCCAAGAATTGTGGAGAAAATGCAAGATGTAGTCACTCACACCCGCCAGTTGCGTTTTGTGCAGTACATGCCATAGCAAGGCCTGTCAGCGCCATGCAACAACCGCCTCTCTATGTCTCGATCAAAAACTACCTTAACATAGGAAATTCTAGACAAACTCGACGTTGTTCGGAAGCTGCTGAATAGCTCTACAACCTGCAAAAACAAGCAAGTCTTTGGACCCAAGAATTGTGGAGAAAATGCAAGATGTAGTCACTCACACCCGCCAGTTGCGTTTTGTGCAGTACATGCCATAGCAAGGCCTGTCAGCGCCATGCAACACCGCCTCTCTATGTCTCGATCAAAAACTACCTTAACATAGGAAATTCTAGACAAACTCGACGTTTTTCGGAAGCTGCTGAATAGCTCTACAACCTGCAAAAACAAGCAAGTCTTTGGACCCAAGAATTGTGGAGAAAATGCAAGATGTAGTCACTCACACCCGCCAGTTGCGTTTTGTGCAGTACATGCCATAGCAAGGCCTGTCAGCGCCATGCAACACCGCCTCTCTATGTCTCGATCAAAAACTACCTTAACATAGGAAATTCTAGACAAACTCGACGTTGTTCGGAAGCTGCTGAATAGCTCTACAACCTGCAAAAACAAGCAAGTCTTTAGACCCAAGAATTGTGGAGAAAATGCAAGATGTAGTCACTCACACCCGCCAGTTGCGTTTTGTGCAGTACATGCCATAGCAAGGCCTGTCAGCGCCATGCAACACCGCCTCTCTATGTCTCGATCAAAAACTACCTTAACATAGGAAATTCTAGACAAACTCGACGTTGTTCGGAAGCTGCTGAATAGCTCTACAACCTGCAAAAACAAGCAAGTCTTTGGACCCAAGAATTGTGGAGAAAATGCAAGATGTAGTCACTCACACCCGCCAGTTGCGTTTTGTGCAGTACATGCCATAGCAAGGCCTGTCAGCGCCATGCAACACCGCCTCTCTATGTCTCGATCAAAAAACTACCTTAACATAGAAAATTCTAGACAAACTCCACGTTGTTCGGAAGCTGCTGAATAGCTCTACAACCTGCAAAAAGAAGCAAGTCTTTGAACCCAAGAATTGTGGAGAAAATGCAAGATGTAGTCACTCACACCCGCCAGTTGCGTTTTGTGCAGTACATGCCATAGCAAGGCCTGTCAGCGCCATGCAACACCGCCTCTCTATGTCTCGATCAAAAACTACCTTAACATAGGAAATTCTAGACAAACTCGACGTTGTTCGGAAGCTGCTGAATAGCTCTACAACCTGCAAAAACAAGCAAGTCTTTAGACCCAAGAATTGTGGAGAAAATGCAAGATGTAGTCACTCACACCCGCCAGTTGCGTTTTGTGCAGTACATGCCATAGCAAGGCCTGTCAGCGCCATGCAACACCGCCTCTCTATGTCTCGATCAAAAACTACCTTAACATAGGAAATTCTAGACAAACTCGACGTTGTTCGGAAGCTGCTGAATAGCTCTACAACCTGCAAAAACAAGCAAGTCTTTAGACCCAAGAATTGTGGAGAAAATGCAAGATGTAGTCACTCACACCCGCCAGTTGCGTTTTGTGCAGTACATGCCATAGCAAGGCCTGTCAGCGCCATGCAACACCGCCTCTCTATGTCTCGATCAAAAATACCTTAACATAGGAAATTCTAGACAAACTCGACGTTGTTCGGAAGCTGCTGAATAGCTCTACAACCTGCAAAAACAAGCAAGTCTTTAGACCCAAGAATTGTGGAGAAAATGCAAGATGTAGTCACTCACACCCGCCAGTTGCGTTTTGTGCAGTACATGCCATAGCAAGGCCTGTCAGCGCCATGCAACACCGCCTCTCTATGTCCCGATCAAAAACAACAAGTCTTTAGACCAGAAGTGTGGAGAAATCTTCAAGATGTAGTCACTCACACCCGCCAGTTGCGTTTTGTGCAGTACATGCCATAGCAAGGCCTGTCAGCGCCATGCAACACCGCCTCTCTATGTCTCGATCAAAAACTACCTTAACATAGGAAATTCTAGACAAACTCGACGTTGTTCGGAAGCTGCTGAATAGCTCTACAACCTGCAAAAACAAGCAAGTCTTTGGACCCAAGAATTGTGGAGAAAATGCAAGATGTAGTCACTCACACCCGCCAGTTGCGTTTTGTGCAGTACATGCCATAGCAAGGCCTGTCAGCGCCATGCAACACCGCCTCTCTATGTCTCGATCAAAAACTACCTTAACATAAAATTCTAGACAAACTCGACGTTGTTCGGAAGCTGCTGAATAGCTCTACAACCTGCAAAAACAAGCAAGTCTTTGAACCCAAGAATTGTGGAGAAAATGCAAGATGTAGTCACTCACACCCGCCAGTTGCGTTTTGTGCAGTACATGCCATAGCAAGGCCTGTCAGCGCCATGCAACACCGCCTCTCTATGTCTCGATCAAAAACTACCTTAACATAGGAAATTCTAGACAAACTCGACGTTGTTCGGAAGCTGCTGAATAGCTCTACAACCTGCAAAAACAAGCAAGTCTTTAGACCCAAGAATTGTGGAGAAAATGCAAGATGTAGTCACTCACACCCCCAGTTGCGTTTTGTGCAGTACATGCCATAGCAAGGCCTGTCAGCGCCATGCAACACCGCCTCTCTATGTCTCGATCAAAAACTACCTTAACATAGGAAATTCTAGACAAACTCGACGTTGTTCGGAAGCTGCTGAATAGCTCTACAACCTGCAAAAACAAGCAAGTCTTTTGACCCAAGAATTGTGGAGAAAATGCAAGATGTAGTCACTCACACCCGCCAGTTGCGTTTTGTGCAGTACATGCCATAGCAAGGCCTGTCAGCGCCATGCAACACCGCCTCTCTATGTCTCGATCAAAAACTACCTTAACATAGGAAATCTCTACAAACTCGACGTTGTTCGGAAGCTGCTGAATAGCTCTACAACCTGCAAAAACAAGCAAGTCTTTAGACCCAAGAATTGTGGAGAAAATGCAAGATGTAGTCACTCACACCCGCCAGTTGCGTTTTGTGCAGTACATGCCATAGCAAGGCCTGTCAGCGCCATGCAACACCGCCTCTCTATGTCTCGATCAAAAACTACCTTAACATAGAAAATTCTAGACAAACTCGACGTTGTTCGGAAGCTGCTGAATAGCTCTACAACCTGCAAAAACAAGCAAGTCTTTTGACCCAAGAATTGTGGAGAAAATGCAAGATGTAGTCACTCACACCCGCCAGTTGCGTTTTGTGCAGTACATGCCATAGCAAGGCCTGTCAGCGCCATGCAACACCGCCTCTCTATGTCTCGATCAAAAACTACCTTTACATAGGAAATTCTACAAACTCGACGTTGTTCGGAAGCTGCTGAATAGCTCTACAACCTGCAAAAACAAGCAAGTCTTTAGACCCAAGAATTGTGGAGAAAATGCAAGATGTAGTCACTCACACACCCGCCAGTTGCGTTTTTGTGCAGTACATGCCATAGCAAGGCCTGTCAGCGCCATGCAACACCGCCTCTCTATGTCTCGATCAAAAACAAGCAAGTCTTAGACCCAAGAATTGTGGAGAAAATGCAAGATGTAGTCACTCACACCCGCCAGTTGCGTTTTGTGCAGTACATGCCATAGCAAGGCCTGTCAGCGCCATGCAACACCGCCTCTCTATGTCTCGATCAAAAACTACCTTAACATAGGAAATTCTAGACAAACTCGACGTTGTTCGGAAGCTGCTGAATAGCTCTACAACCTGCAAAAACAAGCAAGTCTTTGGACCCAGGAATTGTGGAGAAAATGCAAGATGTAGTCACTCACACCCGCCAGTTGCGTTTTGTGCAGTACATGCCATAGCAAGGCCTGTCAGCGCCATGCAACACCGCCTCTCTATGTCTCGATCAAAAACTACCTTAACATAGGAAATTCTAGACAAACTCGACGTTGTTCGGAAGCTGCTGAATAGCTCTACAACCTGCAAAAACAAGCAAGTCTTTAGACCCAAGAATTGTGGAGAAAATGCAAGATGTAGTCACTCACACCCGCCAGTTGCGTTTTGTGCAGTACATGCCATAGCAAGGCCTGTCAGCGCCATGCAACACCGCCTCTCTATGTCTCGATCAAAAACTACCTTAACATAGGAAATTCTAGACAAACTCGACGTTGTTCGGAAGCTGCTGAATAGCTCTACAACCTGCAAAAACAAGCAAGTCTTTGGACCCAAGAATTGTGGAGAAAATGCAAGATGTAGTCACACCCGCCAGTTGCGTTTTGTGCAGTACATGCCATAGCAAGGCCTGTCAGCGCCATGCAACACCGCCTCTCTATGTCTCGATCAAAAACTACCTTAACATAGGAAATTCTAGACAAACTCGACGTTGTTCGGAAGCTGCTGAATAGCTCTACAACCTGCAAAAACAAGCAAGTCTTTAGACCCAAGAATTGTGGAGAAAATGCAAGATGTAGTCACTCACACCCGCCAGTTGCGTTTTGTGCAGTACATGCCATAGCAAGGCCTGTCAGCGCCATGCAACACCGCCTCTCTATGTCTCGATCAAAAACTACCTTAATATAGGAAATTCTAGACAAACTCGACGTTGTTCGGAAGCTGCTGAATAGCTCTACAACCTGCAAAAACAAGCAAGTCTTTGGACTCAAGAATTGTGGAGAAAATGCAAGATGTAGTCACTCACACCCGCCAGTTGCGTTTTGTGCAGTACATGCCATAGCAAGGCCTGTCAGCGCCATGCAACACCGCCTCTCTATGTCTCGATCAAAAACTACCTTAACATAGGAAATTCTAGACAAACTCGACGTTGTTCGGAAGCTGCTGAATAGCTCTACAACCTGCAAAAACAAGCAAGTCTTTAGACCCAAGAATTGTGGAGAAAATGCAAGATGTAGTCACTCACACCCGCCAGTTGCGTTTTGTGCAGTACATGCCATAGCAAGGCCTGTCAGCGCCATGCAACACCGCCTCTCTATGTCTCGATCAAAAACTACCTTAACATAGGAAATTCTAGACAAACTCGACGTTGTTTGGAAGCTGCTGAATAGCTCTACAACCTGCAAAAACAAGCAAGTCTTTAGACCCAAGAATTGTGGAGAAAATGCAAGATGTAGTCACTCACACCCGCCAGTTGCGTTTTGTGCTGTACATGCCATAGCAAGGCCTGTCAGCGCCATGCAACACCGCCTCTCTATGTCTCGATCAAAAACTACCTTAACATAGAAAATTCTAGACAAACTCGACGTTGTTCGGAAGCTGCTGAATAGCTCTACAATCTGCAAAAACAAGCAAGTCTTTAGACCCAAGAATTGTGGATAAAATGCAAGATGTAGTCACTCACACCCGCCAGTTGCGTTTTGTGCAGTACATGCCATAGCAAGGCCTGTCAGCGCCATGCAACACCGCCTCTCTATGTCCCGATCAAAAACAAGCAAGTCTTTAGACCCAAGAATTGTGGAGAAAATGCAAGATGTAGTCACTCACACCCGCCAGTTGCGTTTTGTGCAGTACATGCCATAGCAAGGCCTGTCAGCGCCATGCAACACCGCCTCTCTATGTCTCGATCAAAAACTACCTTAACATAGGAAATTCTAGACAAACTCGACGTTGTTCGGAAGCTGCTGAATAGCTCTACAACCTGCAAAAACAAGCAAGTCTTTGGACCCAGGAATTGTGGAGAAAATGCAAGATGTAGTCACTCACACCCGCCAGTTGCGTTTTGTGCAGTACATGCCATAGCAAGGCCTGTCAGCGCCATGCAACACCGCCTCTCTATGTCTCGATCAAAAACTACCTTAACATAGGAAATTCTAGACAAACTCGACGTTGTTCGGAAGCTGCTGAATAGCTCTACAACCTGCAAAAACAAGCAAGTCTTTAGACCCAAGAATTGTGGAGAAAATGCAAGATGTAGTCACTCACACCCGCCAGTTGCGTTTTGTGCAGTACATGCCATAGCAAGGCCTGTCAGCGCCATGCAACACCGCCTCTCTATGTCTCGATCAAAAACTACCTTAACATAGGAAATTCTAGACAAACTCGACGTTGTTCGGAAGCTGCTGAATAGCTCTACAACCTGCAAAAACAAGCAAGTCTTTGGACCCAAGAATTGTGGAGAAAATGCAAGATGTAGTCACTCACACCCGCCAGTTGCGTTTTGTGCAGTACATGCCATAGCAAGGCCTGTCAGCGCCATGCAACACCGCCTCTCTATGTCTCGATCAAAACCTACCTTAACATAGGAAATTCTAGACAAACTCGACGTTGTTCGGAAGCTGCTGAATAGCTCTACAACCTGCAAAAACAAGCAAGTCTTTGGACCCAAGAATTGTGGAGAAAATGCAAGATGTAGTCACACCCGCCAGTTGCGTTTTGTCCAGTACATGCCATAGCAAGGCCTGTCAGCGCCATGCAACACCGCCTCTCTATGTCTCGATCAAAAACTACCTTAATATAGAAAATTCTCTACAAACTCGACGTTGTTCGGAAGCTGCTGAATAGCTCTACAACCTGCAAAAACAAGCAAGTCTTTAGACCCAAGAATTGTGGAGAAAATGCAAGATGTAGTCACTCACACCCGCCAGTTGCGTTTTATGCAGTACATGCCATAGCAAGGCCTGTCAGCGCCATGCAACACCGCCTCTCTATGTCTCGATCAAAAACTACCTTAATATAGGAAATTCTAGACAAACTCGACGTTGTTCGGAAGCTGCTGAATAGCTCTACAACCTGCATCAACAAGCAAGTCTTTGGACTCAAGAATTGTGGAGAAAATGCAAGATGTAGTCACTCACACCCGCCAGTTGCGTTTTGTGCAGTACATGCCATAGCAAGGCCTGTCAGCGCCATGCGACACCGCCTCTCTATGTCTCGATCAAAAACTACCTTAACATAGAAAATTCTAGACAAACTCGACGTTGTTCGGAAGCTGCTGAATAGCTCTACAACCTGCAAAAACAAGCAAGTCTTTAGACCCAAGAATTGTGGAGAAAATGCAAGATGTAGTCACTCACACCCGCCAGTTGCGTTTTGTGCAGTACATGCCATAGCAAGGCCTGTCAGCGCCATGCAACACCGCCTCTCTATGTCTCGATCAAAAACTACCTTAACATAGGAAATTCTAGACAAACTCGACGTTGTTCGGAAGCTGCTGAATAGCTCTACAACCTGCAAAAACAGGTTTAGACCCAAGACATAGAGAGGCGGTGTTGCATGGCGCTGACAGGCCTTGCTATGGCATGTACTGCACAAAACGCACTGGCGGGTGTGAGTGACTACATCTTGCATTTTCTCCACAATTCTTGGGTCTAAAGACTTGCTTGTTTTTGCAGGTTGTAGAGCTATTCAGCAGCTTCCGAACAACGTCAAGTTTGTTTAGAATTTCCTATGTTAAGGTAGTTTTTGATCGAGACATAGGAAATTCTAGACAAACTCGACGTTGTTCGGAAGCTGCTGAATAGCTCTACAACCTGCAAAAACAAGCAAGTCTTTAGACCCAAGAATTGTGGAGAAAATGCAAGATGTAGTCACTCACACCCGCCAGTTGCGTTTTGTGCAGTACATGCCATAGCAAGGCCTGTCAGCGCCATGCAACACCGCCTCTCTATGTCTCGATCAAAAACTACCTTAACATAGGAAATTCTAGACAACTCGACGTTGTTCAGAAGCTGCTGAATAGCTCTACAACCTGCAAAAACAAGCAAGTCTTTAGACCCAAGAATTGTGGAGAAAATGCAAGATGTAGTCACTCACACCCGCCAGTTGCGTTTTGTGCAGTACATGCCATAGCAAGGCCTGTCAGCGCCATGCAACACCGCCTCTCTATGTCTCGATCAAAAACTACCTTAACATAGGAAATTCTAGACAAACTCGACGTTGTTCGGAAGCTGCTGAATAGCTCTACAACCTGCAAAAACAAGCAAGTCTTTGGACCCAAGAATTGTGGAGAAAATGCAAGATGTAGTCACTCACACCCGCCAGTTGCGTTTTGTGCAGTACATGCCCTAGCAAGGCCTGTCAGCGCCATGCAACACCGCCTCTCTATGTCTCGATCAAAAACTACCTTAACATAGGAAATTCTAGACAAACTCGACGTTGTTCGGAAGCTGCTGAATAGCTCTACAACCTGCAAAAACAAGCAAGTCTTTGGACCCAAGAATTGTGGAGAAAATGCAAGATGTAGTCACTCACACCCGCCAGTTGCGTTTTGTGCAGTACATGCCATAGCAAGGCCTGTCTGCGCCATGCAACACCGCCTCTCTATGTCTCGATCAAAAACTACCTTAACATAGGAAATTCTAGACAAACTCGACGTTGTTCGGAAGCTGCTGAATAGCTCTACAACCTGCAAAAACAGGTTGTAGACCCAAGACATAGAGAGGCGGTGTTGCATGGCGCTGACAGGCCTTGCTATGGCATGTACTGCACAAACGCAACTGGCGGGTGTGAGTGACTACATCTTGCATTTTCTCCACAATTCTTGGGTCTAAAGACTTGCTTGTTTTTGCAGGTTGTAGAGCTATTCAGCAGCTTCCGAACAACGTCAAGTTTGTTTAGAATTTCCTATGTTAAGGTAGTTTTTGATCGAGACATAGGAAATTCTAGACAAACTCGACGTTGTTCGGAAGCTGCTGAATAGCTCTACAACCTGCAAAAACAAGCAAGTCTTTAGACCCAAGAATTGTGGAGAAAATGCAAGATGTAGTCACTCACACCGCCAGTTGCGTTTTGTGCAGTACATGCCATAGCAAGGCCTGTCAGCGCCATGCAACACCGCCTCTCTATGTCTCGATCAAAAACTACCTTAACATAGAAAATTCTAGACAACTCGACGTTGTTCAGAAGCTGCTGAATAGCTCTACAACCTGCAAAAACAAGCAAGTCTTTAGACCCAAGAATTGTGGAGAAAATGCAAGATGTAGTCACTCACACCCGCCAGTAGCGTTTTGTGCAGTACATGCCATAGCAAGGCCTGTCAGCGCCATGCAACACCGCCTCTCTATGTCTCGATCAAAAACTACCTTAACATAGGAAATTCTAGACAAACTCGACGTTGTTCGGAAGCTGCTGAATAGCTCTACAACCTGCAAAAACAAGCAAGTCTTTGACCCAAGAATTGTGGAGAAAATGCAAGATGTAGTCACTCACACCCGCCAGTTGCGTTTTGTGCAGTACATGCCCTAGCAAGGCCTGTCAGCGCCATGCAACACCGCCTTACTATGTCTCGATCAAAACTACCTTAACATAGGAAATTCTAGACAAACTCGACGTTGTTCGGAAGCTGCTGAAGAGCTCTACAACCTGCAAAAACAAGCAAGTCTTTGGACCCTAGAATTGTGGAGAAAATGCAAGATGTAGTCACTCACACCCGCCAGTTGCGTTTTGTGCAGTACATGCCATAGCAAGGCCTGTCTGCGCCATGCAACACCGCCTCTCTATGTCTCGATCAAAAACTACCTTAACATAGGAAATTCTAGACAAACTCGACGTTGTTCGGAAGCTGCTGAATAGCTCTACAACTTGCAAAAACAAGCAAGTCTTTGGACCCAAATTTTAGGGAGAAATGCAAGATGTAGTCACTCGCAGTACATGCCATAGCAAGGCCTGTCAGCGCCATGCAACACCACCTCTCTATGTTTCGATCAAAAACTACCTTAACATAGGAAATTCTAGACAAACTCGACGTTGTTCGGAAGCTGCTGAATAGCTCTACAACCTGCAAAAACAAGCAAGTCTTTGGACCCAAGAAGCTGCTGAATAGCTCTACAACCTGCATATAACTATAACTTGTTGGATGGCGGATGAATAGGCCAACAAGCTGACGAATCGGCAAGGCTTCAGACTTGAAACTTTTGGAGTGAGCCCCAGACATAGGTACATGATGCCCCCAGTTTCGTATTTGTGCAGTAAGTGCCATAGCAAGGGCTGTCAGCGCCAGCCAACATGGCTCTCATGAGTCGCGGTCTAAAGGTACCTTAACATGGATGGATTTGGACAAACTATAACTTGTTGGATGGCGGATGAATAGGCCAACAAGCTGACAAATCGGCAAGGCTTCAGACTTGAAACTTTTGGAGTGAGCCCCAGACATATGTACATGATGCCCCCAGTTTCGTTTTTGTGCAGTAAGTCCCATAGCAAGAGCTGTCAGCGCCAGCCAACATGGCTCTCATGAGTCGCGGTCTAAAGGTACCTTAACATGGATGGATTTTGACAAACTATAACTTGTTGGATGGCGGATGAATAGGCCAACAAGCTGACAAATCGGCAAGGCTTCAGACTTGAAACTTTTGAAGAGAGCTCCAGACATAGGTACATGATGCCCACAGTTTCGCTTTTTTGTGCAGTATGTCCCATAGCAAGGGCTGTCAGCGCCAGCCAACATGGCTCTCATGAGTCGCGGTCTAAAGGTACTTAACATGGATGGATTTTGACAAACTATAACTTGTTGGATGGCGGATGAATAGGCCAACAAGCTGACAATTCGGCAAGGCTTCAGACTTGGAACTTTTGGAGTGAGCCCCAGACATAGGTACATGATGCCCCCAGTTTCGTTTTTGTGCAGTAAGTCCCATAGCAAGGGCTGTCAGCGCCAGCAAACATGGCTGTCATGAGTCGCGGTCTAAAAGTACCTTAACATGGATGGATTTGGACAAACTTTAACTTGTTGGATGGCGGATGAATAGGCCAACAAGCTGACAAATCGGCAAGGCTTCAGACTTGAAACTTGTGGAGTGAGCCCCAGACATAGGTACATGATGCTCCCAGTTTCGTTTTTGTGCAGTAAGTCCCATAGCAAGGGCTGTCAGCGCCAGCCAACATGGCTCACATGAGTCGCGGTCTAAAGGTACCTTAACATGGATGGATTTGGACAAACTATAACTTGTTGGATGGCGGATGAATAGGCCAACAAGCTGACAAATCGGCAAGGCTTCAGACTTGGAACTTTTGGAGTGAGCCTCGAACGTAGGTGCATGATGCCCCGAGTTTCGATTTTGTGCAGTATGTCCCATAGCAAGGGCTGTCAGCGCCAGCCGACCTGGCTCTCATGAGTCGCGGTCTAAAGGTATCTTAACATGGATGGATTTTGACAAACTATACCTTGGTGGATAGCGGATGAATAGGCCAACAAGCTGACAAATTTGCAAGGCTTCAGACTTGAAACTTTTGGAGTGAGCCTAAGACGTAGGTGCATGATGCCCCCAGTTTCGTTTTTGTGCAGTAAGTCCCATAGCAAGGGCTGTCAGCGCCAGCCGACCTGGCTCTCATGAGTCGCGGACTAAAGGTATCTTTACATGGATGGATTTTGACAAACTATACCTTGGTGGATAGCGGATGAATAGGCCAACAAGCTGACAAAATTGCAAGGCTTCAGGCTTGAAACCTTTGGAGTGAGCCCCAGAAGTATGTGCATGATGCCCCCAGTTTCGTTTTTGTGCAGTAAGTCCCATAGCAAGGGCTGTTAGCGCCAGCCGACATGGCTCTCATGAGTCGCGGTCTAAAGGTATCTTAACATGGATGGATTTTGACAAATTATACCTTGGTGGATAGCGGATGAATAGGCTAACAAGCTGACAAATATGCATAGCTTCAGACCTGAAACTTTTGGAGTGAGCCCCAAACGTAGGTGCATGATGCCCCCAGTTTCGTTTTTGTGCAGTAAGTCCCATAGCAAGGGCTGCCAGCGCCAGCCGACATGGCTCTCATGAGTCGCGGTCTAGAGGTACCTTAACATAAATGGATTTTGACAAACTATACCTTGGTGGATAGCGAATGAATAGGCCAACATGCTGACAAATTTGCAAGGCTTCAGATTTGAAACTTTTGGAGTGAGCCTCGAACGTAGGTGCATGATGCCCCCAGTTTCGTTTTTGTGCAGTATGTCCCATAGCAAGGGCTGTCAGCGCCAGCCGACCTGGCTCTAATGAGTCGCGGTCTAAAGGTATCTTATGATGGATGGATTTTGACAAACTATACCTTGGTGGATAGCAGATGAATATGCCAACAAGCTGACAAATTTGCAAGGCTTCAGACTTTAAACTTTTGGAGTGAGCCCCAGACGTAGGTGCATGATGCTCCGAGTTTCGATTTTGTGCAGTATGTCCCATAGCAAGGGCTGTCAGCGCCAGCCGACATGGCTCTCATGAGTCGCGGTCTAAAGGTATCTTAAAATGGATGGATTTTGACAAACTATACCTTGGTGGATAGCGAATGAATAGGCCAACATGCTGACAAATTTGCAAGGCTTCAGATTTGAAACTTTTGGAGTGAGCCTCGAACGTAGGTGCATGATGCCCCCAGTTTCGTTTTTGTGCAGTATGTCCCATAGCAAGGGCTGTCAGCGCCAGCCGACCTTGCTCTAATGAGTCGCGGTCTAAAGGTATCTTATGATGGATGGATTTTGACAAACTATACCTTGGTGGATAGCAGATGAATATGCCAACAAGCTGACAAATTTGCAAGGCTTCAGACTTTAAACTTTTGGAGTGAGCCCCAGACGTAGGTGCATGATGCTCCGAGTTTCGATTTTGTGCAGTATGTCCCATAGCAAGGGCTGTCAGCGCCAGCCGACCTGGCTCTCATGAGTCGCGGTCTAAAGGTATCTTAAAATGGATGGATTTTGACAAACTATACCTTGGTGGATAGCGGATGAATAGGCCAATATGCTGACCAATTTGCAAGGCTTCAGATTTGAAACTTTTGGAGTGAGCCCCAGACGTAGGTGCATGATGCCCCGAGTTTCGTTTTTGTGCAGTAAGTCCCATAGCAAGGGCTGTCAGCGCCAGCCGACCTGGCTCTCATGAGTCGCGGACTTAAGGTATCTTTACATGGATGGATTTTGACAAACTATACCTTGGTGGATAGCGGATGAATAGGCCAACAAGCTGACAAAATTGCAAGGCTTCAGGCCTGAAACCTTTGGAGTGAGCCCCAGAAGTATGTGCATGATGCCCCCAGTTTCGTTTTTGTGCAGTAAGTCCCATAGCAAGGGCTGTTAGCGCCAGCCGACATGGCTCTCATGAGTCGCGGTCTAAAGGTATCTTAACATGGATGGATTTTGACAAATTATACCTTGGTGGATAGCGGATGAATAGGCTAACAAGCTGACAAATATGCATAGCTTCAGACTTGAAACTTTTGGAGTGAGTCCCAAACGTAGGTGCATGATGCCCCCAGTTTCGTTTTTGTGCAGTAAGTCCCATAGCAAGGGCTGTCAGCGCCAGCCGACATGGCTCTGATGAGTCGCGGTCTAAAGGTACCTTAACATATATGGATTTTGACAAACTATACCTTGGTGGATAGCGAATGAATAGGCCAACATGCTGACAAATTTGCAAGGCTTCAGATTTGAACCTTTGGAGTGAGCCCCAGACGTAGGTGCATGATGCCCCCAGTTTCGTTTTTGTGCAGTATGTCCCATAGCAAGGGCTGTCAGCGCCAGCCGACCTGGCTCTCATAAGTCGCGGTCTAAAGGTATATTAACATGGATGGATTTTGACAAACTATACCTTGGTGGATAGCGGATGAATATGCCAACAAGCTGACAAAATTGCAAGGCTTCAGACCTGAAACTTTTGGAGTGAGCCCCAGAAGTATGTGCATGATGCCCCCAGTTTCGTTTTTGTGCAGTAAGTCCCATAGCAAGGGCTGTCAGCGCCAGCCGACATGGCTCTCATGAGTCGCGGTCTAAAGGTACCTTAACATAGATGGATTTTGACAAACTATACCTTGGTGGATAGCGGATGAATAGGCCAATATGCTGACAAATTTGCAAGGCTTCAGATTCGAAACTTTTGGAGTGAGCCCCAGACGTAGGTGCATGATGCCCCGAGTTTCGTTTTTGTGCAGTATGTCCCATAGCAAGGGCTGTCAGCGCCAGCCGACATGGCTCTCATGAGTCGCGGTCTAAAGGTATCTTAAAATGGATGGATTTTGACAAACTATACCTTGGTGGATAGCGGATGAATAGGCCAACATGCTGACCAATTTGCAAGGCTTCAGACTTGAAACTTTTGGAGTGAGCCCCAAACGTAGGTGCATGATGCCCCCAGTTTCGTTTTTGTGCAGTAAGTCCCATAGCAAGGGCTGTCAGCGCCAGCCGACATGGCTCTCATGAGTCGCGGTCTAAAGGTACCTTAACATGGATGGATTTTGACAAACTATACCTTGGTGGATAGCGGATGAATAGGCCAACATGCTGAAAAATTTGCAAGGCTTCAGACTTGAAACTTTTGGAGTGAGCCCCAGACGTAGGTGCATGATTCCCCCAGTTTCGTTTTTGTGCAGTAAGTCCCTTAGAAAGGGCTGTCAGCGCCAGCCGACATGGCTCTCATGAGTCGCGGTCTAAAGGTATCTTAAAATGGATGGATTTTGACAAACTATACCTTGGTGGATAGCGGATGAATAGGCCAACATGCTGACCAATTTGCAAGGCTTCAGACTTGAAAATTTGGGAGTTAGCACCAGACGTATGTGCATGATGCCCCCAGTTTCGTTTTTGTGCAGTAAGTCCCATAGATCAAATCATAGTCCCATAGCAAGGGCTGTTATCGCCAGCCGACATGGCTCTCATGAGTCGCGGTCTAAAGGTATCTTAACATAGATGGATTTTTACAAACTATACCTTGGTGGATAGCGGATGAATAGGCCAACAAGCTGAAAAATTTGCGAGGCTTCAGACCTGACACTTTTGGAGTGAGCCCAAGAAGTATGTGCATGATGCCCCAGTTTCGTTTTTGTGCAGTAAGTCCCATAGCAAGGGCTGTCAGCGCCAGCCGACATGGCTCTCATGAGTCGCGGTCTAAAGGTACCTTAACATAGATGGATTTTGACAAACTGTACCTTGATGGATAGCGGATGAATTGGCCAACAAGGTGACAAATTTGCAAGGCTTCAGATTCGAAACTTTTGGAGTGAGCCCCAGACGTAGGTGCATGATGCCCCCAGTTTCGATTTTGTGCAGTAAGTCCCATAGCATGGGCTGTCAGCGCCGGCCGACCTGGCTCTCATGAGTCGCGGTCTAAAGGTATCTTAACATAGATGGATTTTGACAAACTATACCTTGGTGGATAGCGGATGAATAGGCCAACATGCTGACAAATTTGCAAGGCTTCAGACTTGAAACTTTTGGAGTGAGCTTCAGACGTAGGTACATGATGCCCCCAGTTTCGTTTTTGTGCAGTAATTCACACAGCATGGGCTGTGTGCGCCAGCCGACATTGCTCTTATGTTTCGCGGTCTAAATGTACCTTAACATAGATGGATTTTGACAAACTATAGCTTGTTGAAAAGCGGATGAATGGGCCAACAAGCTCACAAATCGGAAAGGCTTCAGACTTGAAACTTTTGGAGTGAGCTTCAGACGTAGGTACATGATGCCCCCAGTTTCGTTTTTGTGCAGTAATTCACACAGCATGGGCTGTGTGCGCCAGCCGACATTGCTCTTATGTTTCGCGGTCTAAATGTACCTTAACATAGATGGATTTTGACAAACTATAGCTTGTTGGATAGCGGATGAATGGGCCAACAAGCCGACGAATCGTCAAGGCTTCAGATCTGAAACTTTTGGAGTGAGCCCCAGATGTAGGCACATGATGTCCCCAGATTCGTTTTTGTGCAGTAAGTCCCATAGCAAGGGCTGTCAGCGCCAGCCGACATGGCTCTCATGTGTCTCGGTCTCCTTAACATGGATGGATTTTGACAAACTATAGCTTATTGGATAGCGGATGAATGGGCCAACAAGCCGACAAATCGTCAAGGCTTCAAACCTGAAACTTCTGGAGTGAGTTTCAGATGAAGGCACATGATGCCCCCCGTTTCGTTTGTGTTCACTAAGTCCCATAGCAAGGGCTGTCAGCGCCAGCCGACATGGCTCTCATGTGTCTCGGTCTAAATGTACCTTAACATAAATGGATTTTGACAAACTATAGCTTGTTGGATAGCGGATGAATGGGCCAACAAGCCCACAATTTGTCAAGGCTTCAGACCTGAAACTTTTGGAGTGAGCTCCAGATGTAGGCACATGATGCCCCCAGTTTCGTTTTTGTGCAGTAAGTCCCATAACAAGGGCTGTCAGCGCCAGCCGACATCGCTCTCATGTGTCTCGGTCTAAATGTATCTTAACATGGATGGATTTTGACAAACTATAGCTTGTTGGATAGCGGATGAATGGGCCAACAAGCCGACAAATCGTCAAGGCTTTAGACCTGAAACTTTTTTGAGTGAGCCCCAGATGTAGGCACATGATGCCCCCAGTTTCGTTTGTGTGCACTAAGTCCCATAGCAGGGGCTGTCAGCGCCAGCCGACATGGCTCTCATGTGTCTCGGTCTAAATGTACCTTAACATTGATGGATTTTGACAAACTATAGCTTGTTGGATAGCGGATGAATGGGCCAACAAGCCGACAAATCGTCAAGGCTTCAGATCTGAAACTTTTGGAGTGAGCCCCAGATGTAGGCACATGATGCCCCCAGTTTCGTTTTTGTGCAGTAAGTCCCATTGCAAGGGCTGTCAGCGCCAGCCGACATGGCTCTCGTGTGACTCGGTCTAAATGTACCTTAACATGGATGGATTTTGACAAACTATAGCTTGTTGGGTAGCGGATGAATGGGCCAACAAGCCGACAAATCGTCAAGGCTTCAGATCTGAAACTTTTGGATTGAGCCCCAGATGTAGGCACATGATGCCCCCAGTTTCGTTTTTGTGCAGTAAGTCCCATAGCAAGGGCTGTCAGCGCCAGCCGACATGGCTCTCATTTGTCGCGGCCTATTCATCCGCTATCCAACGAGTTATAGTTTGTCAAAATCCATCCATGTGAAGGTACCTTTAGACCGCGACACATGAGAGCCATGTCGGCTGGCGCTGACAACCCTTGCTATGGGACTTACTGCACAAAAACGAAACTGGGGGCATCGGGTACCTACGTCTGGAGCTCACTCCAAAGGTTTCCAGTCTGAAGTCCTGCCGATTTGTCAGCTTGTTGGCCTATTCATCCGCTATCCAACAAGCTATAGTTTGTCAAAATCCATCTATGTTAGGGTACATTTAGACCGAGACACATGAGAGCCATGTCGGCTGACGCTGACAGCCCTTGCTATGGGACTTACTGCACAAAAACGAAACTGGGGGCATCATGTACCCACGTCTTGGGCTCACTTGAAAAGTTTCCAGTCTGAAGCCTTGCCGATTTGTCAGCTTGTTGGCCTATTCATCCGCTATCCAACAAGCTATAGTTTTTCAAAATCCATCCATGTTAAGGTACCTTTAGACCACGACACATGAGAGCCATGTGGGCTGGCGCTGACAGCCAAAAATTAAGTAATGCATTACTTAATTTTGGAGATAGTTTGTCGTACATGACTATCGTTTCCGAGCAAAATGTGTGGAAAATGGTCTGTTTTGGACTTGGACTGCACTCTCGCCCAGTTTTTCTCCGCGTTTACACAAAACAATGTTGAAGGAGAGAACAACAATATTTTGTCTAAATCTTCTGTCTAGTTTGTCTATTTTTCATGATAAATCGCCTGGTCACTGTGCAATTTAATGCATTACCTAATTTTTGTGATAGTTTGTCGTGCATGACCATCGTTTCCGAGCAAAACGTGTGTGGAAAATGGTCTGTTTGGACTGGGACTGCACTCTCGCCCAGTTTTCTCAGCGTTTACACAAGACACTGTTGAAGGAGAGAACAACAATATTTTGTCTAAATCTTCTGTCTAGTTTGTTTATTTTTCATGATAAATCACCTGGCCAACGTGCAATTTAATGCATTACTTAATTTTGTGATAGTTTGTCGTGCATGACTATCATTTCCGAGCAAAAAGTGTGTAAAATTGTTTGTTTGGAATGGGACTGCATACTCTCGCCAATTTTTTTTCTCCGCCTTGACACAAGACACTGTTGAGAGAGAGAACAACAATATTTTGTCTAAATCTTCTCTCTAGTTTGTCTATTTGCTGATGTGACTTTACTTAATTGGACTGGTACAGAACGACACGAATGCAGGATCTCAGAGGTAAATATTGGGTTTTGTGTAACGAGTGTCGAGTTAGATACCGACCTAGTAAACAAAAGCTTTTCTTCCTGAAAAGAAAAAAAACAATAGAAGTTTGGCGTGTTGTTGCTGCATGGTACGAAGGGCAGTCTAGACTGGCTACCGCCCACAGGTAGCCTACCGTACCCAGATAAGCATAACAGAGAATGGTTTTGAAGTAACTGTAGTTCGATCAGTGCAGGTTTCAAAGTGCTTCAAAATTATTAGACCATTATTCTGCAGCAGCTCAAGATCAACGCAAACTGGTCTCTTCCTTCACATGTACCCATTTACACTCCTTGGTTAAGAGAGGCAATTGCAGTAAAGTGTCTTGCCCATGAACGTAGGCACCATATAAAGTTCCCCGTCAGGGTTCAAACCCCCGTACCGTGAAACACGACTCGGACACCGTAACCACTGGCCAATGCTATTAAACGACCATATTCATGGTGAAAATCATATGATTGACAGTGTCAAATAAAATACACGATTTAATCAGAATAAACAAAAAATTCAAGGGGATTCCATCTTTTTTGCGGGTAAGTTATTATTTACTTTTGGATAATTTACTTTTGAGGCCACGATTTGTCATTTATGATTGAATAATGGATTAGCTCAGTGTTAGTTATGCTAATGGATTTAGGGCCGGGCGACTATCACTGATTGGAGTAAATTATAGACGAGGAGATAGATAAGCACTGGAGCGAGGTCCGATGTCCATCCGTGAGGGGACCGTCGCGTCAAACTGCGGCCGGCGAATTCTTAGCCAAACTCGGTGACCATTTTATTTTATCTACAAACACCGATAGTCACATTTGTAAAAGAAAATTAGCACATATGCTGCTTAACTGCGTGATCATGGAATTTTTGCAAATTCCCCTCCCAAATATGGACACAATTTCACTTGAGCTCGGTAATTTCACAGGCCTTTGGAGTAAAATAACGTTGCAGAACAGTATCCACTATGTTTTTTTTATTTATTTATTTTTTTTTTACAGCTATAGACCTACATAGTATGCTGGTTTGCAATACCACTGAATGAAATAATCCGTATCATTTTTATCTTTCAATGAAATCTAATTGAAAGCATTGTTAAATCCGAAACTAAAAGTGTAAAAATGTGACGTTATATAAATTATTAAATGTATGGGACCCATCAAAGCGAATGGTTCTTATAAATACATTTGTTTTTAGAGATGGAAAGAAACCTGATGGGACAAAAAGTTATACCAACATTGCTTGTAAAAAAAAAAAAAGATTGTCAAGATGCATAGGAAATGAGTAGGGTGTCTCTTATCTTGCTTATCACTTGAAACGTTTTCATTCTTAAGACAATACGTATGGGCTATCAATGGTGTTGCCCACATGTGCTTATTAGAACTTGCAGACTGTAATCCAGTTTGTTAAACAGAGGACAAAATAACGCCCTACGAAACCGAAAACTCCCTTTCCGACTTGAGACAGAATTTTCACTCTTTTGATACAAAAGCCGAATTGACCGCATTTGATCGGTTTTCGACATTTGATAGCTTTTCAGAGGTTCCCCTCTATCAAAACTCAATGTGCGTTTCATAAGGTTGACTAGGTTAGGCTGGTTAATATTTATATAAAATGATAAATGATTATCTATGGCTTATCTTGGGCGGCTTCGCAAAGTGTCGTAGCGTACGGTACTCGTCACAGATGGCAACCAACAGTGGTTCACAGTCCAATCCCTATTGACTACCGACACCGTGCACGAGGGTTGTTTCGCATTTTCAACCTCAGAGATCCGTGTCGAATCTGTGGTGAGACCCGTAGCTAAAGAAAATATCGAAAAGGTTTTCCATTTTCCACTTTACAACCATGGATGAGAAGCCAGACAAGTTTGGTGAGAGGGCAGTCAAGTTCGATGAGGAACCGCTACTACGACCGGTATGTATTTTATTTAATTTGTTCCCAGCATACGAGCACTGGTAAAAATGGTAAAAGATTTTAATCTAAAGCAAAGCGCGTAACTGTTTTTGTCTAACAAAACAGGCTTAAAAGTAATGAACAACATTTGTGAACATAAACAATAACAACTACCAAATTATTATGAAATTGTTTACTTTACTGTTAGTGAATAAAAGTATTCTGTGAAATCATGACACCTGTATGTCATGGCAGCTGTCATTTTCAAGAAAGGTGGCATTTTTGTATCAATATCCAACGATGATGCGCCGACCTTCATTTGAAAAAATGTGACATTTTTTTTTCAAATACTTCCCCAATTTACCAATTTATTTAGTCCACATTTTGTTTGCAATCGGTCACACGTCCTGAACGAGTGCAAGCCATGTAGTCTGGTTCCTTGATCTGACAATTCCAGACGTCTATAAATGGCTCCGTTTCGTCAGAAGTATAGGATCAAGGAGCCAGACTGCAAGATCTAATATATCTGAAGAGAGTTTAATACAAAGGAAACTTACCTATCCAAATTAAAGCTGAGAAATGTCAGCATGAGCTGTGAGAAAAGTGTGAAAATGCATCTTCATGTTTCCGGAGGTAAAGCAAGGTTTTGTTGAAAGGCCTCCCTTCCTGTTCGCTCATTCGTTTTTGACTTACAACATCTTGAACATGTAGTACGATCGCAGTTCGTCACTCGGGAAAAATATTTCTCACTCATGTAACCGATTGCAAATTCTACTAAATTTATTAAATTTGGTATAGTATTTGAATAAAAAAAACCTTTTTTTTCCTCGCGATGGTTAGGTTCAAACAGTCGCGAGGACATGATGTTAATTCCTCTTTCTTGAAAATGACAGCAGAAAAGTCGCAAATGGTCCATTCGGCCTTTGCAGTGCTCAATGCATGCTATGAAACTTTTGTGTTGTTAAGTTATCTCTCAGGCTGTCACTCGAAATATGTTAACCTGAAATGCTCAAATTTTTTTATTGTTTTCTGCTTTTACTTGTAAATGAAGCGAATTGTGCATCTCTGTCACACTTGTACAAGCAATTGGAACATAATCCACACCCGGATTTATCAAGGATTTTCTGTGTTTAATTAATACCATTATGTTTGTTATTTTCATATCTACATTGTCTGCCTGCAATAGCTGCATTATAACATTTCCAAGGCATATTGAATTTTCAGTGCAGTGCTAGATATGAACGGTAGGACATGTCCACCCATTTATAGCTCCGAATTCCAAAGTCGACAGTTATATACCAAAAATAGACTCAACATTTGAACTTCAAACTTGTGCGCTTGCTGGAAACAACTTGAAGCTACTTGAAACTAAACTTAGGTACTATTATACATATATAGCTAATGTTATTTATATTGCACTCGATATGACAATGTTGCACTCGTCTTCGACTTGGGCAATATTGTCATAGCTCGTGCAATGTATTCTTGTATTCACAAAGTCATCCAATATTATATAATTACAATAATGACGTAACTTCACTCTCTGATTTCCAGAGTAACCATTCGAATGAAAACCACTCCCTCCGACTGAAACAAAGGATATGACTGAAATCCATTCAATCGACATAGAGTTTTCACTTTTTGAGTTTGCACTTGCTTTTTAGAGCAATTCGAATTAAAATGTATGGTTATTGTGGCCGTGAAGTGACATAACCGGTCAAGAATATTTGTCTTTGTGACGTCATGGATTAGTCGTGAATATTTTCGCGGAGTCGTGCGATTATATTTTTGCGACGTTGTGAATAGTTTTGCGACGCCGTGAATATTTTTGCGACGCCGTGTACATTTTTCACGAGAAGTCGACAGCGTGAGACAAATTCACGACGTCGCGACAAACCGTCGCAATAAATTCCAGACCAGATGTACGAATAGTGGTTTATTGTCATAAATATGTTCCCAGTTACTAATAAAGGTTCAACAGTGTGCATCATAGATATTTGCCCCGCGTGTCGGGCAACGTACCTTGTTAATTGAGTTCGTATTGTTTGTAAAATAAAGTAACGCCAATTCATTAAAGTTTTGCTATCTGAGTTCCCCTCCATTGAGTTTTTCGACACGTACGATGAAGCATGCAACGATAGGAATCCTGCCGCCGAAACTATGAAATAACACCCTCTATCGCGCCCGTTTGGTTAAATACCCTCCAAGCTGATGAACAAAATCTATATTCGCGACTAAATTCGCGACTCGTCGCAAAGAAAGATATTCACGGCTGGTTATATGTCCCTTCAAGGCCACCATACTCTTTTAAAATTAATGAGTAAAAGAAATCTGTCCTTTGAAAGCTAATATGGGGGAGCCCACTCCTCCCCCGTCGGCTCTCCTCCCCCGTCACCATGGGTTGAAAGACCCTGGACCAGGCTTAAAAGACAAACGCGGAGTCTTCCAAATGATAATCCTTCTTGACCGACAACGTGGATAAATGATAATCAATAATGTTTGAACATTCAGCGTGGCGTCCCTCTTGCAAAATAAATATCGCTTTCCCTGTCGATCGATTTTCGGTTATTTTTTCCCAGGGAGGTTTTTATTTAAAAAAACAAAACAGTTGATTTTTGAGGGTGTTCGATGAAAAGGATCTTGACAGTACGCATGGTAGTGTCTATAGATCTGGCTAGAGGCCTATACACATGATATACGTAGACGGCTGGGCTCGGCCCCTGCAGACAGCCGGCAAAGTATAAAAAACGTGTTGAACCAATGTGCGGCAGAATCCTAGCCTTATGTTCGGTTGGAACATAATGGAGCTATAAAACACATTTGAACACAACTTAACCCCGAGTGTACGTGAGTGCACCATAATAACTAGCGTAAAACAGAATCACGCATCGGCATATGGCATGTGAGAGCTGCTGTGTGGTTTTCCGTAAAGGCGCAATAATGTTTCAGTATGAGACATCAAAAAAGAATAAGCCTTAACTTTTCACACTGGTTTCACCAAGAAGCACTGCAGCTATGCCAAGGCTCTCTTCTTGAAAGTCTGTTCAGGGCTCAGACGATACGTCCATTCAAAGAGCAAAAGCCACAGTCCATTCATGGACACACGGGTGCACACGTAAATAGGCAAAAAATCCGTCCGCGAGCTCATGAATAAAAGTTATACACTCAAATTCGTGTATGAGAGTTCTGAGAGCCATGGAATTGGGGACTATGAAGACATATAGCACTACTGCAAATCTGGCCTAGACATGGGGCTTCCAAATCTGATTACTTTGAATGCAATTGAGGCTGAAAGTGGCGCTATTTAGCCATGTTTTTGAGGGATTCTTTTTTTTAATTGCTATACTTTTCCAGTTTGGGAAATATTATTCGTGTTAGGGGTGGTCTTAATTCATCGGGTGAGAATTTCTTCAAGACATCATCGGTCAACCCACCAAAAATTGAAAAGAAAATGAAAGGTGAAATGTTGATCATCATTTTCCTGTGGAGTCTGAACACCTATGAGAGTTTTTGAAGTCACTGGTGTCTATGGGAATATGTGTACTTATGTGCACCCATACACGCCTCCTAGTCAACACGCATGCGCCAGGCAACCCTTATCATTCCCCCTCCCGAGGGTACCATGTGATGTAAGCAAGGACACGTACTCGCGGACAATAACCTGTTTGCACGCTTCACGTGCACTCATGTAGTGTTGCCCCTTATTGCGTATAACCATAGAGAAAAACAACTATAGACGGAGCACAAGACTACAGGATCGCTATTGTCAGTCCAAAACAACCTCACTATCTTTTCTTGAGCATTCTTCTCCTGGATTTGCACCTCATTCCAAAAATGGGAAAGTTTAAATATTCGTCTGCTGGTACTTCTGTTAAACAGGGGAAAGCGACGGTATGGCTGGGGTTGTCCACATTCTCCGTGTCGGTGGGATCCTCCTTGCAGTTCGGCTACGGGACCGGTGTGCTGACGGCACCCTTGGGCTTTGGGGTAAGTGCGCATCGAAACATGATCGAAACTATGGAAAAAATGCAAATCTCTCATTAAAAGAAGAAAATATTAGGCCTTTTTAAAAGCTAAACAGATGGTGTTTCCTTGTCCATTCCAAGCCTCAATTGCCATTTCCAAGAGCTGCTGTTTGCCACTTTCCAATCAAATGTCTTGGAAACACTTTTATTTTTCAGCTACTATAGAATGGTTATTCAGTATAGGCACCATTTTATAGTTGAATAAAGTTATTATATTATACAGTCAACTTTACAGTTGCACTGATCTAACAAGTTTAAAAACTGCTTTAAATAGAAAAACATCACATTTTCCATTCTGATCATCTCACATCACATCATCACAATTTTTTATCCACTTCGAGTAGATATATGACTAAAAATGGAGCACAAAAATGGAAACAAGTATCGCAAGAATCTTTCACCCATTAGATGGTCCAAGCAAGAAAATAAGATCTGTATGAGAATTTGATATTGGCAAAAATAACTTATATAGAGCCCTTTAATTGTTATGTAATGCTAAAATAGACGGTTCCCATTTTACCGCGCTTGGCAAGACAGCCATGCATGATGCATTATGAATGGACTGCGCCCATGGTCACTCAGTGACTGCCTGGGTACGCCTCTGCCCCACCCCCTGCCAACCCCCAAACACTTTCTATAAATTATCTCTTAGTGAATAGAACCAAGCAGTCTGCAACTCTGCATCCGCAGCACAAATATGCCAAGGAAAGCAATCTGAAAGGCCCTCGTTCTTGTCAAGACGGGCAAACAAAATGTGACACAAACCTCCAGAATAATGCTTTTGGGTAAAGGCCCTTTCACGAAATCTTAAGGCTTTAGCCTTGGAAGCAAGTTGGAAATCAACTATAACTAAGAACACTCAAAATATTCACCCTCGCGGGATCCGATTCATTTCCATTCTACTGTATGTACATGACCAACTAATTCATGATAAATCTGTCTTTAAAGCTCTTTTTCCTGGGATCCGGCTACGTTTTCGTTGCACACTAACGGCCTGATAAATTTGATTACATAACGTATATTATTTTACAATGTGCGTTGGTAAACGGTGCATTTGCGCCATGTCCATACAATTGTCATGTGTATTCGGCATGGCGTACGACCTTGTGCTAGGTCTCATGGTGATAAAATTGAGTATATTATAACGATTATGTCAGCAACTTGGATTCGTGTGTACACTACTGTTTTGTTACTGCTGAAGACTGTTGTTTTGTAGGGTCATTACCTTAAAGACTGAGGAGGAAAAATTTACCAAATTACAAAATAAGGTGTGTACGTTTCAAAGGCCAGTCTTGAATTGAAGGATTTAAAATATATAGCGCTATTGTATTCTCCGTTCTCTTAGCTTTGCTTATCGGTAAAACTGATAAGATTTGGTTTATTTGTTCAATAGGGATGGGGTATCGTCATATTCAAGCAAGTTAGAACAAACAGTTTAGGTTATGTTGGGCGGATACTTTACATGTTCTTACTGCAAACGAACAATAGAATATGTGTGCATTTCAAGTTGAGCATTTGGCAGAAAACAAATGTGAACAATGGACATCGTTGCTGAAAACTCCATCCGTACTAAGGGCCAACTTGCAATAATTTCCCCCAAAAATCATCTCTTCTAGTCCTAGACAATATTTAAAATCTAGAAATGTTCCCTTCAACAACAAATCGCTGGCAGGAAATAACTGATAGAACAATCTTAACATGTATGTAAATCATTTTAGTTCTGTTTACCAACTTTGGAAAAGTGGTGTATTGGGTGTAATATTTCTACAGAACATTGCCCTCACTAAATCGTTTGGTTGATTTTTTTTTAAATGTAGGCCAAAACATAACCTATATTTATACAATGCATTCCTACAGCTAAAATACACCGATGAACAATCATGAGACTAATTGCTCACAACTCCTAAATAATACTAGTACCTATGCTTAAAAAGATCATATTAATATGGTCCGTTATTTATCAAACGTATTGTACAAAAGCAAACCGCCATCCTCCCCTCCATCCATTCACTTAACAGTTAACTGTTAACACAATAACAAATGCTGCTTGCTATATTATTATGCTCCGTCCACGCATAGATGCCAGCGAATCCGCACCGTACACAGCTTTGTGCATATCTCTATTGATATGGTTACGTAACCCTTCCAGCGTACCGACACTGTCCGTTTATAACCCGTTGGCAATTTGCGAGATAATGATCAGTACCTTACACCATGCATAGTATATACATATATACATGTACATGTACATCATAGTATAGATGTACACAGATAGAAGGAAATAAAGAAGGGGGTTGAGCGTTGTGATTGTGAGGGGAAATTTAGCCGTTGCAGGCTGTGTGTGCATCCAAACTCGTGTTAAATTATTTTTATTACACGATTGATTGGAGCATTGGAAAGAGTCGACCTGACAAAAAACTGTTATATAAGTGCAAACCATGTACCAAAGTCAAACACCTTCGCTCTTTTCGCATAATGAAGTATTGCAAGGGCGTCCGATAGGCTAAATTATTTTGGTACAACACAAGGAACTATAACATGTATGGGAATAAGAAGCAAACAGCAAAAATAACAGCAGTAACCTAGATCTAGCGACGGTGTTACAACACGAGCTTATCGAACAGGCAACTGTTTAATAAGTCAAAAAGATTCCAATCACTTTTTTCCAGTGTAGAATTTGTTTTAATTTGGAAAAAAAAACTATTTAAACGTTACCTCCGGTTTGATGACGCCATCGCTTGAAAATGTGCTCACTGAAATTGATTTAATAGACAGGATACTAGAATATTAAAAAGTACACAAATGTATTTAATGTATGCATCGATGGCACCTTACTTCCGGTTTGATGACGTCACAGCAACAATGTAGCTGATATCATTATCTGTGCCATATCATTTGTGCCACCAACATCGCCACTGGATTATGGATGTAAATGTTAAGCATTGTAAAAAATGAATTGCATCGAAAAACGGAAATTGGTCACTTTCAAAATTCTGCCTATTTTAACTTCAGGTTTGATGACGTCATGATCCTGAACCCTCGCTATGCAATGTCTACCTGATTACAAAAAACAATGTGAACAGTACTCCATTCATTTGAAAAGTTACACTACAGTTCAGAGTAATTTTTCAAATTTTGTCCTTAAATCGCTTGTAATTTTATACCAGCTGTCGTCATGATGAGTCACTTTTTTTCTTCACATCTTCAAACCTAGGTTGAGTAGGTTCAAGTTCATACTTGTTTTCATCTTCACCCCTTGACCTATATTGCGAAGAAATTAACTCTATTTCAATTTGAGGCTTCCGTTGGTATTTTGAATTCACTAAATGTTGTCCTTGGTAGCCACGGAAGTAAAGGTCATCAAGCAACTTCAAGTACACAGCAGAAACGTGTATCAATTAATGGTTATTATGATAACAAAGTATGAACATGATTTATCATTTTGTTCAGTAGTTATAAGTGAAAGAAATTGGTCACATTTTGAACTTGTAATCATGACGTCAGATTAATATGCACACCTTGGTACTACCGGGGTTGATATTTGTTCAAGGTTTCAAGTTTATACCATATATATATATAGAATAAAAGGCGCGGAGAATTATTGTCCGGGAAAAAAGAAGAAAGAAAACGAACGATTTCAAAACGGTGATGGGGTGGTGACCAATGAAAAAAACTAGGCACAGGTTTGATTTTCTCTTCTTTTTCACAGTACATCAATGATTTTTACAACGCGTCCAACTATCAGCGTCGAGAGGACTACATTGACTCGGGCACCATGACGTGGTTGATCGCCTTCACCACATCCCTCTACTGCGTTGGCGGTGCTTTCGGTGCGCTCCTCGGCGGTAAACTTGCCGACATCCTCGGCAGGCAAGTAGGACCTGTTTTTTCTCCAAAACAATATTTCTTTTACCAAATTCATAGAGTTACAAGACCACTCCTGAGTCCTGACCTAATTAGAAACGTGCCGTGATATCTAATTCTGCCCCACACACCCTCCTAAAACAGATCGAAAAGGAAACGAGCCAGTTTCTTCCTAGAAGCAACTGAAATTCCTCAAGTATAGGCACTCAAAATATGTACCCCCTTTTGGAGCCGCACAACTCCCCACTTTTATTGTAAGTCCTCACAAGTCCTACATTAAAGATGCGTTCCATCCCCGTGCTATTTTCGAATAACGATCCAAATCAAAATAGATTTTCGTCATTGCCAATATAAAGGAAATTCACCTTTAAATGAGACATCAAACAACCAAAAAATCCACCGACATTTAGTTATTGAATGGTTCTTTACGAAATTGGAGTTATTATGTGTCAGGCAATAATTCTGCTCTTGCGGGGTGGGTTTATTATTTTGTGCGCAAAAAGAAAGCCCTCCCCCAGAGAGTTTCAGACGCCCTAAATCGGAATTCATAGGTTTTCCCCGTTAAAACAGAACATACAAATTGTAAATTCGTTAGGAGAAAAAGAAATGTACACATAAATCATATTTCAAGCCATGTATTGTTAGTTATTATAAGTGTACTGAAAAGGCCTATTCAGTATAGGCCTTTCATAGCATTTAATTTGTTTTTCTTCTTCTTTTCTTTGCTTTTTACGCTAATGATGTTGATTGGACCAATTAATTTAAAATTTCATTATTTGAAAAAGCGAAAATACCTCAATGCCTTTATTATTTTCAAATAGGTGAACAGGTGTTATGAAATTAATAAATGTAACTTTATCAAATATATAGAGGCCTATGAGTTATAAAAGACGACTAAACAAAGAGATACGAGACACGTTAAATAAACACAGCATCACACTTTACATTCTCATTTACAAGTTTGTGTCAACAGTTGATTTTATTTCACACCACACTAAATCAATAACAATTTAATGACTTCTATATAACGATATTATTGCGCTTTTCTTGCTCACGTAATCATTTCTTGCTTATTCCTTGTTAATATTTGCTCATTTCTTGCTCTTTTCTTGCACACTTGGTCACTTGCTCTTTCTTGCTCACTTGCTTTTTCCTTTCTCATTTCTTGCTCATTTGCTCATTTCTTACTTTTTTCTTGCTCGTTTCTTGCTCATAATTTGCTCATTCCCTCCTCATTTCTTGCTGTATACTCTTTTTCTTGCTCATTTGCTCGTTTCTTGCTCATTTCTTGCCCATATCTTGCTCATTTTCTATCAATTCAATTCTTGCTCAAGGGGCGTAGCACGGTGATTCGTGCTGGGGGGGGGGTACATTTTTTGAAAAAGGGCACTTGCACATTCGTTGTGAAATGTAAACAGGTTTTTTTCTCCGGACCCTTGGCCTCCGTAAAATCAAGAAGCAGGGGGGGGGGGGGTGGTACTATCTATCGATGGGGGCGCTGTTCAAAACCGACAATTATGCACACAAATGGCCAATATATGGTGATTTTCAGGGCGGATATATGTGCGAAATTCTGAAAAAGGCACCCAAAACGGTAGACGACACAAAAAGGGCACCACTTCTTTTTTTAAAAGGGCACTTGTTCAGAAAAAAAGGCACTTCGTAAAAAAAGGGCACTCCTTACAAAGTATTGGGGGGTAAGTCCGTTGAAAAAAGGGCATATGAATGAAAAAGGCAGTTTTTACAAAATATTAGGGGGGGGGGGAATATCCCCCCTATTCCCCCCCCCCCCCCCCCCCCCCCCCGCCCGCTAGCTTCGCCTAAGGTCTCATCTGCTCATTTCGTCGGCCATTCACAAATCATTGCTATGCTCATTCGTTGATCAGTGAAAAGAGATTTGCGGATGGGCGGCCACATGAGCAGATGAGCACAAGCTGATCAGAAAATGAGCAAATGAGCAAGAAATGAGCAAATGAGCAAAAATGAACAAGGATTGAGCAAGAAATGATCAAGTGAGCAAGAAAAGCGCAAGAATATCGTTATATAGAAGTCATTAAATTGTTATTGATTTAGTGTGGTGTGAAATAAAATCAACTGTTGACACGAACTTGTAAATGAGAATGTAAAGTGTGATGCTGTGTTTATTTTACGTGTCTCGTATCTCTTTGTTTAGTCGTCTTTTATAACTCATAGGCCTCTATATATTTGATAAAGTTACATTTATTAATATCATAACACCTGTTCACCTATTTGAAAATAATAAAGGCAAGGAATTTTCGCTTTTTCAAATACTGAAATTTTAAATTAATTGGTCCAATCAACATCATTAGCGTAAAAAGCAAAGAAAAGAAGATGAAAAACAAATTAAATGCTATGAAAGGCCTATACTGAATAGGCATTTTCAGTACACTTATAATAACTAACAATACATGGCTGGAAATATGATTTATGTGTACATTTACCTCCTCATCGGGAACCGGCATACAAAAACACACTTAAAAAAGTGCATCCCCTGTGTGCTCTCCCTAATAGCCGTCTGTATACCCTTTTTTTGTTTAACAAATTACCTATACCAACAATACTCGTTCAACGCTAATCCCCACGATCGATTTGTCCATCGATCCGTGACGTCACAACGCCAGAGACACACCCCGTTTATGATCCTCGTCGGGGTCACCGATATGATCCTCGATGAGGATCATGATCCTCCACCACAAAACGTGGTCAAATACGCACTTCACACTACTGTCGACTGTTGATTGAGCCTGTTAAAAAAATGTGTTTCCTTTAATCATAGTTATCAAGAATCCTTGAATGTGTAATTAATAATGTGGTGCTTTGCAGTTGGCACTGGTAAAGTCATTTTCCTAGTTCCGGATTTTTCCTAGTTCCGGATCGCTTCAAATAAAACCCTACCTATTTTGAATTGGTCTCCAATACTATTTTTTTTTAGGACGAAGTGCATTTTGAAAAGGAAAATGTAAGCTTCTTGATACACAAGGATCTTTTTGTTACTATCTTTAGAAAAGGAATTTTGGCTAGATTTGCGACTCGCACTTTGACATGTTTGGACGGTTTGTAGAAAATCACGTAAGCCGCGAATCGACGATAAATTTGTCTCCTTGGTGCATCACTCGGACCGTGTGATTTCGAATATTTTGTTCGTACTCTACCGTCGTATAAACTGTTGCATCGAATGATCGTTGAATCAGAATGAGTCGTGGAGTCTCTAATATTTGAAAAGTCGCCAAAGAATGGCCGTATGTTTTTGCCTAGTTCCGGATCGCGCTTGCTGTAGCTGACCCAACTACATGAACGTTAATCGATTGTATGTGCCGTGTTCTGTGATGGGTCAAATGGTTTGGTGTTCGTGCTGCGACGTCGCGCTGCTGACAAAAGTTTCAAAATCATTTGCGTTAATTCTCCGTTTTAGTTTGCTGGAAAGTCCAGCAAGTTACAAATAGGCCTACAGTGGAAATAGATTTGGATGGAACACACCGTTCATGGGCAGAAATCAGGCGACACATCAGAAAAATCCAAAAGCCTGTACATGCGATGTGCATTGTAAGAGCTAGAATTAAAGGAAGTTAATTTTTTTCTTGCGGGGCGGGGCTTTGGCAGACTCGCACTACAGTGCCGAGTTTAAAGGCAATCGGATTGATTTTATTGCCCAAAGTGCCGGGGACAAAAAACGTGTACAAATGCAATGGGCAAATGACTGAAAAAGAAATATAAAAAAAATAAATAAAAAAATAAAACAAATCTTAAGGAAAACAAAGGCTGTTTCGGCATTGTTGCCGAAATAGCCAATAAATGAAATCATATTGTTCATATTTTACATCAGAATATTATGATCATGTACAACGTCCTTTCAACTTTTGACAAGGCTACACCCCCCCCCCTCCTAGGATCGACGTCACGAGACCCTCAATGACCCTCATATATTGAGGGTCATGATCCTCCTGCGAAATACGAGGTCAAATGCTCCTGCTATACTACTTCCCTCTGGCAGTTAAATTTGTGCCCCTCGAGATGAAACTGCAAAACTTTCCCTCAAACGCTCACGTATATTAAAGCATATGATCGCGCTACAAATAAAATCGTCTCCTCACTTGTAATGCAAAACTACCCCTCTCGCATTAACAAAATTGTGCACCTTCTCGAGATGGAAAAGTACCCCTCGAAAGCACAAAATTCTTCTCGCAAGAATGTAATTGTACCCCTCTCGAGATGGAAAATTGGCCATCAAAAACAATAGCGCTCCTCTCGCGCCAACTTCTCGAGATGGAAAACTGTCCCTCGAAAACACAATTAGTGCCCCACTCACAGCTTAAAAATTGTGCTCCATTTCAAGATGGAAAATGGTCCCTAAAAAATAATAGTGCTCTTCACGTGAATATAATGGTTATTATAACACCTCACCCACAGATTCTGTGAAGGTAATTGATTTTCAGCCAAGAATACTAATTTGTACCGAAAAGTAGCCACATTGTGTTCTTATATCTTTAACAAAGGCAAATGTCAAAAGCGTAGTTAAATGTCAACCTGTTTCATGAGATTTTCCCCTCTTTTTTAAAATGTGCAATAAAAATCAACCGTTACTTGCCTATCAGACAAAACATAAACTTTTAATTTTACCAACATCAAAATGAAATAACAGAAAATCATTTTGTAAATGAGCAACGAATGAAAACGGGCACTCGAAATATTGCGTTGCTTTAATAATAATAATAGCTTTATTTAAAGAGGGTAGCCATGTCACCTGACAGATGATTTTCAATGGGCCATCAATTAATACTGCTAACCTCAATAGGAACATTACCTTTGAAATGAATGGATGACTACAAAAACAAGTCTCTGGCCATCTGTTGTGAGTACTGAACAAACTTATACTTAAATAACTTTTAGGTAATAAACAATTTAAATACAATGAAAACTTACTCGTTAGCTAATAAATAATCTGATGAAATGGCAGTTCCATATCCATATCATCCATTAATCAAGATGTCAAGAATATCATTGCTCATGAAAAAAATACATTTGGTTGTCACCATCCGAATATTTATGTGAACGTAGCCTATGCAACTACCAGCAGGTGAGTATTGCTTCCCATAAATTTATGAACCAGAATAAGTAATCCAATATATCTTCCTCATATGCATGAACGCAAACAGATGGCTATTCAATCTTCAATTTCTGAGGAGCAACAAAAAGACGATAACGAAATACTAAGCGAAACTTGTTAAAGTTTAGCTATGGTCCACGCACGAGGCCCAGTTATGCATGCGTGGCCAGCTATCTCCTCACTGTACGCACAGTCGAATCCCGGGACATACCGTTATTTCGTTTCACCGTTTTGGATTTCCTCAAAAACAAAAACAGTAAACGAACGATTGATCGTTACGTCGTTTTACAGTTTTGTAAAACGGTCAAACGGTTTTAAGATAATTACGGGTATTTCGTTTTATCAGTTTAGTAAAATTCATTACAGCATAACGATCAATGATTTTTGTTTTTCAGTTTTACACAAATAACTTTGAAAAACAGCAAAACGGTCAGTATTGAATACAGACTGTTTTTATTTTTTATTTCAGTGTCATAGTTAACAGTCCGTGGTGCATTTTGTGGCGGTGGGCAAGGGGGGGGGTGGAGGGGGACCATGCCGTGCACGACGAAGTGTTCGGCATAATTATATTAATGCGTGGTGTGATTCCTGGCGTAACCCTGACCCCCATCTACTGAGATTAATTGGTTGGGCTTAAAAGAGTTGCAAGCAAAAATGGCGCTGGAAAATTTCAAGGAGGAAATTTCAGAATGGATACAGGGTGGTAAGACGTATGAAGAAGTTGCAGATATTTTGAAGGAAATTGGAGTTTGGCGCGGCTCTTCAATAGCCAATATTCGCAAATTCTGTCGTGAGAACGACATAATTGTACGAAGGAAAACTTCCCAGGCAGTGAAACGATCCCAAGGACACATTAACATTCCAAGGTGCATTGCTTAATTGCCAAACCTGAATCCAAAAATGGTCGACAAGACTATTGACCGTTTTGTCATTGTCATGTTTTTGTAAAATAACACTCTAAAAATAAAGCAACTAACCGTTTATCGCTTTTTACAATTCAAAAAAATAACAAAAAGGTCATTGTTTTTGTGACTTTATACCGTTTGACCGTTTTACAAAACTGTACAACGACAAAACAGTCGATGGTTCGTTTACTGTTTTTGTTTTTGAGGAAATCAAAAACGGTCAAACGAAATAACGGTATGTACCGGGATTCAGTCGGCAGTGCAATCTTCTTTCTGACGAAGACGTACGCTTTTGTCGAGCAGTGAAAACTTCTTCATCTGTTCACTATGATTGTGGTTCGTTGAGCAAGGCGCAGTTTTCCCAGCTCCAGCAAAGTGACTTCCAATTGCAGAATAGGAAACTGTGTTTCCATCTGGTCGACCATCTCTTGGAGTAACAAGTTGCTCCTCTTACAGGCCTTTTACCACCTCTCTGACGGATAAGATCTTTTTCGACATGATCGTCGATTTTCCTGCCGGAGTTGTCTGTTTTCCTGTTCAAGCTTTGGATTATATAGCCTTCCTGCTACTTCCGAGGGTAGATCCATTTCTGGTGGTAGACTGTATATGCATGCTCTATCGCTGATGTTGTTTTGCCGGTACAGCCACTGAAGCAATATCTTCGACGGGGGCTTGGGTCGGTTCTTTCCTTGCCGTTGGCAGCTTTTCTCTCTCGTGCTTAAGTCCATACACAAGACTGTAGTCTTTCTACGAAATAAAACAAATAAAGCACATGATAGGCCTTTAAATACATGACAGTAATTATCGATAGCCTATCCTGGCCCCAAGGCTCATTGTAATACTTACAGGCTTCAAATGAGTCGGGTAGTCTTCAAAGATTGACGGTACGACATCGACACGCAGACGTGTTTTCTCCCCATTCCACCTTGAAGCACTCTGCAGGGAAATGGTCGCTGCAAAGACGATCGTGCTTTGTTGGATTCTATTTGCTGCCATTTGGAATATTTCTCATTGATGTGTTCAAACTAGGAGAATGGTGCATTTTCTTTAATCACCCACATCCCACAACAAAAAAGTGACTCCCAATCGTCGTTCCCCCGTGGAGTCGGACTATTATTGAAAAGCAGGAGAGGGGAGGGTGATGTTAGGCCAGAAATAATAGTTATTCGATGTTCAGGATCAGGAGTACCATCTTAACTTTTAAAACAATATACTGTCAAAATTTTAAGTAGGCCCTACGCGGTTATTACAAAATTCGGAGGATCCTTTGGATCACACATGGGGGATTGTTCTCCACACTCATTCCTGTGATTTAATGCCCATTGGCATTGCGTAACGTAGCCTATATTGAGTTATTTTTTTTTATAAAAGCTGTCTTGTTCGAAATGTACTCTCAAGAGATAAATTCTGTGTATTAAGTTACTCACACGTGATGTTAACTTCTTGAGAGACTGTCTTCTGGGTCCCTTTCTCCGTCTTAGTTGAACTTTGCTGCCGCAAAGATTGCCATCATTTTCAAGCAGTGATGGCGTACAAGTGATCGTCATGCCGAAGAAATGCGCGTTTAAATTTTTGACCCTATTCACGTGACCAATGGCAGCGTCCTGTCAAAACGCGCGTATCATACGCGCGTCCGATCTAGTTTTTTAAGTTCTATATCTATGGCAAATGCATGCTGGTGTGCGCGTTGCGAGTTGCGCGTAGCACGTATTGTTCAAAGAGAGCGCGCCGCAGACTTGGGTTCAAACATTTCGTTAAGGGGTAGTTTGGAAGAGAGAAATACATTTTTCACAAATTTTGTATTGAAATTGAAGTTAATTTTAACTGTGTTCAGATTTAAATAATTTAAAATATTAATATCAAGCAGAATCTGTGGGTGAAGTGTTATGAAACAAATATTGAATGCTGTATCTCGTGGTGAAGTAAAACTAGCCTCCCTCGGTGATCCATGGACTATGAATGCCCATGGATCACCTCGGGAGGCTAGTTTTACTTCACCACTCAAAGCATTCAATATTTGTATACTGCAGAACTGGCTCTCGCGTTAAACAAAAATTGTCTCTCTTTATAACGAGGTTAAAGAAACACAAAGAGCAAGATGGACAAAGTTTTCTTTTGTTCTTCGTCATATGGGTTTATAGCGTAATGAACGGGACCATATTCTTTTCCTCCACTTTCACACCGACGTAAGGTGCCATTTTCTGAGAAAGTGCCCCCTTTTTGGTGTTGCCCCCAGTTTGAAAAGCTTTCCACCGCCCCTGTCTCCTCGCCTCCCATTAGCCTAGTGGAATTGCAATACTTGAACAACCAAAGATTATTTCATGTACTCAGCATGCACTTAACAACGCATTCAAGTGGCTGTACCTGTAGCTTACAGGTGAAAGGGCCCATACAGCATTTCTTTATCGGTTAGTTTCTATTTTCGGGCTCTCGTTTCACCCTCAGTCAGTGAAATTTTGAAATCTTCAACTTTGCAGGAAGGGCGCCCTCCTCCTCAACAATATCTTCTCCATTGCAGCTGCGCTGATGTTCGGGTTCTGCGGCGCCGAATTCGCCAACAGTTTCGAGTTGGTTATGCTGGCACGAATCGTTATCGGATTCATGGTCGGTAGGTATACATGTGCCAGGTATTGATTCATAAATTGATCCGAATAGATTTTTTTTTTTAACCTCCTGACCGATTTATCGATTTTATATTTGAAACCAGTTGACCTTTGTATGGGAATCAATTGCCCTATTTATAGCTTCAATGACTGGCGATTGAAGACTCAAATAATCAATGTATCGATTAATTTAACCAAAAACCAAGCGACCGCCCGATCGATACACTGACCGTGGCCCGGTTTATGAATCGATATAATATGTGATTGATTTATTGAAATGATTGATTTAATTAATTGACTGACTGACTGACCAAAAGATTGACCAGTGGATGTCATGTTGAGGTTTGATTCTGTATTGTGTAATTGACTTGACTGGCTAAATATAGAAAACGGTGGTCTATGCACCTCACATATCATACGAACACGTGGGCGAATTACGTTTATCGATTGCAACTTTATCGATATTACCAAAAAAATTATATCAATTAACAATTAGACTCAAAAACGTGTTTGACAACACAGATGTTCAAAGTGTTTTAGTTATCTCCGTATCGTAATAGACAATTTTCAAATCACTCAACCAAAACCTTCAAGAGTTCTGTGATAACTGATGCCTAACTTGATGACTGCATTACCAGGTTGTTCCATCACCATCGTGCCCCTGTATTTGGCCGAGATCGCCCCTGTCAATCTACGGGGAGCCATCGGCACCTGCCACCAGCTTGCAATCACCATCGGCATTCTCCTCTCGCAGGTAAACCTCGACTTGTATCCAACTTCTTGTAACTAGAGGTGTAAGAAACCTCGGGGTCCATCTCTGATTTTGGATTGGCCCACTCTGTCTGGTACATGGTGCCGTACGCAGTGGCTGCCTTTTTTGCGACGTCACTTAGAAAACGAAAAATTGGGTTGTGAGACCAAACTTTAGAAGAGTTGTTTTTGGCGAAGACAATGAAGATTTTAAAACTCTTCATACTGCAGGTATGAACCGGTTCACAGAGATGAAATGGACGCTCAGCAGCAAGTGACTGTTGAGGTTATTTCGCCTGCATGCCAAATTGCCAAATATGATCATCCCTTCGTATTTGATGTAATACATAATTGTAATTAAAACAACAAACAAAAACACTGTCGTTATGTGATTACCTTTTCGTCCTAGGCGTTCGGTTTGTTTGTGTTGAACAAACCAGACCAGTGGCCCATCCTGTTAGCCCTGACCGGTGTGTTCTCAGCCATTGAGATCCTGACGCTGCCCTTCTGCCCTGAGAGTCCCCGCTGGCTGCTCATCAACAAGAACAAACCGGAGAAATGCAGAGCAGGTATGGGTTCCCACGTGGTGCACACACACATGCATATGACGTCACTGGACCACGTGAACAACAACAACTGGCATGCGCAATGTGTGCAGTAGGGTTGTAGTGGTGTTGTGGTAGACTCGAAAGTATTCGCGTGCTTCCCGTTCAAAAATCAACCAACATTCAGACAACCGGCCTATATGTACTCGACCAGCATTGACATTGCGAAACCTTGTTGTCAATGTAAATGTTGCGTTGGGCTATTAATTGGTATACTGTGAGGCCTATGCATTGATTCTTGACCCGGAATTAACGAGATACCCACGAGATAATTCGCTGAGTGTGCTGACATTTCTAGACAGCAGTGGTTCCCACCCTTTCATTCGGAGTAAAAAGCAGAGGCAAACAGCGAGGGAAACATGTAGCAGACAGGGCAAGTTAGGGCGCGAACTGTATGGATAACCATAGTTCGACTAACTTCACTCTAATGAAAGATGGTTGGAGATCTATTATAGTAGTAGTCTACTATTTGGAACCAGACCACATGGCACGTTACCAATAACCGCGCGCAACAAAGTATACAACAGGGAGCCAGGACCCATAGTTTTGTGATGACATTTTGACCATCGTTTGACTAGAGGCTAGGCGATTGCACGAATTGCTATTATAGTGCGCAGGCGTAAGTTACTTCGCAATCAACCACTAGTCGACTTATGGTCCTCGCCCGAACTTGCTCATAATCATTCTTGGCTTATCCTTGTCGTTAGAGAGCTCAACCAATAACAGCAACAACCGAACCAATCTTTGGGTTACGACCGTAAAATGCGCCATTGCTCCAGCCTGCCGCATGGTGGGCATGATACCTGATTGTAAGCAGTTCCCGGATCACATTCATGGACAGTGAAATCTGAGTATTTCAAAATCTCGTGAAACCAACCCAATTCTTTTAAATCGGCCGAAGTAGAACAGGCCACGTTTGACTCTTGCAATTACGAACAGAACACCCGTCTTCATGTAGGCCTAGAGCTAGCCAACTTCGCCATTAACTTCATACCTAAACGGGGTAATAATGCAGTATTAAAACCTACTACTTTCGTACCGAACCAATGGAAAAAAACTCTAGTGGGATGCGAATCAACCGTTTTGCTAAAAAATCCAGATGTAGATGTAGATGAACTTAACACCAATCATTTTTAACATAGAAAACTAATGCGACTGATAAATGTACCTGTCAGAAAATGCTTGAAATATTAAATGAATTCGAAGTGGCGGCCGAATACTATTATTTGAATACCTCTGTGAATAAGAAAGGAATGCGTGCCCGTCCGGTAGCTACATGTATATAGGCTGTGCAATGCCTAAATGAAACGGCCAATTCCAGCGGTTACGAAATGAAGCGTATACATGTCCGTGGCACAGCCAATTAACCGTTTCTAATTAATGATTCTGAGAAAATGATCCAAAATGTGTAGTCTGCAATCTCCTTGACCTTACCCGGTTCATGCACTGAGCTCTTAAATGCTCTTTCACGAACTTAACATAACACTGAAGAAATAAAGTTCATACATGTTTTTAATGAAATGTGAACTCTTGTGTGAATACCAATATTTAATACAATTGCAAGATGAATCCCAGGGTTTGATCGCTCATACCGATCGACAGGACATTTTAATTGGATAGGGGAGTCAATGGACGGGAGAAGTTTAGTTCATCATGTGTATACTTTCTTACCATTTCTCCCTGTCGGTAGCCCTGATCAGGTTGAGAGGGGATGACGACGTGGACGATGAGATTACGGAGATGAAAGAAGAGGCTTACAAGGAATCATCAGTGCAAAAAGTAAGGGGGATTAGTGCACGATCCGATTTTGGAAAGGATGTGTCAATACTGTTACTGTGCTTGAATTGCAGTAGCTATAGGAACATGGTAGAACGGAAAAAAATACCTGAAATCATTATGTCTTTAACTGGTTCCACCAATTTAACAGGATCATCTGAAAAACTCTTGGAATCTTATCAGAATTAATGTAATCTGATCTGGTCCAGTGTATTCTGAACATGCGAGTTTTAATCAAATCTGGAGTTCGATGTAAATGATCCTTTGAAGAAAATCATTTGCATTTATCCCATGAGTAACCTATACCCAATTATTATCAAAAAGTTTACTTTGATTAAAGATTGTACTAAACACCCCGTGAAATTATTCCATGTGGATATCATTTAGAAGAAAAAAAAAAATAGGGAATTTCCATACCAACGATCAATTGACTGATTTTTTTGAAAATAAAAAGTGTTTTATGGACGAGACCGTGTTTCGTGATCAAAACGATTGTGCATGGTTTCCACTGTCTTCTTAAAAAGTGTAACATCCAATGAGCCGAAACTTCAACAGGTTAAGATTTGAACATTTTTCTGTGGAGTTTGAGTATTGTTGTTATTTGAAACGAACAAAATGCATGCAAAGTAAATGATCCTACATGCCTTTATAAATCATATATCGATGACTTAAGCAATCTTATCTGATCTCATTCCATCTGATTTTAGTCAAGACATAAGTAGCTTCACTGATATCACTGTAAAAAAAAGTTGGGCAAAATGGGTTGTTAATTCGACCAACGCTGGTTGAATTATCAACTGCCAACAGTCTTGGGCAAATTCTTCCCGATAGTTTGACAGTTTTTACCCAATTCAACCCAATATGAGATAATTTCATACCAATTCTCGGTAAATGACATTGCCCAACACTGTTTTATCCAACCCTTTTTTACAGTGATCATATCCAACTCAACCTGAACACTACATGAATGAAGATAATCCCAACTACCCAAAATTGCGTTTGATTGAATAAGCCCAATTAAAATGGAATCATACTAATGTTAAACGATCTTTAAAACAAAGTCTGTTCTTGTCCTAGGTGGGCATGTGGGCCGTCGTCACCGCTAGAGATCCTACATGGAAGATGCCATTGATTATAAGTGTGGTGCTGCATGCCGCTCAGCAGTTTTCTGGAATCAATGCTGTAAGTTAAACGCCTCCTATCTACTTTCAAGACAAATACTTCTCTTATCCTCTAATTCTCATATCACAAGGGGAAAAAAACACCAATAATCAGGAAACAAAATTTGTTTGTGCGGCTTTTTATAAGAAGGAATTTTGGCGTCGGGATGGTGTGTAAACTCAAATTGGGTTCAGTTTTCCCTGTACACCGACGTAGTTATAAAAACTGTATTCTCGGTATGTGGCTTTTAATGAGTTAAATTACTCAAGCGACTACTCAAAAGAAAGTGCAGGAGAAAAACCAATAGAAGAACATGATACAACCTGAATTAAACTGAGTTATACAGTGGGCTCTACAAAGACGATGCGGCACAAATAAAAGCCACATTCATATATACATGTAGCCCTATCAGTCTAAATAGTCCTGGGTCCGACATGACCCAGATTCCAGTCGGGTTTAATTGACCCAGTTTCCAGTCAGATTTGGCCCTGATTCCAGTCTGATTTGCCCCAGTTTTCCAGTCAGGTTTGACCCGGATTCCAGTCAGATTTGACCTGGATTCCAGTCAGATTTGACCCGGATTCCAGTCAGATTTGACCAGAAATCTGGTCAAAAATTTGACCTGATACTTTACAACGTCAAAATGACATATTTCTTGGCCAAAAAACACACTTCTGCCAACTGAAGGTTTCCAGGTAAAAAATGACCCCAGGAAATGCCATTTAGCCTGGAAAAGGGTCGTTTTGACCCTCATTATCTCGTCATCTAACCCAGATTCAGGGTCAAATCTGACCCGAGACTTTTTAGAGTGTACACACCTCGGGTGGGAAGCGATTTGAAACGAATGCAGAGTCTCCAGCTCAAAATCCGTCACTTAGTCGTGTCATTTTTCCAAATACATGTACTTTCAAACCTTTTTTTTTTACACGATCCTTCAGGTGATGTTCTATGCAACCTACATCTTCAAACAAACAGGCATGTCAGATGAAGAGGTTTCTTATGCAACTGTTGGATTGGGCGGTGTCAATGTTTTCATGACTATTGTCGCGGTGAGTGACACTGGTTCTTTGGGGGACACCTTAGGGTGTGGAAAGGCGTGACATTTGTCCCATTCTGGAACACAAATAAACCCTGGGTCCAGTTTTGGGTTCAGATTTCTGCTTGGCATTCATGTTGCTTATAGTTCTATTATGCATCCAATGGTTCTGGCATGGTTCCAATTACTTCGGTTGTGGGTCCAGGTTCTCTGTTTGTCCCAAGTTTCAAGTCAATACTCTTTATGAAGTAATACATGTTAAAGTTCTTGTTATTTTCATAGTTCTGATGGACCCTAGATCCGACCACTGTTCCTATTCTTGATTAAATCACAGTTATAACGGTCCGTATTAGTTGAATATGAGAAAATATATGACTGCTTTGCTGAAAAAAACTCAGTTAAACTGGTTCTTTGGGAAAGAGCCTAGTGGGATGCAAATTATGTATATATATATGGAGCATTTTCTTTCCAGGTAAGGAAAAAACCTCCAACATTGGGTACGGTTAGGTTTGGTTTCTGCTTGTCATATGAGATCTTGGCTCATAATCCAATTTTAGATTGCCATAGTTGGTTCTGACAAACTTCCTATCCCGGGTTCAGATACTCACTTTAACTTCAGTTTTAAGTTTGTTTCCTTAACAAAGAAATAAATGCTTAAGTTGTAATTGTTTGGTTCCATTTGGTTCTTAATTCCAGCTACAGTTCTTATTCTTGTTTAAGTCACAGAAAGTAATTATGGTTTAAGGATGCATGAAAGTATTCAACAAGTTATAATGACAGATTAAACATTCCCGTTGACTTTTTCAGTTTCATTTATCCATGTCATTGTAGGTCTTTGTCGTTGAGCGTATAGGACGCCGTAAGCTCCTGCTATTCCCCTTCGGCATAATGGCCATTGCCACAGCATTGCTAACTGTGTCCCTCAACCTGCAGGTAAGTAGGTTGTGCATCTGCAACCACTGCAATCCATGAGCTCTTCTTTATGGGAGCTAGGTTCGGAAGAGAGCCACAAAGAAGCTCACAGTGCACATGTAAACAAAGCATGATATCAATGTCTCAAGTCTTTTTGTCTTAAAAAAAGTTGTGTCCTTCTGCAAAATGCTTCTAAGAGAAAGAAAAACATCCCAAAGCCTACTTGTCTGAGTCTCAAACCAGTGGCATTTGCACGATAATGTTATGCTTGCCAAGATCAGTTGGGCTATGCGAATCTAAAAAGGTAGTGGCTTACCATAAATTTTGCTAATGGACTAAAACATGCAATGAAACGCACAGCAGTGCTCAAGTCAATGCGTTTTTGGAAGTTTGCACAATGGAACGCTTAATAATACATCCCCTCGGAAAGACAGTTCTACTGTACTACTTGAAGCATTCAATATAACTGTGCACTCGCCAAGATTTTACGCCTTACGGCTGACGAGTGACCAACGTTGGGTGCTTTATTAGTAAAATGGACGTTTCCTGTTCATTACATGTGTGATCTATAACATCTGACAAAGCTAGAGAAATAATTACATGTATTACAAAATATAGCTCTTTGCTGTTCAAAACTTTGGTGGAAATGTACTTTTACAAAATATGATTGTCTTACTTGTTAAAACAACTTTGCCAATTGTTTGCATCTCCAGACTTTTAAATTCAATTATGTCATTTCACATGTAAAAGCAATCTTTTTTCCCCAAAATATTACTAAATTACATTAGTACAAGGTGGAATACATGTACATCAATACCGAGTTTGTAGAATTATCATAATTCCCTACCTCCTTTGAAAACATACAGCTAACGTAGTGCTTAGAGGAGGTCTAGGGCCAACTGGAATAATTGTTTCATTGAACACTTCTGCTACCTTAGTGCTTTTTCACACTAGACAAATCTCGGGGTTGACGCAGGGTTGAAACATGCAGTGTTTCACACAACTGTGCACCAACCCTGCATCAACCCTGAGATTGATTTCACCCTGGGTTGAACTCAACCCTGCTCCAGACCAGGGTTGAGATTTCTCAACCCGGGTTGAAACTCCGCCAGGGTTCAAAACAGTAGCAATAAGCTTGATTTGCATGAAGCAAAAATACACAAAATTCAACCCGGGGCGGCACTGGGTTCGTTCACCCGGGGTTGAGTTCAACCTGGGTTGAGAGGCTGTAGAGTGATAAGGCCTTTATACTTTCAAACTGCAAAACTACAAAACATTGGAAACAGAATTGAGGATTGAATACCATCACACAGAATGCTACCTAAAGCTGAGAATGCTACAGTATTGTCCACTATCTCCTACAGTCTAAACACCAAAAGCTTTGCAAAAAGGCAGTGTACAGATTTGCATGGGAAACAAGCCTTGTGTGAAACCTTTCATCTGACATTAGTGAGAAAGCAGAGATTACTATCTCAACACTCAAGTATTTTGTTGACAGTTGGTCAAACGATATCAGCAATGTTGTTCAAACTGCAACTAGCCCTCCTTCACTTAAAATACTTAAGCATTGTAATTAACAATTTTAAGTGAACAATTAAGTTACAGTAAATGCCATACATGTTGATGGAGTTTTTCAATGTTCATTATTTGTGGGTTTTTCCTTTTTGAAAAATTGCATCATTAAAACCCCATATATACATGAAGTCTGCATGTAATACTACAAACAGGTATGCAACTTGAAAGGAAGAAAAAAACGAGGAAACTCCAATCTTTACAAGACTTTGTATGGTGATTTTCAATTTTGAATGGTTAAGTTTTCAATTTTTAAGTGTTAAGTGAAAAACGAGGAAATCAGCTGATCTGAGGAAAAGTTGCATGCCTGTACAAAAATATTTCAGAAAATGTACTTTCAGGTTGCTATACTCATAAAGCATGTGTATACAAAGTATAGACATCTTTTTTTTTAAGTCCAAATGTAAAAAAGTAGAGTCTTTTTATAATCATTAAACCTGTTTTATTTAATACATAAAACTCATTTACCCATGAAAAACAAAATATGTAATACATAATCTTACAAATGAACACAACAAGCAGTGGTTTTTTGCACTGTCGTACGGAAGTTTTGAATGAGCTGTTCACCTGGTGTTTTAATTACTCCTGTTTATGATTGATAAGCACGTACAGGGTACCAGACTATGGACTCTATGCATAAGTGACCTCTCAATGGTTACAAAGGGAACGTTGGGAGGGACCTCTTGGTGGGATTCTTGACCGCACTGCTGACAGCCCCTGACGCTTAGGCAGTTGCGCACACACAATTCGAACAAAAGACACAACTCCCGAGGACTGAAAAGATCTGCTGTTCTCCCTTTGTCTGTCGGTCCTCTGGGTGTATGTACCGTAGCGTACGCCCACTCTTGTAATACATGCATCTCGAGGACAGACACACAAAGAGGGACCAACAGATTTGTTGTTGTCCTCGGGAGTTCATCTTTCCTTGAAAACCGTCCTCGAAATGAAAGTGTGTGTGCTTAGTCTATGGGAAAGGGAAAGACAATGCTGAATTGTCCTCGGACTTGATGGCAACATTTGACTGTGCTCGCAAGCATGCATCCCTCCCACTTGAGTTCTTGTGAATAGCGAGTGTTTATGCATGGAGGCCAAAGGAGGGAAAAAGGCTTGGTTGAATCGGTTTTGTGGCTATATTTGCAGTCCTTACATGAATTGACACACTGCAGTGAATATCTGTAGCTGTAGGTAATAATAATAATAACCTGATTTACAGAGTGTTAAATTGCCTAGGGATACAATAGGCGCTAAACAAAGAATGAAAACAGGGAAAGAAGACAAGAAAAGAGGACAACCAGCTATTCACTGCACATACATGTACAAAAACCAGTTCTGAACACAGGAAACACAGAGTGACTAAAATATATGTACATGTGTACTTAATTGTAGCAATACTTCTGGTAGCAGCAAAACCAATTTACTGATCACAGGTCAAAGGTCATCTGATTTGAGTGCGCTGTACTTGATGCCATCAGAGCCGTTTACATTTCCGTCAGGACTGCCATCCAAGTTCTAAAAACATGATCAAGAACAAAACAATGGCATGAGCATGTAGGTTGTGATTTTTATCTTTTTAAACTCAGATCCAATTGCATTTTTTTTTTCTTGAATAGAGTTCCTTTGACTGGATGCGCTGGCTTAGTCTGGTGTTCATCTTCATGTACATCATTAACTTTGCCATCGGACCTGGTAAGTTACAACTTGCTAACACATGGGTAATACATGTATATCGGAAGTTTCCTGTAGACCATTCTTTCGTGTTTTTTTGTAAACATTGAGCACCATTTTGTATGGGCTGTCACAAGGGTACAAATTTAAAACCGGTTGGCAATAAGATTTTGCCAAAAATTGCATATAAACAGCCTCGTTATGTAAGAAACGGATATTTTTTTTACGGAGACTGCTCTATGTTCCGACACCCCAATGTTTCGACACCACTATGTTCCGACAACCCGCACATAAGATGTGTTACTCTCGGTTAGGGTTAGGGTTAGGAATAGGACTATGTGCAGTCGAAACATAGGGGTGTCGAAACATAGGGGTGTTGGAACATAGAGGTGTAACCTTTTTTATTAGGTCTTTGGTAACTTTAGTTTAATTTGTATTTTCAATAATCCAATGATATGTTAAGAAACATAAATATCTGTTAGCAATTTTTGTGATGTTGAACTTTATAGCTTGCCAAGCCCTGGTTGGCATAAAGTACCAATAACGGATTGAGCAATGTAAGGTCTATTGGCCTGACTGCGTATTCCTGAATACAATGTATGTACGAGTTGAGGTTCGGACATGGAATGTGTAACCTCACGCTTGGCTACAACCCTCCAAGTCTAAAAACAAATTGGATGTGTTATTTGTAAAGACAAGCCTGATCAAGCGTATGTGAGGTTCATATGTAATGTTATAATTTGTAACCTCCAACATTGTGTTTTTGTAAGGCTCTAATGTGATGTTCTGTTAGTAGCCACTAGCATGTACCAGTACAGGTTTTAATAAGAGATGTTGGGACTGTGTTTCTTTATGTGTTTGGCTGAATGTCGTTGTTCGTGACATCAATGACAAGCGGCACGTGGGAAAAAAATTAAATGCCATGCTGTGTGACCACCTGTATGTATGAGGGTTCACATGTTTCTTCTCAATGAGGTGCACCTAATGAGGTGCACCTCATACAAATGAGGATCACATGTGAGGTGCTGCTGTGATTTTCTGTTTCTACCCTCAAGCCTGTCAGTAAATTAATTTGCGGCGAGGTTCAAATGTCCTTTTTGTTGATGACCTCAATCTTGCTCCCCCCCCCCACAGGACCTATCCCTTTTGTGATTGTTCCCGAGCTGTGGGCCCAGGGGCCTCGCCCTGCTGCCATGTCCCTCTCTGTCCAAGTCAACTGGTGGTGCAACTTCATCGTTGGTCTCTCCTTCCCGTTTATTCAGGTAAAATACTTGTGCATGGAAGTCCATAGACACAGAGTCTTTCTACTGTTAGTTCAAATCCAGGAAAAAAGGGTTGTAGTATTTGTGTCCATGAGCAACACACTTTGTTAGAGCAGAATTTTAATGGACTTAATTTTTGACAGCACCATGCTTCCAGGCAACAAAATATTCTGGAATTTGAGGAATATGGCATTTCTGTCCTTGAGCATATTTTCTACAATTCTCTCTCCTTCAGCCTGAAACTGTACATTCCGAGCAAAGTGTTTCAAAATAAAATAACTAAGGATTCTAAGGATGTTCAAACTTGTAAGTTGACAGGTTTTCTCTCCAGAAGTAGAGTGAACATACTGGATTATCACTATGTATCTGTCATGCTTCTCTGCCACTGCAGGAGGGTATCGGGGCCTACACCTTCTTGGTCTTCATGGGATTCCTCATTGTCAGCACCATCTTCATCTTCTTCTTCATCCCTGAGACCAGGAACAGGACCTTCGAGGACATCTCCTCCAGTTTTGGAAAGAAGAAGGAGGTGAACCAGAATGAGTACGAGCTTCAAGACCAGCGTTAGACAGCGAAGGGCATCTCAAAAGCACAGAGTATTTTTATCATTGTTGTCTGGGTCCCATTTCATAGCGTCTTAAACAATTTGCATCAGTTTGCACAAGTTTCAACCGAGAACCAGTCAAAAGATATGTCCATCACATGACTTTTTGGCTGGTTACCTGTTTGCTTGGTAAATATTTCCCATCATTAAATTGGCAAGCTCAGCAAATTGGATTGCCAAACAGCTTTGTGTACAGAAATGTATTAAAGTGTCTCATGATTGTGAAATAAATTGGCATGTGCAGTTAAACCTATGACAGCGCAGGGTGGGCTGCAAAGTGTTTGGGAGATCACCAACTGTTGAAATAATCAAAGAAATTTGTCAAGCAATTGTGCAGCTAAAGTGTTGCACTCAGCGCCTTCTCATCATGGAACCCAATGCCAATGACACAGTGGGTTCCAAAACAGAGATCATTAACCCTTTTGGTGTGAACATGAAGAGCAACTCCTTGTGATCGGACATACGACTCAAGTCAGGAATTCTAATTTAATCACAAGTAACAGAATGAATACAGAGATTATGATAATCCAATTTAATGTTTTTACAAGACGCACATGTGCCGCTCACGCGGTCGTCCTGAAGTCCGCTGTTCCAACCAACCTTTAGTCACTGTAGTGCCTGAAACCGCCCTGCCTATTACTCATTTGTAGCACCCCAAACTGCCTGAGCACACTCTTAAGTTTTAAAATTAAAATCTGTTGTTTTCTTGATAATACCATTACATTTTGTGTATTTTTACCACCTTAAAGGGAATATACATGATTGGCTTTTGCTGTAATTTTCATAAATGAACCCATTTGTTAGACTGACATGTTTGAAGGTTTGTGTTCGAAAATGCTGGGGAAAAAACAAGGAAAACAAAACTGTTCAAGTTGTCTGGTTCCCTGACTCCACTAAATATAAAATGGATCAATTTACAGATGCCGGAAACTTGTAAGGTAATGGAACCAGTCTAGCCGGCCTGCACCCGTTCATGAACATGTAACCAATAGCAAACAAAATTTGGACTGAAAGAAAAATGGTTAATTTGGAGCAGTAGTTGAAAAATAGTAAAGTTTTTCCAACGGTGGTTGGCCGACCTTTACAAAAATACCATTTTCTTGAAAATGACTTCAAACCAGGTGCCATAATTTTACAGGATGCATTAGACTGTCATTTACCAACATCCTAGTAAGGTATTTCGTAAAAACTAGGTAGTTTTATTTTTCGATGTTTGCAAATGTTGTATATTCCCTTTGAGGCGCAAGAGATTAATGCTGCCTCTATCAGAATGTTAACCCATGCTGAATGCTTTTAAAATGTATTTCCTTGGTGCTGATTTTTTATTAATCAAAGTGTGAAGGTGAATAGTTCTGCTGTGTGAAGTAAGGGTGCTTAATTGTTTCGAAGCGGAAACATTTTTCTAAAATAAATTTTAAAAGTAAAGTTTTATAAGCATCTGGTGTATTTTTAATGAAGCTCTTTTTCTTCCTCTATACCAAAGAAAACTTTTTAGCTCTTCTCAAGTAAAGTTTTATAAGCATCTGGTGTATTTTCAATGAAGCACTTTTTCTTCCTCTATACCGAAGAAAACTTTTTAGCTCTTCTCAAGATCCTCACAAGTATATCAAATGAACTGAGACAAATCACTGTTGATCTCCTATAGCTCGGACCTTGTATGTGATTTGACTTGTGATTTACTTGTGAGGACTTGGCTTCAGCTCTGGGCCTATTTTCATGGTTCCGATACACAGAATTCTGCGCTTACAATCACCCTTCTGGGTGACTGCTCTATGTTCCAACACCCCTATGTTCTGATAACCCGCACATAAGATTGAGTTACTCCCGGTTAGGGTAAGGGTCAGGGTCAGGTTTAGGGATAGGAATAGGAGCAGTCGGAACATAGGGGTGTCAGTGCTAACACGGCTAGTCAACAAAATGTGCTTACCCTGTAACCGCAGAATCTTAAGTTACAAAATCTAAGTACCGGTATGTGCGTAAGCCAAAATTTCTCGCTAAACCCGTGAAATAAACAGTAAGCACAGAATTTTTGGTAACAGAAAGCAGGGATTTTTCCCACTAACAGAACGCAGAGCCATGAAATTGGGCGCTGAACTTGGGATATTCAACATGTTAAATACAATAATGTACAAGTAGTGAATATGGTTTGAAAGATCAGGTATAAAAATATACTTTTTAAAATACTATACTATGGGTTGGTTTTTTTTATTTCATATTTTAGCCCTTACCCTACTAGACCCTCCAACGCATGCCAATATGTGCCTCAAGAAAATCTCCTATGTTTTTTGCATGGCCCTCCAATATCTGCCATGTCATTTCAAGGGTAACTGGACAGGCACTCCAATACATGCCACAGAGAACAATGAGAGTCCTCTGATAACAATCAAGTGCCCCCAGCTGGTCAGTATCAGGCACCCTCCAGGGCCTCCAACTCCTGCCAATTGGAGCCTTCACTGCTACATCATAGTATCCTCCAATAAACTGCAGCTGGAGGGCATTGGCATAACCAACTGACATGCAGTAAACTACCCTCAGAGAGTAAGGGTTAGACTGCACTTTAATGATATTCGATGAGATATTTTGAGTCATATTCCTGAAAATAGTTGTGAGTTGTTTATTGTACATTAATAGTTAAATTTCAACAAGAGTCTTAAAAAATATCTCAGAACTGCCTTTGTTTGTATGCTCTGAGATGACATTTGTTTCCATTAGTTATTCATTGTAAAAACAAAACCTAAAAATTTTGAATTTCCGATTTCCTTTTAACCATTTCATATCAAGATTATAACGATTAAGTCCAAGCATTTTATCTGAGAAATAAATAACTTTATAATTAATGTTATTATTGTCTGTAAAAATCCGATTTTAGAATCGCCCTTTTTGGAAATCAGTTTTGTTTCATTTTCTTTTGAAAATATGACGACAACAGCCAAAGTTATTTCATCTTTCCATTTAAAAATTGTATGTGAAAATTTATAGGTAAAGATAGATGGAGGTGTATTGTTCATGAACATGATTTTGTATATATTAGAAATAGCCCACTTTTCAATTAACAATTTTTAACACAAATGTAAATAACAAACTCAATAAGAAGAATTTAAAAGTGAAGCTCAAGTGAAGGAAACAATGCAAAAATATCTGAAAACTTACAATTGTTTGGACAGAAGTATCAGTATGTCTTGAATGTTTCAGGGCATTAGTTACAGTCAAAATGGACAATGGAACAAGAACCTACTTTTCGTCCACTGGTCAGTGCTTCTGTTTATATTCTAATGTAGATTAATTTAGTTTGCGGATGGCCTCAAGTTGGAACCACAAAAGCCTTTTAGAAGTGATGAATTGTTCACAACCGGTGTTGTAGCTCAGACCTTTCGAGAGCTCACTCATTTTTTATCATTTACATGTATTTCAATTTTCAGAGATGAAGTTAAGTAAGTCAAATGACTGTGCTGCAGTGCGTCATTATTTTATGAAAGAACGACAAGATATATTTTGTAAGATCAACATTCAAGTTCAGGTTAAATTTCCTTTTTTGAGAGTCAAAATCTGTTAGAGATTTCTTCAAGATCTTTACAAGATAAATGTTACCATAAAATGTTTATTTTAAACTCTATGATAAAATTAAAACAATCTAACAAAGCCTGAAAGAACACCATTTTGTCTTTGAGCTTCCGGCCCCCTCCGCGACCCTTCTACGGGCATGCATTTTACACGGGATTGCCCTAGCTTTCTCTTGCTATAAGTTGTTTTTTTTCAAAAAGCTTACTTGGATTACAGATTGTTCCATACAGTTATTCCATCTGGCAAACTGTCATTTAGAAGAAATCAAGAATTGAAGGTGCTTTCCAATGATCAGTCAATTGACTGATTAAGATTTTTGGAAACTGAATCGTGTTTCGTGATCAAAAGGTTGAGCAAAAGTTGTTTCACTGTTTTCTTGAAAAGGATGGAGCTGAGACTTCAACCGGTTAGGTTTTGAACAGTCGCCCTTTGATTTTGAGTGGTACTATTACTGGAATGAACAAAATGCATGATACGCAAGTGATCCTATGTATGCCCAAAATAAATAAGGAATTTTTTTAATTGCTGCTTGTGTTTAAATAAATATCAGGGACTTAATATTATGAGTCTGATGTCATGACAATCTGCTGCATTGTTGATGAAGCCTTTTTTTATTAATGTATTATTAACAATGACAAGTTTGTCTTTATAATAGTGTGCGATACCGATACCGAAAATGCTGAAAGATTACTCCCATGTACAAGGCAACCAATATTATAAATGGTAATTTTGTTAGATGTTGAATTGCAAGATCTTGTAATAAATTATGAGCAAGATTTGTTAAAACAAGAATGTATAATGATTCTGTTGTTCATCTATTGGACGGCATTGCTCCAGACCAAAAGATTCTGACTATTCCTGATGAATGATTCATCCGGAAAAGTCAGAATCTTTTGGTCTGGGAACCAGACTACTAACCAATGTGTATCATCACATGGTGGCGCTATTCAAAGAAAGCAGTTTTGGTATGTAGTAATCGAAGAGCAAGCTTAATCAATCGCTTAACCCAGTTTTTGATTTGTAGTGTAACTTGTAACCCATTAACCCTCCTGCTATTTAAGCAGTCACGGACAGTCAAAATTCACTTCCACTTCCCCTGCTTTACTTTTAACAAAGGCTAGTCACCAGCAGTCAGATCATATCTGACTCGGCCTGTAATTAGTGGATAATCACCGTTGGCCGAGGGAAATAAATTAAATTTAAAAAAAAAAAAATGTCTGGATCCATGGGTGATCAAGGTTTGGTTATAGGGGGGGGGGGGGGGGGGGGGGGGGGGGGAGTTAGCTGTCAAAAGTGGGTTTAAGCAGCCATATGCGGCCAAAGGGGGGGGGGGCCTGCGGGGCTTCTAAACCTCTCCCTTAGATCTGCCACTAACATTTACATAGACTTGATGACAAGTCGTTAGACTATAGTGGTTTATGTCCGTCATCAGCGCCAGAATCCGCATACCATGCCACCGCAGTTCATGCAACGTGAGCGCTACAACCATTCATGCAAAAGTCAAGTACATGTACAATGTACTACCGCGCGGCATGGTCAGTCCGTGTAATGCAGTACACACATGGGATCGCACACGCATGAGGTCGAAAATGTACGTAGCGTCCCCGCATCTAGGACAGCATGCGGTACGTTGTACCCCCAGCACAGAGCTTGGCAGTCGCGCGCGGCGGACATGATTAAAACCACTCATTACAGACTTGATTTCAAGTCCAACATATATATACATTGCAAAGTTGTCAGGTTGTGACCTGAAAATCAAATTTTCCTAATGATGCAGTTTGTCTAGCAAGCCCACTGAGAAATGGAGCATTGAAAAGCAAGGGGGGAAAGAGTGCATGCATGCAGGAGGATTTGCTTTGGTTGTACATGTAAAACACATTGCTTGCTACTTGTTACTCATGCACAGCATGGGCTCATAACCTTCAACCACTACCAAAGCAATTCTGAGATACGTTGCGGAAGAATTTTGCCTGCTAAGTGACTTTTAGTATCAGGATAACTTTAATAGCCATAAAAAAAAAAATTATGAGTACGACATTTGACCTTAATTGCAAGAAAATACATCTGGTACAATGACTTGTTCTATTGTTTGAGCAGATATTTTGGCACAAAATGGTAGCCACTTAGAGACTGCGGGCTGACACATCAGTTCAAAATCAAAACAGAATATTTGAAGTTTGTCAAATTAATGTTATAAGTTCTGGACTCAAAGATCTCAAAAGAGATTCCTGGATATCAAATTGCACTGGCAGTTAACTTTTTTCCGCAACGTATCTGGGGAAGAAACATTCCCCCACCCATTTCAGCAAAACAACACAAATAAACACAGCAAACAACAACAAAATAAAAGCAAGCACATGCAGAGAATACAAGCTGACAGGTATACAAATGAAAGATTTATTGTGAAATCAGAAATAAAAAGAACAATCGACAGAACAGACAATTAGGAACGGGGTGGAATAGGGAGAAGTTTACAATTTTGTGCGCTGTGCAACATAACCAAACAATTGTTGTCTGCTGTTCCATATTTGCATATAGCACCCTCGGCTTTGCCTCAGGTGCTACATGTATGCCTCCCTCAGGTATTAGAAATGGGGCATCCCACATCACAGCAGTCAACAATTGTTAAATATTCACTATTAAAATAAAATCAAGTGCAAATTTGTGTTAGAACATGCAGTCAACTAGAGTACAATATATGTGAGTGTAAACATCAAGATAAGGTGAAAAAAAAAACAGGGTTGTTATTGTTAAGCCTCTACTAACTCCGTGGGACCTGCAGCACATATACACTTTCTTTTTTTCTGTGTGGCCCAAATAACAACCCCTTGATTTTCCATTGAAAGAAACACGCTGAAGCATTCTTTTCACAAGAGAGCACGACAGAAAAGCAAAAATTCAGTTGGCCCCTTATTGCTAAACGAAACGGTGAGCACTGTATTTTGAAGCAAACGTAAGATAAAATATGTCTGGCCACAATTTGTTCTCCCTGGCTATGGACCGTTTCACAGATACCAGGGTAGTGCTATTTTTGTTTTCTCGTGGTAATCTTTGGGGGATTTCATTAAAAAAATACGTCCTATAAATAGTATCCTGAGCGTGATGGAACGTATTCTTAATGAAATGCCCCGTGTGATGACCACGTGGCCACACAGTTGATTGTGTACATGTAGGCCTAACGAGCACAGAGAGACGTGCAAGATACACTGTAGAGATACAAGAGTTGTACAAAATCAGTTACTGCTCTCTAGCAGTTCTCCCTGTATGCATTCTGTTACAAGTTACAAGTATATGATTTTAGGCTTTGCATGGTGGAGTATCGACCTTATCATTTCCGTTTGCGGTAACACCATGTGGTAATAACTACTGCTTAGAAGATATTTAGTTCTGATAAGAACAGTCCTGCTTCAAGCTTGTCAGGAGACTGTCTCCTGATGATGGCTAGAGCAGGCTAGTCGAAACGTTGAGACCAACGACAAGTTCTTTTAGAACTTAAAGCAGGACTGTTCTTATCAGAACGAAAATAGCAAAAGTTGATAATAAGCTGGACAAGTTCTTTTCCGAACTAAATATCTTCTAAGCAGTAGTTATAACCACACGGTGTTACCGCAAACCGAAACGATAAAGTTACAAGTAGAAACATTGTGTTTTTGGCCTGTGCAGCAGGTCCCATGGGTAGCATGGGTACAAAGCTTCAATATACACATGGGTTAATAGAAAATAAATGTTAATATAAAGCCTTTAAAAAAAAGTCTCCAAAAAAATAGATCCAAGAAGCTCATCAGGCATTGCTGAAGAACTGAAAAGTATAGTGGTGGGAGAAATCGGAGATTTCTAAATCAGGTTATCCTAATTTTTTTCCGAACTGAATAACGGTAATCTGATTTCACCGAAATTTCCCATCCAGCTCACAGTCATGCACAACAAAAAGTGGCGAGCGAGGTTCCACATGAAATGCCCTCCCAATGACTGGGTATAGTTTGCAGGATTCAATGACCACTTGGCCTTCATAAAAACACTCCAGAGCTGTAACGTTAAAACAATGGATGGGAACTCTCTGATACGTCGAGTGGGCAGGCTATTCATGTACCAAGAAGACCACTAGCAAGTGAATGCAGTAATTACAATCAGAGACCATAGAGAAAATTGGGGGATGGTCCAGTTGTGTTCTGTAGCTTGTGTCACAAAAACAGTGAGCTTAATTTCTGTTCAAGGTCGGTTTCGAATATCTGGTTTCTAAAATTGAAACTGAATACAAACCGAATATGAAAAATCCGGATTTAAATCCCACCACTATTAGTGTATGAAAAGATTTTTGAATATTAATCTGCAATTCCAATATAAAAAGACTGTATATAAATTGTGTCTGTACAATATATTATGTTAATACTTCAGGGTAGTTGGTTGTGGAAAGGAACGGACAATTTAAATAAGAAATGTTCTAAAGCTGTATTACGCTTTTGGGCCTTAATTCTTTTGTGCAACAAATGTGATGCGATCAAGCTAATAAATGAGTCGTTTGGCGACCTTGGTCATTTTTTTTTTTTTTTTACAGTTTTTAAAAGAGCACAATCTGAGCATTACTGATGTGAAAACCGCATGCTGAAACCATCTTATGGAAGTCGGAACACCAAGAGGTGTGATTAAGTGATGCACGTGGCCCTATTTTGGCCTGAATCTCCACATGAAAGTTCCTGACAAACAACTCATTTAGCTTGATCGCATCACAACTGTAAAAAAAAAAAAAAAAAAATACCAGCTGAGAATATCCAATAGGAAAAAAAGGAAAACTGTTTCATGACCGAAAGAGAAATTTACTAATTAATGAAACCTAATTAGAAATGTATGAGTCATAAGATTGTTTTAGCACACATTCTCAAAATATTTACAAATATGCAGCATGAGTTTGAATTGTAATTTCTAGTTCCTGAGAACCAATTTTGTTTTTATCATTGCTAATGATCAATACGTAATCTACAGTTTAGATGTTACATATCAGCAATCCAGACTAAAGAATTGTCAATTTCTTTTTCTACGACATAGTTAATATTTGATCTAGAGTGGTACTGGACAATGAACTATAAGTATATATTAAAATTACCCGCATATTTGTTGTATGTACAGATCAAAACTTGGATGGCATGATGTGCACAAATTGACTGTTCGAAAAATGCCTCGTAAAATAACAAATAACAAAGACAGATAAGCAACTTACAAGAGTTGCAGAAATCTTTGAATTTAAAGGCATAACAGATCATTTGCTTTTCATGCATCTTGTTCGTTTCCAATTATAACACCACTCAAAATCCAAAGGCAAAGGTTCAAATCCTAACCTGTTGCACTTTCAACTCAGTGGATATTATACTTTTCGAGAAAACAGTGAAAACCAATGCACAACTTTTTGATCACGAAATACAATTTCGTCAACAACATTCCAAATATCAGTCAATTGACTGATTGTTGGGAATGACTTAGATTTTCTGATTTCTTCTAAATGACAGTAAGCCAGACTGAATAATTTTACGGGGTGTTTAAATCCAGTACGATATTTCCAAGTATGCTTTTTTTGGTAATGATTCAGTGGGTTATTTTTGGGAAATGAATGCAAATGATCCAAGACACCTTTAAATAAAACATGGTAGTGCAATAACATAGCAAACAGGGCCCCATCACCAAAAAAGTCCAGTGGGTAAGATAATACCAAAGGTTTTCATGTCACTTTCTGAACACATAAACGCTTAGTTGCCGAGTTTTAAATGATAGTTTTTTTCTGCAAATGCAGTTTGAGAGCATGCATATTGATTTCACATGCTGCAAATTCTAATCACCAATTAATTAATTCTAAGACTACTGAATACAGCGAAAGCTGTTAAAATTAAGCACACAGGAGTGTATAGCAGTTAAAATCATTGCAAAGAGACGTTTTCGATTGACAATTCTGAACATGCAAAACATGAAAATGGGTTTGTTGCACACAAACTGTTACCACCATTGCGACTGGACTTTTTGTATGAATAGAAACAGAAAGAACAGCAACAATGTACTACATGTAGTAAGCTTTTTTGCAGAATTCGCTCTTTTCACACTCCGCCATTGGGCATGCACAGCCTCGATCTGGCAACTTTACACAATACAAATAGCCGGTTCAGCAATCTGAACCCCGACACGGGAATCACTGAACCGGCTATATTCATTGTGTTAAGTTGCCAGATCACGCTCTACATGCCCATGGCGGACGTGTGAAAAGAGCGAATTCCCCAAACTATGTGGATTGGCTCTGTGCACAAGTACCCCCTCAACGGTAAGAAAGGGAGCGTTTGGGGAGACCACTGGGAGAGACATTTAAAGCTATAGTCCATCATTTGCAGCCATCCGAAAAGTAACTGGCGTAATTACTGTTGAAAAACAAACTTGGTTGAAAGATAGTAAGGGGACTAAACTCCCTGTGAAATTATTCTTTCTGGGAAGCTGTCATTTTGAAGTAATCAACGAAAGAAGGCATTTCCAACGGTGATTCTTAAGAAGCACCGAAGGAAAATTTAAATTAGTGGTTCGTTTTGTTATTCAGCGCAGCGCGCACAAGTATTGGAACGACGCACACGCGCGCACGGTTGTTATAATTCGTCGGATCAGTGCGCGACGTCGCGTATAGCTGCAATTCAAAACATGATTCAGTAACTTTTGATTTGAAATTGAGATCTTAGAATGCTGTTTTTCTCGGAATGTACAGCTGAAGCTTAGCTGAAACTTTATCAGGTTAGTTGCTTAGTATCCTTCATTAGATTTTGAACTCTTTTGTTGCTTCAAACGAACAAAATGCACAAATTACAAATGATGGACTGTAGCTTTAAATGCATTGCCTACGACACACGACACTCACACGAAGACATTACAGCTCATTGCACACGTAGAATAAAATTAGCCGTGCTTTGATGTATGTGGAGGAAACAGCATTCGCGCGCACATTGTGTCCCTGCCACTGGGACTCTTGAAAGAGATAAAAAAGCACCCTCTCTTGTTTGCGCACAGAGCCCATTTACATGGTTCTTGGCGCACTTCCAAAGTTAGTACAAAAAGAATGTGATATTGTTTTCCTGCTGAGTGGAGTAAGTTCAAAGATTCAGAAACACTCAAATTAAAAAAAAGCCCAAGGAGTTACGGTTAAAAGATTCTGGAAGAAGCTGGGTTAGTATCCCCACTTGAGATGTCGGGGAACAAGGGGGAAAGGCATATATTAAATAGCATCTTTTTCGTTATCATGATAACTTGTGTTACTCACTCCAGCTTCCTCCGCTTGGTAGTGGTCTTTTTTGTCCTTGAACAATGCGCTGATTTCCTCAAAGCTCTTGTTCTTGGTCTCCGGCACAAAAAAGAAGGTGAAGACGAAGAAGATGACCAGAAGAACGATGAAGATGATGAAGACGTAGTTCTGCAGGGCTTTCTGTAAAAGAAAATACCGGTCACCAGCAAAAATGCCAAATACCATTGAACCAGATTAGATTCAAGTTAAGTTCCCATGTTCAGATTTCTCAAAAATATTATTTGGAAAAAAAATAATAAATCCTTAACATCTTAGGTTGTCCAAAGACTACATTGTCACTGTTTTGACGAAGTGACACATCTGTGACCTGTTCTGTCAAAATCAGACTTTTCTGGGCATAAGGTCAAAAATGATTTTTTTTTCATATTGTTAACATATGTTCTTTTTCCTTTTAATAGGTGGTTTAATTTTTGAAACCGGTCATTCCTGGGCAGAGTTATGCTATTTTGAAGTTCATTGTGTCGAAAAATAGAAAACGGAGAAAATGGCCACGAACGTCACAAAACAGTTATTTCTTTAACTGATATACCTTATCAAAATCATCAAAAATAGTATATGTAGAGTTTGAATTAGGGTTTCAAACTTTTATAATATATTTTAGACATGTTCAGGATTACAAATATGCAAACATTTGAAAATCGATAAAAATCACCCCACAGCGTTTTTTGGCCCTATCTCAATTTCAACCTCTGCCCAGAAGCGTCTGCTTTTGACAGAACAGGTCACATCTGTGCACGCAGATGCAAAACCAAGTTTTGAGAAAATTGCATTTGAAGTTGGTGGGTTTTTTTTCAATTTGCATTTTTGTGTACATTTTTCCCCCAGAATTGAAAAATATATAACTGAGACAATAGCCCAGGAGTTAAACAGCCAAAAACAATTCACTCTGTCATGTCTGTTCATAAATCGTGTGTAATTAGAAGATATTAATTACTAAAGATATCTGTCGCTTTGCCAACACGGAAAATCTACTTCTTCACAAAAATGAGGCATATGTTTGTACACAGCGTGCGCGTATATAAAATGTATACACTGTAGTACGCAGATTCGTCACTTCGTCAAAACGCAAATCGTGGAGGCTTTATATTTCAAAATATAGCACACGTGTAAAATCAATGAGACTAAGTGACAAACAGAGATTCGTCACTTCGTCAGAATGAAAAACTCAGTGCGTAGCATTTTTAATACTTTGTGTAATTAGAGTAGTTAACGAACGATGGAATGTTGTGTCTCGGAATTGGTTATCGTGTAAAGGACATCATAAAATGTTAGAATATCAAAAAATCTCAGATTTCTGAAAATCTCGGTTTTGGACGGATTCGTCACTTCGTCAAAACGGTGACGACATGTATACTTTCCCCAGCATGCCAACTGTGTGTTACCTGTAGGATTGGGAAGAGTAGTCCCACAGCAAAGTTGGCGGTCCAGTTGACGCAGAACGCGATGCTGATGGCAGCTGGCCTGGGGCCCTGGGAGAACAGCTCGGCCACAATCAGCCAAGGTATGGAACCTGTTGGGAAAATGAATCAAGTAAATGGTACATTGGGTTTGACCAGCGTGAGAGAAGCTGATCCGATCCCAATTTTATGGCTCTGCTTAAAGCTATAGTCCATCATTTGCAGCCATCCGAAAAGTAACTGGCGTAATTATTGTTGAAAAACAAACTTGGTTGAAAGATAGTAAGGGAACTAAACTCCCTGTGAAATTATTCTTTCTGGGAAGCTGTCATTTTGAAGTAATCAACGAAAGAAGGCATTTCCAACGCTGATTCTTAAGAAGCACCGTAGGAAAATTTAAATTAGTAGTTCGTTTTGTTATTCAGCGCAGCGCGCACAAGTATTGGAACGACGCACATGCGCACGCGGTTGTTATAATTCGTCGGATCAGTGAGCGACGCCGCGTATAGCTGCAATTCAAAACAATTCAAAACATGATTCAGTAACTTTTGATTTGAAATTTAGATCTTAGAATGCTGCTTTTCTCGGAATATGAAGCTGAAGCTTAGCTGAAACTTCATCAGGTTAGTTGCTCAGTATCCTTCATTAGATTTCGAACACTTTTGTTGCTTCAAACGAACAAAATGCACTAACTACAAATGATGGACTATAGCTTTAAAGTTGCTTTCCCTGTAGTCTTCAACAAGTTCCTTTTTTCTTTTTTTTAAAACATTTTCAACTTGTAATGTCAGTCAGGTTGGCGTAGCGGTACTTTCCTCACCTTCCACCACTGTGACCCGGGTTCGATTCCTGCCTGGGCCAATTACGTGGATTGGGTTTTCAGCCTCTACTTGATTCCGTGGGCTTTACCCAGAATATTCTTCTGGGGTTTTCTTCCCACATCTAAAACTATATTTTCTTCACATTGTCTTCTCTTTTCAGGGCCCCATGGGAGACCAGTGGATTCCACTGAATGGGCTACCCAGTTAAAGCAATAAATAAATAAATACATAAATAAATAAATAATCCAATAAATAAATAAACATTCCAACCAAAAAACCTAATTTCCCACCCTCCCCCCTTTTTTTTTTTAAGTCTGCAAACGTCTGAAAAAAAAAGGGTTTGATTTTGGGGACAAACGGATTCTTTTTGCAAGCAGACTGGCTGATTATGGGGAGGAACCAGCTGGCCTACCCCAAGGGCGGATCCAGAACACAATTTTTTTTTTTGGAGGGGGGCCCCCCAAAAAGTGGGTCAAATTTTTGGGGGGGATTCTAGATGCTCTGTGGTGCGATCTGAGGCAATTTCTGACCACTTTAACCAGAATTATTTGTCTTGCAGCCAATAATACCAAAATTTTAAAACAATAATTCAATAACTAAACCGATTTAAATAAATAAATCAAAAATTAATGACGAAAACCAGGATAAACACTGAAAAAGAAATACATTTGTAACAATTCATTTGGAAAGCTTATGACATTCCTGGAAACTGGATAGGTCGTGAATGGCTTGTGATGATACAACTGCAGGAGTTGGTCACCTTAACCTCAAACTTTCTGACCCTCAAAGACCTTAGAATACGCCCGGTATTTGGAGGGTCATGGCCTAGCAGTTAAGAGCACTGGACTCATGCTCTGGTGTTTCAGAGGCAACAGTTGCGTGGGTCTGAGCCCAGGTCTGGATACTTGTGCCCTTGAGCAATTGCAAGGCACTTAACCATTATTGCTGTGTCCTTCAGATGGGACCCGTAGTTCCCGTGTGTTGTGTAATGCAATGCACGCAAAAGAACCCAGTGATACTTATCGCTAAGAGAAGGCGTTTGCCCCGGTGTTTCTGGCCTCCTGTTAAAACTCCCCTACGGAGTATTTAGGAGAAGAACTAACCAAGAACCAAGATTTTCTGCCAAAAGAAAGTGCCCTATACTGGTAGCAGATTTTACAAGTTTTACCTGATGGAGAAAGTCATGAAGCAGTTATTATCTTTACAAGGCCAAAGCAAAAGAGAAGACTACAACAAACATAATTTTCATTTTACCTGGCCCTATGGCAAATCCTAACGTGAAGAACATAACACAGACAACGCTAATGTAGGACGCAGGAGACCAGGTTTCCTTCAGGAGTAAAATGACAACAACAAACAAAAACATATTATAATATATGACCAAAGCAAAAAAACAAATTATGTTTCTCAGAAAGACATGGCTCAACTTAATGTTTGACAAGTACTTCATTTTTCAAAGGTGACAAAACTTGGGGGGGGGGTGTAATCGAAAGCTGTTGAAAGGTTTCAGAAATATCTGGAAATCAACTTCTCAGTGTTAGATGCTCCTTTGCGTCATTGATTTTTGGCACTGTGGCTGGCTAATTTTATTGCAAGGCCTGTTCAACTCAATTGAACTGAAGAACAACCACCACCTCCCCCCACCCCATGCAAAAAATACACAGCTAAACCAAAAACGGCAATTTGAAGGATCTGTCTATCATTTTGGATCTATCAAATATTTCAGATTTGTTCATCTATGTTTTTTAACACAAGAGAGTATGGATGGGCAGGGAAAGGAAGGGGTGCGCTAAGTAGATTTTTTGGGGGGGAAGGGAGCATACCTTAACAAAAAGGAAGATTGTAAGTAAGGCGGCTGACACTGCCATGATGCCCAGACCGACGAGGTGCAACAAGCGACGACCGCTGCGATCCATTAGGGGTACCTGGATGATAGAGGGCGACAGAACAATCAACGTCAAGTCCAAGTTTTATTGCATTTGCATGTGATAGTGGTCAGTGTTAGTGGTAATGTTACACGCCAACTGCACCATCGATCCCAACATACATTGTAAGTTGGAAGTGTTCAAGTTGGGATGGCCCAACTATGGTTGACTTGTACGTACGGCATGGCTAGTAAATTAGTACTGCCTTGAAGGTGCAACGAGTGAGGGTAGAGTATACGCATCCAAACTATAGTTAGAACACTTTAGTTGGGATATTCAAACTTAAAGGGAATGTACATCATTGGCTTTCACTGTAATTTTCAGAAATGAACTAGTTGAGGGGTTAGTATAATAGATCAAAATATTGTTACACTGACATGTTTGAAGTGTTGTGTCCGAAAATGCTCGAAAAAACCAAGAAAAACAAAAATGTTTCAGTAGTCTGGTTCCCTGACTCCACTAAAGATGAAATGGATCAATTTATAGATGCCGGAAAATTGTAAGGTAAGGGAACCAGTCTAGCTGGCCTGCACCCATTCATGAACATGTAACCAATAGAAAACACAATTTGAACTGAAACAAATGGTAAATATGGAGCAGTAGTTGAACAATAGTTAGGTTTTTCCAACGGTGGTCGGCCAACGATCGTTGGAAATGTATACAAAAATACCATTTTCTTGAAAATGACTTCACACCAGGTGCCGTAATTTTACAGAATGCTTGTGACTGTCACTTACCAACATCCTAGTAAGGTATTTCGTAAAAACTTGGTAGTTTTATTTTTCGATGTTTGCAAATGTTGTATCTTCCCTTTAAAGGTAATATGCAAAAGGCCTTGGGGAGTAGTGGATTTTCCTACTCGAGTTCTCGCAGAGAAATTACTCGCCAGTAGTCGAGTACTCTTGAGTAATTTTTAAAATGTCCATAAAACAGAAAAAAATGGCATAAACACTACTATTAAAGAAGGAAGCTACTACGAATAATAAGCGTGGAAGACACACCAAATTCTCCGATACTGAGATATCCTTACTATGCAGAATGTTTGCTCATTTTTGTAGGATTGAGGCAGTGGTCACCCCTTCAAGGATCACAATCAAAGAATAATGGAGGACTTTACAGGATTGAGGCTGTATGCAATTTTCACATGGAGGCAGTTGGAGGACTTTGCAGGATTGAGTTTGCATCCTAGCAAACATGTCTAGGGAGTTACTGTTAAAAAGAAAATAAAACTTGAATTTGTTGTTGAGCACTAGTGATGCAAATTTAATTTTGCAATTTGGAAGTCCCCAACAAAAAGATCTGATTGAATGAGTTATAGATTTCAACTGGTTCAGACGACAATACTTACACTGACAATAGTCATGATGACCATGACAGCCCCTGTACTCAGGGTGGCGTATTTCGCGTTGTCTTCAGACACACCGGCAGCGACAAAAATCAGTGACGAGTAGTAAAGTACCTGCACAACGGTTAAACAAAACAAAATTGCTGATGAAACTCACAGCAGATGTTAAGGTGGGAAAGCATAATGAATGAATAAGCTTAAATCAAATGTACGAAGCAGCTTACTAATTTCTATACGAAGCAGTTTATCTCTCTGTGCTTTTGCAGAGAGATTTGTGTAGTAGCCAAATTATAGCAAGCTAAAATGGCAAGTGGTGCATCTTGCCTGTCACTAGTTCAAAGATTGTTTTCATCAAAATAAAAAAAATATATGCAACAAAACGTTGCCAGCCGCTACGTTTCTTAATGTTTACTGCAAACAGATTTTGATTCGCCAAACACCTTTTCGAGCACTATTTTCTGCTAAGCTTGGCCCACTGGTCCAGTTTCATGAAGCTCTTAACACATGATTTTCCACAAACAGCCCTAGCTTCTCTGCATTTCACAGAGACTGTAAACATTAACGCAAAAAAGAAAATTAACTTCCACTTCATCGCCGACTCCACCATGCAAGCCTTAAAATCTTATTCAGCATAAATTGGGTAAACATAGTAAAGAGCTAAAAGGGAATGTACACGTACATCATTGGCTTTTGCTGTAATTTTCAGAAATGGAGTATTTGAGGGGTTAGTATTATATATCAAATACTGTTACACTGACATGTTTGAAGTTTTGTGTTCGAAAATGCTGGAAAAACCAAGAAAAACAAAATTGTTCGAGTAGTCTGGTTCCCTGACTCCACTAAAGATGAAATGGATCAATTTATAGTTGCCAGAAAATTGTAAGGTAAGGGAACCAGTCTAGCTGGCCTGCATCCGTTCATGAACATGTAACCAATAACAAACAAAATTTGGACTGAAAAAAGGGTAAATTTGGAGCAGTAGTTGAAATATAGTTAGGTTAGGTCGGCCCCGTTGGAAATGTATACAAAAATACCATTTTCTTGAAAATGACTTCACACCAGGTGCCATAATTTTACAGGATGCTTTAGACTGTCATTTACCAACATCCTAGTAAGGTATTTCTTAAAAACTTGGTAGTTTTATTTTTCGATGTTTGCAAATGTTGTATATATTCCTTTTAACGTAAGAGGCAGAATTTTCTTGAAATGGAAATTTAATTACGCGCACAAGCTTTAGCTTGTCTAGTCTGATTTCTGGTACGGACACTGTGTATGTGTTTACTACTTTTGAGATCCCCCTGGACGGGACATACCGGGCGTTTTCGAATCCCTCTTCTTGACAACACTCGGATTAACCCGACACGAGAACAGCGGTCTCGAACGTGACGAACAGACCCGAGAGGGCGTTCGCGGATCGATTTTTTCACTCCCCGGTTGATGGAGGGTTCGGCGAGGTGCAGCTTGAACAAAATGGCGGACTGTGCAGATTCGTTAGTTGTTTTGTGGTTTGTTTTTTTTGCTAATACCCTAATGATTGGAATAAGAATACCATTATAGTGCAGGTCTGTAATTTCATCCCATCATGTCCGGTTTTGCAACAGTCGTCCTCCTTCATTTGGAATAGGCCCAAGTACAAATTCAGACGACTGTCGGCCATTTTGCATTGCTTTATATCGATGCGACACGCACCCGCGCGTTCGTAACAACCAGCTCGAGAACACGTTCTCGTGTTACACGCGTGTTGTCAAGAACAGGGATTCGAAAACGCCCACCGAGTGTGGGTACTGGTTCGCGCTTATACATGTAGCGCCGAGTACCAGTACTATGCAAAACTTGTTTTATGCCAAATGTGCATAAAGCTATAGGGTCTTCTCGTGAGCATCAGGCTAGTTGTTGAAATGCATTGAAATGTCTCTTCCAGTCCTCTCCCCAACTCCCCCTTTCTAACCATTTAGGGGATACTTGTGTACAGAGCCATTAGGCAAAAAAAAAAAGTCTCCGGTTTCTGGTATGCGCGCACGTCGCCGTAGCCATGCGCGTCGAAGTAATGAAAAAGTCAAAACTGCCAAACTCACTGGTTTGACTGGAATCCTGCTGCTGCACAATTTTAACGTGTTTTTAGATTGGGTTATGGTCGAGTATAAGCTTTATACATGTATGGCCTCTCTGGACTCCCATATATTTGCACTAAGTTTAGTCGCCAAGTCGGGCACCATTTGCAATCATCAGCCGACATTTGAAGCAAAAAAATCAGGTACAAAAAAAAATAGCTGCGTCGCCACACCACTTTTTGGGCAAGCTCCATATCAGAAACCGGAGACTTTTTTTTTGGCCTTAGTTAGCATCTTTTCCAATAATAGTTAAGAAGCGCCATAATACTGACGCGTCATTTCGTGAGGGTAAAAATAAACTCCCCGGCTTACCGCAGTGATGCCAGACAGTTGCTGCGACAACTGCATGATGACGCTGATGAAGAGCGGCCGGCGCAGTGAGCTGCGCTTGAAGAGCTGCAAGACGCTGATGCGTTCCTCCTTCTGCTCCTCCGCGTGCTCTCGCCGCATCTCGGCAATCTCGTCCGTGATCTGGGTGTCGCGTCGCAGCCACACCAAGGCTGCATGAATTAGACAAAGAAAGACAGAGAGAGAGAGCGATTTGGTTTGAAAAGAAAGCTGTTTGAATAATTTCATTTATATATTAGGGCTGTCGCAAATAAACTGAAAAAATTGTACATTCGATCATCAACCATTAGGTTGACGATCGAATATACAATTTTTTTTTGAATATCCAAACTGGCAAAAAGCTATTCGAATAGCTTTTTGCTAGTTTGAATATTCAAAACCCAAAAAATCTGCACATACACACATGACTGTGATGTTATTTTATCGTAAAGCTGCAGCCTTTTATTGTCAGGTGTCACTTTTTTGTCCACGGTAACGTTTGTGTAGATCATGTAGATGGTGGTTCGTTGTTAAAGCCCTTTAGATTATAAAATATTTACTGCAAAACATTCCAGCACCCCATACCGATCGTTTCACTTACGGTACACCACATTTTATTATGCCAGTTCAATGCTTTCATGTTGCGTAACTTCACAATTATGACAGATTTCACACAAAAAGTCTGTCACTAACTCAAAAAGTGATAACGTTAACATGTAGGCCTATGCAATCATTATAGGCAGGTACATGTAGTCTAAGTTATGTACATGTAGTGACTGAAAGTAGACTGTTTTATTGACTTAAAAATATTACATGTTTTAATGACATACATATACTCCCTGGTACATAACTGTCTTTTACTAAACGGTAAAATTCATCAATCACACTGTTTCCAAATGCATGTTTTGCTTTTAATAGGCCTCCAGGCCTAAATCTGTCATACTCCATAATATTTAGTGAAACCTGCATGCAGAACCAAGTCCCCCAAAATCCATCAAAATGGCCGGGGGATGGATTTTGATGGAGTTAGGGAGATATGCATGACTAATTTTAATTCTGAATGCCTATGAACTCGCAGAACAGGCACTGTCTGCAATAATTTCAAATGTAATACCAGAGTCTTATATAGCGCACGCATCTACCAACAATTACACAATGTAGGTACTCAAGGCGCTGGAAATTATGTCTATTATTACAGACAGGTAAATGAAGTTTATGAGAAATATGAGACCCATTATGTAGCACCTTAAAAAGGTTTACAAGGTGCTGCGGCGCATATTGCAACCACTGCTTGAAACACCAGGGCGAACCCCTTCTCTTAGCGGTAAGTGTTACTGGGTTCTTTAACGTGCATTACACAATACACGGGACCTAAGGCTTTACGTCCCACCCGAAGGACAAAGCAATAATTGTAAAGTGCCTTGCTCAAGAGCACAAGCACCATGTTCCCACGGTCAGGATTTGAACCCATGTACCACGGCACACGCGTCGAACACCGTAACCACGGGACCACAGCCAAATGACCCACTCTGTTGTCTCCCCAAACTCTCCAATTGTAGCCGTTGAGGGGGTACTTGTGCATAGTCTATTGAAATTTCTTCAAATCCTGATTCAACAAGTACTGGGTACTGCTAGCACGGGACAATTTCAACAGCTTTTTTCAAGGCACGGCAACTGACCTTTCTCTGCGTTTTTCTGCTTGTCTTTGATGATGAGTAAATAGCGTGGACTCTCGGGACAGAAGGGCAGGGACAGAAGCTGGAAAACGGCGGGCACTGCGGCGAAACCCAGACACACTGACCACAGATCGTCCGTACCTGTAAGGATAAATAAAGCATGATTTACTTTACATGTGAACAAATTGACAAACAGGCTGCAAAATAGACAGACTAAGAGGTACAACTTGTAGTTCACGTCATGATGGTGAGACACCCAAACGTTTTTCTGGAATGGCAGATGTTGGAATAAAACCCTTGGAAACAAATTGACCACAAATCATATATACTTGCAGTGATATTTAAATGATGATTGTTTTAAAAAAATCCAACAAACTGCAAAATTGGGAGAAAAAGTAGAACTTGTCTATATACTGAAAGTGTAGGTAACAACATTTGAGAAAAAGTTGGAATGCAAATAAGACCAGACGATCAAAGTTGTTTCCAACTTTGCAATAAATAAATCTGATCTTAAACTGCTTACGCGATTAATAATAACATAATAGTGGGTATTTATAAAGCGCACGTATCCACCAGGACTGGTGCTCAAGACGCTACATCATTATTACCCCTGCTCATTGGGCCTGAGAAACATTCCAAATACCATCTCAGCTCCCTTGGGGAGTGGGGAGTATGCAGCTCGATGCAGCCTGTTAGGCACAAGGAAGCTAATTCAATCACAATAACCATCTCTGCCCTCACAGGTTCCGATTTACTCCGGGGTAGAGAGGAGCAATGAGTGACAAAGTGCCTTGCCCAAGGGCACACACATTGTATAACCCCAGGCTGGACTCAAACCCACAACCTGCAGCTTTACCCGCAGACCACAAATCCAATGCCCTTAACCACGAGGCCACAGCACTCCACGTGAACCAATAACCTCTGAGTGATCATGACTATTCCAGCGAATACAAGACACAATACTCTCACCCCCCTTAAAAAGACTGAATTTCTGGTAGCGGCCTCAACACACACACTCCGCAATTTACCTCCCATTACTCTGAAAATAGGGGACAATATCATCACGCCATCGCAATCCGTCCGCAATCTTGGAGTTCATTTTGAATCAACCATGTCAATGTTAAGTCATGTTCTCAACCTCAACCGCAGTATTCCTGTCCACTTACGGTAGCAACACCTCACAAATTCGCTGGTTCCAGGATTTTGAAACTTGTCACCACGTAATCCGTGCATTAGTTCTGTCCCATCTGGATTATGGTAACTCTCTACTATATGGTATCGCTGAGTCAGGTCTGGATAAACTTCAACGACTACAAAACCATGCTGTATGCCTTTTATTTACCGCTGACAGGCGTGAATCGGCTTCCCCACTACTTACTCAACTTCACTGGCTTCCCATCCGGCAAAGAATTGAATTCAAGATAGCCCTCCTCATCTTCAAATGTCTCCATCACACAGCTTCTCAGTACCTTAACCACCTCATCCAGCTCAACATATCTGGCCGACCTGGCCTTCGTTCCAGTAATGATGGCACACTATTGTCAGTGCAGAGATCCAAGAACACCTCCACTGACCGTGCCTTCGTTGTTGCCGGCCCTAAGCTCTGGAACACCATACACTCTAGCATCAGATCACAGGAGACTATTTCATTATTTTCATTACTCAGAAAACACTTAAAAGCTCACCTGTTTCCAATTTCATGTTAATATGTCTGTTTTCATTATCTTGTGTTGCTTTAGCGCCATGATTTACATGTACATGTAGATGGAATGGCGCTTTACAAATCCTGTTTTTATTTATGTAAGTTAAAAAAAGGGAAGAAATCTTGGCAATTATAAATGGGAAGTGCTCTTACCCAGTAGAACGGGAAGACCAAGGATCTGGGACAAGAGAATCCCGATGGTGACACCCAGCTGGTTCATGACGCTGATGGCCCCTCGTAGATTGAACGGGGAGACTTCGGATAGGTACATGGGAACAATGCCGGTATTTATACCTAGTGACAGAAAGTTAAAGGGAAGATACAACATTTGCAAACATCAAAGAATGGAATGATCAAATTATCACGTAATACCTTACTGAATTGTCAGGGAATGACAGTCTAAAGCATCCTTTAAAACCGTGGCTCCTGGTGTGCTGTCATTTTGAAGAAAAACTGTATTTTTCCAACACTGGTCGGCCAACACATTGGAAAAAACTGGCTTTTTTTCAAAAACTGTTCCTACTTTTTCATATTTAGTTATTCTGACTTTTCTTTGAAATTGATTACACACCTGTGAAGGGGTTCAAGCTTGCTAGATTTATTCTCCGACCTTACAATTCCCCAAAGTGTATTAATTGCTCCGTTTCATCTTAAGTGGGGTCAGGGAACCAGACTACAAGAATATGATAGGTTTTCTTGGTTTTTCCAGCATCTACAAGCCCAAAACGTGAAATAAAGTCAGTTCAACAATATTTGCTATAACATACTAATCCTCCAAATCTATTTATTTCTGAAAATTGCAGCAAAAGCAAATGTTGTACATTCCCTTTAAAGGGCTCATGTAATATATATTTTTTTAATTCAATCCTTGAAATGTTCTTTTGTGTTCGATCCAACTCTAAATTTGTGAACTTAATTTTGCCATTTTTAAACTGTAAGCTTGTGTAGGTGCTTTGGGGCGTTTTACGATACATGCGAATTTCCTTTTTCATGACAAAACTGTGTTACACATACAAGACAGAAACTTCAGTTTGACATCTGCCTCAGCATAAAAAGTCACCTGATATTTGTTGACTACTCCAATATTCGATATCGACAGACTGTCCCAATTTTTTTTCCGATTCAAATATCTATAAAAAATGTCTCAAGGATATGAGGAAATTATTACCTGGCTTGAGAAGATGAGGAAAGGTCAGTTGAGCAGTTTTATTGTTTGTCATTGCTTGTCAAATGCAACACTTTTGCTGAAAGCCATTATTGTGCAAGACTTGAGAGGCTCCATGAGGGACATTTACATACATGTAGATAAAACTTCTTTAAAATCAATCCAATATTAGCCACAGCCTTCATTGTACATGTACATGTAGCTGTTCTTTATGTTTCAGTAAAACATCGCTATATCGAACTCTACCGCTATAGGTCTCTTTCAAAAGACATCATTTCCTACAGACCAGCCACGTGCATTGGCATTTTGAGCATCAACTTGCATAACGCGCATCGGCTACGTCCTCTTTCGAACACACTTCGAGCAACAAACGCGTGTATTTGGAACATTTTCAACACTGCACAATGCGTGATTGATTGCGTAAAATACGCAGTTGCAGTTAATTAATGTGGAACCCCCCCCCCTCTTTTTGTAATCAAAATCCTGGCTCCTATTTCCTGCTCCCTCTGATCCATCACCTTACCACAGTTCAGGCCGACTATCGTCCTGCCAATAATCAGCATCTCATAAGACCAGGCCACTTTACTCAGACCCATCAGTAACGCTGCCGCTAGAGCGATGAAGTTATTCAATAACAGGGTCCCCTTCCTGAAATGAATAATGGAAACACTTGTTTCTATGAAGTCCCTTTAACTTTGAAGAACAAGACCACAACTGATTAGTTTATGGGTGAGACATGGGAGGTGGATTTCGAAGCAGTTATTTTGCTAATTTTTGTTTTTACTTAGACACATGTATTATTAATGATTGCACTGATAAAAAAGTAAGCTGATTCACTGGATCTGTAGAAAATTACTAGGCCATCTTTAAGATGAAATGAAGGATAATGTTCATAACGTGGACGGACATTCTTGAATCACACTAAATTACTCCAGCCCATGTTTCATTTATTGAACATGTTCAATGAAGAATTGGTATCATTCGGGGTGATGTACATGTAAATCAAATTAGGTTGTTAGGTACCACACTGAGAATACAGTGTTTATACGTCGGTGAAGGGCAGGACCTAATTTAATGAAAGGTTTGCGGAAACACCATGTGCGAATAATTTCTCAACTACATGTAAGAGAATGGTTCTGAAAAGAAAATATAGAAATTATTCGCACATGGTGTTTCCGCAAACCTTTCATTATTTAGTATCTCCACCATGCAAAGCCTCAAATCTTACTTAGGACCTAATTTGATTGGTATTAACTTCTAATTGGTCCAAATTTTTTACACGTCAGATTTTCGGAAGGATTTAGGTCGGTGAGACTCGGGAATGCCAGAATTTAACTAGGCCGTGAAAAAAAAAGAACTAAAGCCATGCCTACCTGCCAAATCGATCTGCCAATGGGCCAGCTACCAGGGATCCCACCATACCCCCGGCAGCAAAGATGGCCACCGCTGTGGCGAAGAGGAAATCGTTCTTGTCATCGGGCATGGCATTGCCGCTTCGCCTCTCTTCCGTCTCATTGAAGAAACCTTGGATCACCTGCAATAAATCGTCACATTCTTTACTTTTCGGGGACAAAAAAATAATCTTTTGAAACAACGCTACATCTGCTGCTTCTTAGGATAAACACCAAGCAAGCCAAGAAGACATTTTTATAAATCACCATGGGCATCTGTAACGGTTTCGTTGTACCGCCGATAGAGGGCAGTAGTTGCAACCTCGAATCAGCTCTTCGTAGCCGATTTATGAAATCGTGTTGTTTCACCGGGGTACGCGAAGGGCAAGGATGGAACATGGCGGCGCCCGTAAACAGGACGACATAATTAAGTTATTTTTCAGCATCACATAGAACATTTCAGTGATACTTTGGAAAAATACTGTGTAAGCATACAACACTGAATATGACCAAAGCGTTACATGTATTTGCTGAATAATTTCCTACTTAATTAACAAAACAACAATAAACTTTAATTATGAATTTTTTTTTGCATCACAGACTATTTAGTGACATGCAATTCAGTCATTTACATTTATGGAAATGGTGTGGTTTGCCTTATGGCTATAAAATCAGTAATGCCTAGAAAACCAGGTGGTACATGTAATAAAACATTGCACATAGATACACATGTAAACAGTATGTCAAAGCATTGTTTTTGCATTATTATCGTTATTATGAAATCCCTTTGGCTATGAGCGTACAATCTTTGACAGTTATTTATCATTCATAAATACCTCAGACAGTTTAGCCATTCCTATTGGTCGAGAGCCCGTCACGTGGCCGGTCTTAAACGGATGATAAAGACATGGCTAGCTGGTCTTAAACACTTTTCCAGTGTCGCAATAAATGTAGCCCCCAAAAAACCAGTGCCTCTTACCATTTCATTGGTTGAACGTTCACAATCCTCACATAGGCATGCGCAACACTACCAGCGAGTCAGAATTGTATGGTTCTAAATTCAAAACGCAACGCGCCAGGTGCGTTCTGCGCGACATCGCTCAGAACATGCCACGCGCGCGTCAATCTCCATAAAAGGGCTGTTTACATCTTACTTGCCAGCTGAACACTCCATTATTTTGCTAGAGGGATGTTTAAAAAAGCATGAAGTTAACTTGTTGAACAAATCGGTATTTTTTGAACGAATTATTTGATATTTTTTACCAAAAAGGTATTTATGAATGGGAATAAATATGTGCTCAGTCGGTATTTATCACTCTGTTTAAGACCACTTGGAAAAGCTTACGAGTATGCGATGAGAATAGTGCCGATAACGCGGTACGTACGGAGGTGACAAATCTGAAGTATTGATTATAGAAAATTGGAAAATGATGTCGTAGTACATCATGTGACCGTTTCTAACCAATGAGAAGCTTCAGAACCAGGGAATCCGAACTCAGTGACCTTTCGGACCCAACATTTCCGTACGAAAAGGTGGATCAAGCTTAAGTGGGAACGCGACTTGCGGTTTCGTTGCGGTAAGATAACGATCACACCAAAATGCCGGATCTTGATCCACCTTTTCCAATTCAAGTGGGAACGCGGTGATAGTGGTCTTAAACAGAGTGATAAAAACCTCCAGAGCACACATTTATTCCCTTATTAAGTATTCCAAGTTGGTGACAATCTGCATTGAAATCGGAGGGGCCATTGCCGAGATCCTTAAGGGAATGTATTGTCAGAGGCCCCCAAAAGAGGATATTTTTGGTTATAACACTTCGAACGCAGATTGTGCTTAAACCTGCCACCTGATAGCTTGGCAACAGAAAGAATGGAATTCAGCACCCTCAAATTGACAAAGAATAAGCATTTTTTTTGTTGCCACCAAAAATCTTGAACGGACTTCATTTTCTAGGCAAGATAGGATTTCTAGCCCACGGTCTACATGCCTACTGCACAATGTGTGTGTTTGGGAGGGTTTTGAAATGTCCTTAAATATAAATCAAAAGTGTTAATTAGAGAGCTACGGTAGTGAACTTATTGTTGAGCATAAAAATCAGTATTTTATTATCGCTGGCATGTTCATACATGTACATTGGACAGAATACATGGTACATGTACCAGTAAATATATCCGGTAAACATTAATGTACTGTACCGTACTACTGTGTAATGATTAGATAATATAGGATGGCCTTGAGGGGGAGAATATATGTATTGTATTGCTCAAGCTATAACAATAGTGCACAAGTCGAAGATGAGTGCAATATTGTTATAGCTCACTTTTAATCTTAATAGTATTAGTAGCTCACTTTTAATCTTAATAATAGTACACTAGTATGTAACTGGTTGTAGTTTCAGCTATGTGGATATTTATTTGAGAACTCAGAGAAAACTACAATATCAATATCACTGCAGCCATCAGGAGAGTTCTACTGACATACCGCTGTACATACCGGTTAATATTGCAGTCATCCGGGTACTTTAAAGGGAAAATACAACATTTGCAAACATCAAAAAATAAAACTACCAAATCATTTTGAAATACCTTGCTGGACTGTTAGTGAATGACAGTGTAAAGCATCCTGTAAAATCATGGCACCTGGTATACTGTCATTTTCAAGAAAAGTGGTATTTTTGTATCAATTTCCAACGCTGATCGGCCGATCAGCATTGGAAAAAACTGGCTTTTTTCAAATACTGGCCCCAGTTGACCATCGCACTTGTTTGCAATCGATTACACACCTATGAACGGGTACAAGCCAGCTAGACTGGTTCCCTGACCTTACAATTCCCCAATATATGTAAACTGCTCTGTTTCTTCTTAAATGGAGTCAGGGAACCAGACTACAGGAAAATGATTGTTTTTCTTGGTTTTTATAGCATTTTCGAACCCAAAACCTCAAAAAAGTCAGTGTTACTATATTTGCTATATATTTCCAACCCCCCAATTCCATCCATTTCTGAAAATTACAGCAAAAGCAAATGATGTATATTCCCTTTAAGAAAGCATATGCTGATGTACATGTATTTTTACCACTGGAAGCTAGCTTGACATAAATAATAATATCAAATTGCATATTGACTAAACATGGACTTTTGCACTTACACAAATATTAATTATAGTTTATACTGTATATACCGGTATTCAACAATTTGTAATCTTGAGTGACATTTGTAGGCTATTTTGACCCGAGTCAAGGTGTACAGGAAATGTTTCCCCTACTGGAAAGTTTTTGTAAATTTGTATGCATGTACATTGTACATGTACCAGGTATAAAAAAAAAAAAATTAAATTAAAAAACTGACTAGGTCCATTCCTTTCTCATAAAATGCTTTGTACATAGTATACATGTACGTCAGTAGGCATATGAGCACAGGAAAATTTACGAAATTCTACATTAAAGGGAATATACAACATTTGCAAACATCGAAAAATAAAACTACCAAGTTTTTGCGAAATACCTTAACAGGATGTTGATAAATGACAGTCTAAAGCATCCTGTAAAATTATGGCACCTGGTAAACTGTCATTTTCAAGAAAAGTGGTATTTTTGTATCAATTTCCAACGCTGATCGGCCGATCAGCGTTGGAAACAACTGGCTTTTTTTCAAATACTAGCCCCAATTGACCATTGCACTTGTTTGCAATCGATTACAAACCTATAAACGTGTACGAGCCAGCTAGACTGGTTCCCTGACCTTACAATTCCCCAAAGTATGTAAACTGCTCTGTTTCTTCTTATATGGAGTCAGGGAACCAGACTATAGGAAAATTATCGTTTTTATAGCATTTTCGAACCCAAAACCTCCAAAAAGTTAGTGTAACTATATTTGCTTTATATTTCCAACCCCCCAATTCCATCCATTTCTGAAAATTACAGCAAAAGCAAATGATGTATATTCCCTTTAAAGGGGATGATACAACATTTTGCTTTTGCTGCAATTTTCAGAAAAAGGAATGTGAGTATAAGTGTAGGGGCCTGCCGTATGTTTTAAGTTGCAAATATTGTAAAACTGACTTGTTTCACATTTTGGGCAGCTTGTACAGTAGATGCCGGAAAAAAACAAGAAAACCAATCATGTTCTTGTACTCTGGTTCCCTGACCCCACTTAATATGAAACAGAGCAATTTATAGAATGGGGAATTGTAAGGTCAGAGAATCAGTCTAGTAGCAGGCTTGTAGCCCTTCTCAGGTGTGTAATCAATTGCAAAGAAAATGCGGAACTAAATATGAAATTACCGTAGGAGCAGTTTTTGGGAAAAAAAAAAAGTTTTTCTCCAACGCTGGTTGGCCGACCAGCGTTGGAAAAATATGATTTTTCTTGAAAATGTCAGCACACAAGGAGCCACGATTTTACAGGATGCCTTATAGACTGTCATTCCCTAACAATCCAGTGAGGTAGGCCCTATTTTGTGAAAATTTCATCATTTCGTTTTTTTATGTTTGCAAATGTTGTATCTTCCCTTAATTAAACGTCCTTGCATGCAATTTGGAATAAAAATAGAAGCATAGTGATTAAAAAAGTATATTGCAGGAGAACCGTACATTCTGTTTGCTTTGAAGTCACTTTTGAAGTACAATAAGCCCACATCAGTTACCTAGCATGGCTATAAAGTTTAAAATTACTGTGTTTAGAGCTACAGTCCATCATTTGCGTCAATCCAAAAAGTAAACTGACATAATTTTTGATGAAAAAACATACTTGGTTGAAAGGTACAGTGAGAGGAATAAAACTCTGTGAATTTATTCTTTCTGGCATGCTGTCATTTTGAAGAAATCAACGAAAGAAGGACTTTCCAACGATGCGTCTAAAGACGCATCTTTGGAAACTTCCGTTAGGCCTAGTAGTTAATTTTTTATTCAGCAAAGCACGAAGCATTCGTCGGTTCAGTGTGCGACACCGTGAAGCTGCAATCGGCTCAGTGAGAACGTGTCTCAGATGCTGAATTCAGGCCCAATTTAAAACATGATTCAGCAACATTTGATTTGAAAACAAGATACTAGAATTATTTTTTCTCGAAATATACAGCTGAAACTTCATCAGGTTAGTTGTTCAGCACCCTTCTTTAGATTGTGAGCATGTTTGTTGCTTTAAACGAACAAAATGCACAAATTACAAATGGGCAATTCCACGGTAACGGAAGGACGTTTTCACTCATTAAATAAAATTTCAAATGTGTGTATCACAGACACTGTTCATAGTTACAGCAAACAAATGTCACAATTGTATTGCTATAATGCTACTTTCATTTCCCACACTTTTGGGGGCATGAATGCCTCCCGTTTATGAATTATGAATATTACTGAGGTCGGTAACGGAAGGACGGTAAAACGGACAAGGGTTTTCCAACTTACTCGCGTTTTGCGTAAACTCTGTGAATTTTATGGGGCAATTATATTTTAAAGGTAGGAAATGGAATCCCTGAAGCTTTATCTATACTATACCGCCTTTCATTTGACTTTAAGTGTTTCGGTAATATAATTACAACTTTTTAAGCAGATTATAATTTGGTAACGGAAGGACGGTAACGGAAGGACAAAAGGTTTACTCAATTATAGCATGAACAAAATGTGAATTTACACTAATTATACAAGTGAAACAAATTGCTGAAATGTGTAACTGAATGTGAAATCAACAATATGCAGACCTGGCATAAATAATTATACCCAAGAAACTATTGAGATAAAGATAGAAGCCTGCTAATTAATGATAACAAAAGAAACACGAAAACAACCCAAAACACATAATTCACGAACACAGGACTACTACAGAAATAGACTTCAAACCCATCACCTCAATCCTTAAAAGTTTAAATACACAGTATTTGAACTCTTGAGTATATTGGTTACATGTTCACCAACAACTTTTAATAATAATACCGGTAGGTTCAAAGGTTTACCTAAAGGGTGGGGGGGGGGGGGGGGGGGGGGGGGGGGGGGCGACCAGCCTACATGTACATTTAAGGTAAAAACATCTACCGGTAGAACTGATGGCTTCAGTTAGGTGTTGCTTTTAATTGAACTCTCAAATCAATGTTTGAAATCAAATTACAATGATTTAGAGTAGTAACAATTTAGTAATAAACATCCAAACTGAAATTGTTAACTTGGGCATAATTTGTCAAAGATTGCACCTCACATGTCTTACACATGTAAATTGAATGAAAGTGCCCCAAAGTACCGGTACTTTCTGCCATCTCATTTTTGACTTAATTTGCTTCTGGAATGGCTTCACAGAATTCGTATCTTTCTCTATTGTCCATGAATGCTGATGGCAGCAACTTTATGATTTGATTTTCTGCAACAACTCCATACGTGTACAAGTACTGGTACATCGGCATATATGTACATATGTACATTGTACATGCCTGTGCCATCCTTTGTAATAAACACCTTGCCCTGCTTATCCCACTTTTGTGAAGGTGGGTCACATGAATGTCCTTTCAATGCTCATTATACATGCATGTATTTGCAGTGATTTTCATTTTTCAAATATGAGCGCAAATGTCGTAACATTTGATAAAAATACGATTTGTCCTTCCGTTACCGTCCTTCCGTTACCAATTTGGTAACGGAAGGACGTGATTTAATTAATTGTAATTAAAAAACGATAAGTACAGCAGTGTCAGTTATAATGTCATATTGAAGGCCTACCTAAACTTGCTTTGCACAATAACTTTCAATGCATTCATACTGCAAGTTTTAAAAATAAATTAAAAATATGTATTTTTTCGGTAACGGAAGGACATTTTCGAAGGCTGAAATATTAGAAGTCACTGAAGCGAAACAAATTACGCAAAATGTTAAAAACAAGTTTTAGTCGGTTTTTCAAGACCAATACTTTCTCATGACAGAAACTGATGGCATTAGTACATATTTTTGTGTGTCTATTGGTAGAATACTTTCATATCACTATTAATCACATTTTTAGGATTAAAACAGAATTATTACATAATCCTATTTTTTGGTACCGAAATGTATAAAAAATAAAATTCCGACTTCAAATCTTGAAAATATAGACTTTTAGCTTTCATTTGATGCCAAATTTGTTTCAGTCACATGTATTTGAATTTTTTGGTGTCACGTCCACTTTGGTGTGGAATTGCCCAAATGATGGAAGGTACCTTTAATACATACATGTAAGGCTAATTGTACGATACCTGGTGTATTGTTTGTTTGCGTCCTGCACTGCCTGGTACAGTATAAGGTCCCCCCCCCCCCTCAAAAAAAAACCCTGGCTCTCTATTCAAACATTTGTCAAGTAGGAGGTTTAATGATAAAAAAATAAACACTAGGAGGTCAAAGCTCAACTACCTGTTTGCATTGGTCGTACACAATCACAGCGAACTCAAAGAGTAATTAAGCATCATGCATGCATACACCTGGCTTTCCTAAAAGACTTTTGGGCCTTTTCACGCTACCATCTTGTCTACCCTTGGTGAAATTAACACTGGTCCTCTGTGCTGCAATAAGTGATACCACATCTCGCAAACACATTCTTTTTATATCAGAAATATCAGAAATAAAACAACATGGTTGATGTGTTTTGTGTTTGAATTGAGTCACACCTACCGGTAGAATATGCCCCCAAACTTGCGCTGACAAAAAAAAGTGATCAGATACCGGTACATAGGCCTACTTGAAACTCCTTAAAATCACCCTCATTTAGAAACAGGGTATGGCTGGGCTCTGGTTTAAAAAAAGGGGGGGGGGCAGAGAAGTGATTTAGAGGAGGAACTTGGTCAAATTTGGTGATCAATACTCAGGCGTGCAACTGGGAAATCACAAAAAAAGAGGAAATCAAATTTTTCCCAGACTTTGTACAGTGTTTTTCTATTTTCAATGGCACACATGGGAAGTAAAAAAAGAGGAAATCAGCTGATCCGAGGAAAGTTGCATGCCTGAATACCACAGTACCGCCCGAAAAAAAACTAAGGTATTATTTACAAAATCATAATGGTAGGAGTAAGAAATGATCAATTAACCATGGGGTGATTTTTCGCTTTGAAAATTGGAGAAGGAATGGAGGAAGAGAATCAAAATTTGTGAGGTGATGAAATGAAGTTGTTTCTTCAGAGCTTGAGACAAAAGTGACAGCATAGCAATTTTTCCTTCCCGCCTAAAGTTTTTACCTCCAGGATGTACATAAAGAACCACCCCCACTTCTCATTTGCCCATAGCCTGGTCTTGCAATAAAGTCAGTCCTTCTGATTTGAGGCGTGCGATCACACCTAAAAAATCACACACCTAGAAAAATCACACGCCTAGAAAAATCACACGCCTAGAAAAATCCAGGTGTGCCTTTTTTCACACGCCTGTGATTTTCAAATCAGAAGGACTGTAAAGTTACTAGAGTGTGTCCTGCTCAAGCAGACCTACTTTTTGTGTTTCCATGGACTGTAATAAACACCCTAAACTTGAGTTATTTGGGGTCATATTGTAACAGCAATTATGTGTGTCCTGTATTTTATTTATTTATTTATTATCCACATCCAACAGCAGAACAAACCGCCAATTACAGGACTGGTTAAAAAATATTATACAATTATTAAAAAATATATATATATATATACACAAATATGATCAAAAAGAATCATTATAAAAAATATATATTGATGTTATAAACACAAACTAAAAACAAAATATATGTACATGTACATGTATATAGGGATGAAACAAGCACTGTGAATTATGTGATAGGAGAGGATTTCATTGGATATGCATATATACATGTAGATATATAAAATGCTAAAAAGTAATGGATAAAAAAACAAAACAAAAAAACAACAAAAAAAAACAGAAGACACAACGCACATATACTTTAGACAAACACAAGACAACAACAAAACAAACAAAATCATGGTTGACACGATCAAAGGCCTTAGAGAAATCAATGTAGATAACATCCAACTGCTCCCTCCGTTCAACAGCATGGTAAGCCTCCTGCAATAATGATGTTAGATTGGTGGAGCAATCTCTGCCAGAGATGAAACCATGCTGCTGCTCGGAGATGGCTGGTTGGACGTGACACATGATATGCTCACTTAAGATCTTTTCAAAAACCTTGGATACCTGAGGGAGCAAGGAAATTGGTCTGTAGTTAGCAACATTGTGTTTTTTGCCAGATTTATGGATAGGAACAATATTAGCAGCTTTCCAACGAGAGGGAAAGCAACCCTCCAGGGTAGCCCTATTAAACAAATATGTTATCCCTGCACATTTGCACAACATGGGTGTATTTAAGCTTACATCACAACAAAGTCACATGGTCTGTTGTGCAACCTTTTGGTTACGTAACAAGTTTGTTTGATGATAACCTTACATCACAACAAAGTCACATGGTCTGTTGTGCAACCTTTTGGTTACGTAACAAGTTTGTTTGATGATAACCTTACAACAGGCTTATCTACCGTATTACAATGAAGTGTTTGACAGTATTTCCTGTCATTGTCAATGATACAGGTACCGTTAAGGCGTTATGTATGGTATGTCATATTGCACCAACCCAAAACTGCAAAGTCACTGGGCAATGTTTGCCTGTAAAAGTTGCTGTTTCATCAATATTGTGCATAAATCATACTTTAATTGCTCATCAATGCTTTGCACGTGAACATCTGTACATGTACCGGTACCGGTGTATACAAATACGAACTCGTTTTATCTCGAGGACAATGCTTTGTTTCCCTTTGTCCTTGTAATACTCTCCCATAAGCACACAAACTTACTACAGAGGACCATCAACAATAAGCCTTCTGCAAGTAAAGTTTGACCTTTGTTTGCAGCAAGTTGTACCCCGACTTCACCAAACTTTGTTAGCTGCAATTTAGGCAGTAGTTTAAAGGGCCTAATTTTGAAATCGGAATCCGCCTGACTGACAACATTTTAGACAATGTTTTTTAGGGCAACATAGTTTGTAAGTTTACATTCAAAATATATCAACAGGGTACCGGTAGGAGACTAAACCAAAATATTTAAAAAAAAATTTCAACCTGCCAATACTATATTTGGAAATGTGAGGTTTTTTTTGTTTGTTTTTTATGCTTGGTCTCGGTCTCGGTAGTCTTGGTCTCGGTCTTGGTCTCGATCTTCAAAAGTCTCCGTCTCGGAAGTCTGGTCTCGTTCTCGAAAGAGCTGGTCTCGGCTAGCATACAAAAGACTAGTACACGATACAAAACATGACTCAGCAACTTTTGAATTAAAACTGAGATCCCAGAATATTCTTTTCTCGGAGTAAACATGTATACAGCATTCACAGAGCAGAGCTAAACTTTTTCAGGTTAGTTGTTTAAAGCACCCATCTTTTGAGCAATTAAAGTTGTTTCAAATGAAAAAAAAAATGCACGAATGATAACACGCAGAGCTTGGGTATATTCTAACACGGGAGTCTGTGACTAGACTAGCCAGTGTTTGATACCGAGATGTGACACAAAATGTGAACGTGAACTGGCAAATAAGTCTTTCACGCCCTTCATTAGACAGACACTTTATGTACAGTACATACCAGTTTGGGGTTGTTGATGACACCAGTGTTGTAACCAAACTGCAGAGAAGAACCAATCACAGCCGAGGCTGTAGCAAAGACTAGCGGCACAGTCAACGGCCTCTGAAGACAAAAAAAAAAATAATAATAATTATTTTCATCACTACATGTAAATGCAACAATTAGGACTAAACTAAGACTTGAGTGCATCATGATCTACAAATGTAGCAGAGTTTTCGATTCTCAATTTTTGGATTCATCTGGCATTTGTCTGGTCACACAGACTGACACACACCCGCACACGTGCGCACATACACTCTTGAATTACTATACTCCCGAGGACAATGCTTTGTGTTTCCCTTTGTCCCTTAAATATAACACTCTTCCATAGACTAAGCACACGAACCTACTACAGAGGACCGTTTTGTACAAAAGACCCAATGCCCAAGGACTGAAAGGATCCTCTTCTCCCTTTGTGTGTCTGTCCTTGGGGTTATGTAGAACACATACAGGTACTCAATCGTCAAAATATAGCCGTGACAGCATGACCGGACGGTTCTTCTTCAAGAAGCAAGAAATCATAAATATTTTCCATATAGATCGTGGTTGTTCTGTTTTAAGTCGATCACTGGCTTTGTGAAATGAATGACTGCTACATTGGACTCTTGCAATCTCACGTTTAATCTCATCTGGGCTTGGATAATACTAGGGAAAAGGACCAGTTTTGTGAAGTCCAATTTCGACTGCATGGGCCTTATTCACGAGTTGGCCATTTTTGTCGAGTTCGCTGAATGTATTTCATTAAGTGTTAACTGTTGAATTACAGGGATGGCGCCAGACTTTTTATGCAGGCACAATGCAGCTTTATTTTACTGTCATTTTATTTTTAAATATGGCTTTTAACATTAGGGAATGTTTAATTACAAATTTTTATTCACTGAAGCAGACTGGAATTTATTATACCGGTACATTAACTTGCTTTCATTTCTCTACAGAAGCAAGATTTTACCTAACTTTCAATTCAATATGGCCGACTTGTTAATAAGGCCTATACTGTCATTTTTGGTCTGCTGGATTCAAACTACACATTGACTGCCAGCTCTAAAAGTCAAATTCCTGATGAGCATTGGAGCTGGAGTTTCTCAAGCTAGTCCTACATGCACATGTACACTGTACCAGTACGCTAATACACAGCCAACATTACTAAAACATATGTCATAAGAAATGAACTGGACAAATCTGCTCCTCCCCCATCCGTCCCCCCCCCCCCCCTCCCAATTTTGATGAGTCATGATCTTAATGTTATAGTCAGTGGGCTTGTGGTGGCCCATATGCAATTTCGGGTACACTCTTTGAAACTCTCAGTATCACTAGAGGATACCTCAAGAAGTTCCAAACCACTTGATGCCATTTTTTTCTGACACTTTTGTGGGCGTGGCCATGATTTTAAAAAGTGGGGGGCATCGCGTGCAAAAAATAATAAAAAAATTTTACTTTTCTTTTTCGCATTTGGACAGTTCACCCAAGTGCTACATCACAAGAAAAAAAAAATCCACAATTTTGCCTCTTTTGGGGGTGGGCCAACATTTTAAAAAGTGGGGTCACATGTCGCTAACAGAAAATCGACCTGTAAAATGCAATCTTGAGGTTTTTTGTTTTTGTTTTTGTTTTTGTTTCAATCCATTATAATTTGCCAAGGAAAAAACGTTTACATGTCAACTCATAAATTCTTTGGCTCCCATTTGGGGGGCGTGTCACACTTTTTTCATAAAAAGGGGGCATACGTGTATTCCAAAAGGAAGCTTGTGCGAGCCCATGTGGATTATTGCACATTCTTTCAAACTCTCACAAACACCTCTGGACACCTCAACAAGTGAAAATCTGCTCCACCCCACTCTTCCCCCCCCCCCCCATTGGCCATTAAAATGGCAGCCGTTTTTAACATATATCTGGCATATTGTACACATACATACATGGACAAATAATCAATTTTATGAGACATTTATGTTTTGATATACAGTGAAATCTCGATAAGTCAAACTTTGAGAGAATGGGCTCAAAATGTGAGCTAAGCTGAGTTTTGAGTCAAGCAGGGTTGTATATCACTGTTATACATTGTACAACTGAAGGGAATAATTAGTCTTTGTTTGACTTAACAGGAGGTTTGATTTATCAACATTGTTTGATTTATCAACATTGCTTCAAATGTCGGCTGATGACTGCAAATGGTGCCCGACTAAACTTAGTGCAAATATATGGGAGTCCAGAGAGGCCACATAAAGCGTATTCTCGACCATAACCCAATCTAAAAACACGTTAAAATTGTGCAGCAGCATGATTCCAGTCAAACCAGTGAGTTTGGCGGTTTTGAGACATCATCTTTCATTGAAAAAAAAACTTTTTCATTTTGCCGACGCGCATGGCCACGGCGACGTGCGCGCATACCAGAAACCAAGACTTTTTTTTTTGGCCTTAACCATGTTAACTCAAAACTCTGTTTTCCACACCAAATTATAAGGGATTGTAACAAATACAAAAACAAAACAAAAAAGCTCAAGATTGCCTGTTACAGGTCGATTTTCTGTTAGCAACGTGTGCCCCCACTTATTTAAAAGGTTGCCCCACCCCCAAAAGAGGCACAATTGTGGAATTTTTTTTTCTTGTGATGTAGCACTCGAGTTAACTATCCCAATGTGAAAAAGATTTTTTGTTTTTTAATAATTTTTTACGCGCGAAGCCCCCACTTTTTAAAATCATGGCCACGCCCACGAAAGGGTCAGGAAAAAATGGCATCAAGTAGTTTTGAACTTCTTGAGGTATCCTGTAGTGATCCTGAGAGTTTCAAAGAATGTACCCGAAATTGCATATGGGGGGTCATTTTCGACCGTAAGCCCACTGACTATTATGGAGGAAGCATGTACATGTAATGGGAAGGAATAGTTTGTCAGGATTCAGGTCCCTCAGACCCAAACCAACTCAGACCCATCCCAATTCGGACCCATCAGTTGGTAAAATTTCTGTCAGGACTTCGGCTGTCAGGACGCTAGGGGTGCGTTTTGGCGGTCATAACCAAGAATTGGTTCGGTGGTTTCTCTTTGGTTGGTTTTTAATTGTTTTGGGGATTTGAGTACTACATGATCATGCGTAATTCTAACCCAATTAAAATTGCTGAAGAAATTCACCGACAAGAAACTACCAAACCAATTCTTGGTTATGACCACCAAAACGCACCCCAGCTGTCGGCAATCATGTTCTAAGCGTTGTTATTTGCGCGGACACGGCATGAAGTCAGTTCGTTCCGACATTTTGCACACAAGCTCAGATGAGCAATATATCCTGTGTGTACAAGTAGTTTTTTTGTAGAGAGGATCCATAGTAAACACACATTATTCTTTTTTTACCTTGTTACATACATATGCCCTTAAAGGGAAAATACAACATTTGCAAACATCAAAAAATAAAACTACCAAATCATTTTGAAATACCTTGCTGGACTGTTAGTGAATGACAGTGTAAAGCATCCTGTAAAATCATGGCACCTGGTATACTGTCATTTTCAAGAAAAGTGGTATTTTTGTATCAATTTCCAACGCTGATCGGCCGATCAGCGTTGGAAAAAACTGGCTTTTTTTTCAAATACTGGCCCCAATTGACCATCGCACTTGTTTGCAATCGATTACAAACCTATGACCGGGTACGAGCCAGCTAGACTGGTTCCCTGACCTTACAATTCCCCAATGTATGTAAACTGCTCTGTTTCTTCTTATATGGAGTCAGGGAACCAGACTACAGGAAAATGATTGTTTTTCTTGGTTTTTATAGCATTTTCGAACCCAAAACCTCAAAAAGTCAGTGTAACTATATTTGCTATATATTTCCAACCCCCCAATTCCATCCATTTCTGAAAATTACAGCAAAAGCAAATGATGTATATTCCCTTTAAAGGGAATACATCATTGGCTTTTGCTGTAATTTTCAGAAATGAACTATTTGAGGGGTTACTACATGTATAATAGATCAAACATTGTTTCACTGACATGTTTGAAGTTTTGTGTTCGAAAATGCTGGAAAAAAACAAGAAACACACAAACGGTGGAGTAGTCTGGTTCCCTGACTCCACTAAAGATAAAATGGACCAATTTATGGATGCCGGAAAATTGTAAGGTAAGGGAACCAGTCTAGCTGGCCTGCACCCGTTCATGAACATGTAACCAATAGCAAATAAAATTTGGAGTGAAAAAATGGTGAAATTGGAGTGCTCAGTAGTTGAAAAATAGTTAGGTCTTTCCAACGGTGGTCGGCCGACCACCGTTGGAAATTTACACAAAAATACCATTTTCTTGAAAATGACTTCACACCAGGTGCCATAATTTTACAAAGTGCTTTAGACTGTCATTTACCAACATCCTAGTGAGGCATTTTGTTAAAACTTGGAGTTGTATTTTTCCATGTTTGCAAATGTTGTATATTCCCTTTAATTGCATGTTCTTGATCATTTAATTCCACATTAATATGAAGCTACGGTAGGGCCAGTATCATGTACTCCAGCTGTACTAGCTTTCAGCTCTAATGCGAAATACTTTACACTTACATGGGTAAATCAATTAAGCATAGCCTCTGTGACCCCATATGCTATCTTTTCCTCCTTCCAGTGAGAATCCAACCTTTTCTTGAATGCACTACAGTTTTGGCATCCAATAGGCCCCCTACTGCTTGTGGAAGGGAATTCCAGATGTTTATCACTCTTTGGGTGAAGAAGTTCTTCCTATCCAATGCTTTTCTTCAGGGATGGCTTGAAGACTTTAAGAGACCTCTTGTCCTGGTCCTGTCAGCTGTTTGGAAGAATCTGCTGCTGAGCTTCTTTTTCAAGGCCTTTCAATATCTTGAAAGTCTCTATAAGGTCCCCTCTTTCTCTTCTTTTCTCAAGGGAATACAGGTCTAGAGCTTGCACAGTTGCAGTCTATCTTCATATGAAAGCTCCCTTAGAGCTGGGATCAACTTGGTGGCCCTCCTTTGAACTTTTTCCAAGATATGTTTATCATTTTCCAGCCATGGGCACCATGATTGGACACAGCATTCCAGATGCAGTCTGATGAATGTTTTGTATAGAATCAGGAAGCTATCCGTATCAATGTACTTGAACGATCGCTTCACCACCCTGAGACAATTCATTCCCTTCACTGCCGCTTTGCTGCATTGTGTACTTGGTTTGAAGTCTGGTGTTAGGTAAACTCCCAAGTCATCTTCCTCCTCTGTTGATTCAAGTGTCGTCTCCCCCATATGATAATCAGCCAGTGGGTTTCCCGTTCCAATGTGCATGGATTTACATTTCCCAGCGTTAAAGCGAAGCTGGAGTTACTCAAGTTACAGAGCTGGATGTTACTCAAGCTACAGTGGTACCACTTATGATAATTTATCAGTACGTCAACAATTGAAGCTATTGTCATGATTGTGTTTATATTACTCTTGAAAACAGAACAATGACATCAATGAAAAAGAGCATTGTTTATTGCCATGACTGCTGTTATTTTAGTCAACCAGTTACATTGTCATCAGGCATTGTCAGGTCATCATGGTCATTGACGTGATTAAAGCATTTTAACAACGGGTTGCATGTCGTCAAGCTACCACACAGTATTGGATAGCGAGATGAGCTTTATCCATGATCATGATGATATGGATACAAAGTCTCCCTGGTTCGAATCCACGTCGTCGCTGCTCATTTTAATCGGCTATATTTTTTCTTCTCTTGAGTTTATCAATATCATTGATTTTCAGGAAAGATTCCCATATCTGGCCATCACTTATTTGTCCCGTCACTTCAGTGACTTATCAGCCATGATAATTGTCCTAAAAAAAAGTCAAATTTAGCAGGGGAAATATTAAAGTGGTTACTGACAAAACACTTCGAAATTTTCTGATCAGTCCTAGGGTTTGTGCACAGTGTATGGCCACAATCTGACAATGGGAAACAAGTTTTAAGTTCAACCTCATTCTTAAGTTCCTACCTTTTTCACACTTGTTGCTGGATCCGTTTCGGGTTCATTTCTTCCATTCATGGCCGATGACTCCTTCTCCTTAGAATCCATCGTAGGGGAATCCAAACCACCTTCCACCGATCCGTACATAAATCTAGTAAAATGTAGCTTACAAGCTACACCTACACTTATTTAAGCCTAGATGAAATTCATGTCGAACGCCGGCTGTACTGTACACATATCACGCGTCGCGGCGCCGCGCCATTTGCATAGCTTGAGGGCGCTCAATCGATCCCTGTTATGTATTTTTATCACGTGCCTACTTTTCTCCACGTGGGCGACCTTTTTGGAAGAAACCATTTACAATGAAGGGGGCTCTACATGTCACAGGACGTACATGTATGGAAAAAATGTATACACTTTTCGAGAAGATGTCCAACAAAATAAAGTAACAAAAAAAGTAAAAGCCAAAAAAAGTATAAAAGACAGGAAATGATACATTTTTGCATCCCTAAGTACTAGAACTTTAGGCTCGGTTAAACGCCCATTCTTTTTTTCTGTTTATTTCATTCCGAGTCAAAGGTTAGTGGTCGGTCAAAGTGTATGTTTTATTATGTAACGTATTACGCAACACGACTCCTGTAGCTAGCTAGGGGCGGATCAGGAAAGTTAGATGGTTGGATAACCACTATACATACATGTACACGCGAACGTCGGCGGCGTTTTTTTTTTTTTTTTAGATATTTTGTCAAAATGAGGTAATTGGTGATTCTTGACTAGCGATCAGGAGCTGTGTCCATGTAGCCGATCCTTGATTAATTACTTTTACACCCCCATATTATAATCTTTCTTAATCGCAGACACAACTTTTAGGATTTTCTTTTCGCTCGCAGTAGAGGGTGGAAGTGATTACCTAAAAAATTAATCTTGAATTTTCTAGTGAGACAATTAATTGTATGGCAGGGGGAACATTCAAGCGGTTTATGATTAGGCCAAATAAAAAAAAATAACATGTTTAGCGTCCTGCCTTTTTGAGAAAAAAGAAGAAGCGGGAGGCCCTTTTTCCCCCCTCCAAAATGGCCGCCCGCCGGGCTATTTTTCAAGTTGGCCGCCAGTTTTTTCTTCCTTTTTTTTTAAATGGCCGTCATTTGACTAAATGACATACCGGCTTAATTGTATGGACTAGAATGATGCAACAGACAAAGAGGCTAAAATGAAAGAAAAAGGATTAAGACCTTTTTTTCAATTTGCAGGTTTTGTTTTAAAGAAAAGCGGCTAATATTCCTCTTTTGGTGCGTCTGCAGCCCTCTGAAAAAGAAATGGGCTTTCACTTTGTGTACAAATAACCTCGCAAGAGCCGATCTAGCAGCCAATAATTCTAATTTAGGGAAGTAATAATTTAATATTATCATTCATTGGTGATTTGTTGTGTTCAATGTCTCATTCAAATGTGAAGAGCTTTTATATTGCTAGAAAAAATAGCAGTTGAAAAAAATCTTTATTTCGAGATGAAACTTGAAAATAGCATGGGGAATGATCTTTCAACAAACAAAAAAAATGGCCAAATCGTATTTCTTTTTCTCTCCTTTTAATTTAGATCTTAGCGTCCCACTACATTTCAAACAATGTACGTGCGTTATAAAATCGTCTTAGTCATAAGTGAATATAAATTTACCTTCAAAATGACAACACATACAAAATATTAATGTTAAAATGAAAATGTTCCAAAATGAAAAAAAGAAAAAAAAATGTTTATAAAAAACAGCACCTTTATATTATAGAAAAAACAAGGACAATAAAAAGCGTTAGCACCTTTATATTATAGAAAAAACACAAAACAAATTTAAAATCACAAATCATGAATTGCAAATAATGACTGCATCAAAGCCTATTGTGCTAAGCACGAGTGCTTATCATGACTTTTACGAAACTACAAAACTATACCATGATGTAAGAATGATGATAAAATTCTCATCTCGTCTTAGTCATAAGTGAATATAAGTTTGCCTTTCAATGAAAACACATACAAAATAATGTTAAAATGAAAACGTTCCATATGAAAAAAAGAAAGCACCTTTATATTATACAAAAAACAGCACCTTTATATTATAGAAAAAACAAGGACAAAAGCGTTAGCACCTTAATATTATAGAAAAAACACAAAACAAATTTAAAATCACAAATCATGAATTGCAAATAATGACTGTATCAAAGCCCATTGTGCTAAGCACAATGAGTGCTTATCTTATGACTTTTACGAAATTACAAAACTATACCATGATGTAAGAGTGATACATTTTTCAAAATGCTTCAATACATTTGCAAGCCAATTACAAAATGCCTTTGTTCAAAAAAGCCCCCCCCCCCCGCCTTATCTTTTCATTTCACATCAAAATGAAAAGAAAAGAAAACAAGTATTTTAGTAAAATTTTACCAAAATAAAAACAGTTTTTAACTTCTACAAGGCTCTACACTTAAATCTGGTACAAATTCAAAAGAGGTCATTTTTACATATTGAAAGAGTTGCAATTAACGTCCAATTAACGGTAGCCTTGACCAAGGCTATCAGCTTGTTCCCATACGAACTTGTTCCCGCTACTGCACACCGCGCGCGCTGCGACACACTGTTGTACCATGCCGTTAGCCTCAACGACCCTTGCGTGTGCTTTGTGTGCATGTACGTACGCTCCACACACGCTTCCGCAAACAGCCGTACACTGTACGGCTGTTTGCGGAAGCGTGTGTGGGGTGTACGTGCATGCACACGCAAGGGTCGTTGGTATCCGGTTCGTTAGTGTGACGTCACCTCCAGCACTTTCTGCACGATTGGAACCGGAAGTTAACGCAGCTCGAGCGTTTGCAGCCAATGGGCGCTAGTAATCAGTGGTGTGCGTGTATGACGTTTTTACTAACGAACCGGATAGTACAACTACTGTGTCGCGGCGCGCGCTGTGTGCATGCGGAAGCGGGAACAAGCTCGTATGGGAACAAGCTGATAGCCTTGGTCAAGGCTAAATTAACGGGTGTGTATACACTGTTAATAAAAGCACACTACCGGTAATCTCCAAATGATGTAAAGCGGTATATCCTATGATCAAAGAGGGACATTTTGAAAAGGTAAAAAACATCCTGGTTTGGAAGCCATTGGGGTTCAGTTTAAACTTTTGACGACTTTGCGATAATTTTTTTTTTTTAGGGGGGGAGGGGAACCAATAAAATGGTGACTTATTCAGATCCTAACACTTCAGAACAATAAGTACGATTTGGAATTTTGTTAAGCACACGATTACAACAAAAAACATGCAAAATTTGCACAATGCAATGAAATATCATTTGTTAATTTTTTACTGGCATTAGTACAAACTGCTGTTTGTTAACTCAAATGAAATGCTTAGTTCCTGGTTTAAATAACAAATGTAATGTCAGTTTAGCAATCTCATCCAAAGTAAATTCAAACGTGAAGGTTAAAGTCAAAGTGGATGAACAATGGAGAAAGAAATGCCTTTGTCAAAGTTTTTTGAATGGTTAGTCACTTGACTTGAGACTTATTTGGAATTGACTTGTGATTGTCAAGATTGCCATGAATTGTCACGACTTGTGACTTATTGTCATGACTTATGACTTGTCATGGTGACCAACCATTCAAATGAACTTTGACAAAGGCACGGTTTTCCATTGTTCATCCACTTTGACTTGAACCTTCACGTTTGATTTTACTTGTGCTTAAATTGTTATACTGACTTAATGTCATTGTCATGGCTTGGGCCTTGTCATGGCTTGTTACTTGTCATGGCTTGTGACTAGTCATGGCTTGTGACTTGTCATGGCTTGTGACTTGTCATTGCTTTTGACTAGTCATGGCTTGTGAGTTGTCATGACTTTTGATATCATGGCTTGCAACTTGTCACGGCTTGCGACTTCTCACGGCTTGCGACTTGCCATGGCTTTTGACTTGTCATGGCTTCTGACTTGTGACTTGTCATTGCTTGTGACTTGTCACAGCTTGCGACTTGTCACGACTTTTGATTTGGCATGGCTTGTGACTTGCCATGACTGCTCACATGTCACGGCTTGTCACATTTCATAACTTATCACGTCATGACTCGTGACTTGTCACATGTCGTGACAACTTGTCACATGTTATGCATGTAACACGTCATGACTTGTCACAAGTCATGACTTGTCACATTCATGTAAGGTCAGGACATGTGGCATGATTTGTGATTCATGACTAGATCTGTTACAACCCTGCTTTTATTAATAATTTTGCACTACAGGACGGAAAACAATAACCAACTTGGTTGGAATTTCCAGAATACTCCACTTTTTATAAATATCCGAAAGGGAAAATGTCTCTTTAATAATAATCCATACAAAAAAATAACAACATTCAACTTTGAATACAAATACACTAAACACTGAATACAAATCCTTCACTTACATATCAAAACGTCTCTCCCAAAAATTTAAGTGTGTTTAAAAAAATTAAATATTAATCAGTTTGGTGTTTATTTCTGGCTTCATCATAGAGCTATATTAAATTACTAGAGCGCTGACTCCTCATTCTTACCCGCGGAGATAATTTGAAGCCTTCCTGTGTGCAGACATTTTGAATTCATGTGAGTGTCTGTAGAACATAATGAAATTAGATGGATTTAATTGTTAAAGTGTACTCTAAATGCAATGCGCAAGAACAACATACGTACACAACTTCAGCGGGCCATCACGGTTTAAAAAACGTCATGGCAAATCTCATCTGCAGCGGATACGCACACGCGTTTGCATTGTTTGCGCAGAGCAAAATTAAGCGGTCATTTACTGATTGTGCGTTTCGGTTGTGGGCATATTAGCTTTGATAACACACCTGTATAGAATGCAAACGCAGATATAGCCGTACAAAAGCCATACAAAATTTCTAGTTTTCCATAGGTTTGTGCACAAACATTGATGCACCCAGCAGGCATCACTTTGTACATCAAGTCAGTACTCTAGTACCGGGTAATTTAATATAGCTCTATGGGCTTCATCAAAACTCTGCCAAGTACAACACAAGTAATTTTGTGTTTGGCTTGTCTATTTGGCTGGACTGTTCTTCCACCAGCCTCTGTCAATTAATTTACAATGTGATTAACTTTCACGCCTTGTTTTCTTTCCGCCATTTTTCTTTTTTGATTGAAATCGTGGTGGAACGTGTGTCTTGTCTCTTGAAAGCCGGGTGGAGAACACTTTATCATTAGATGACTCTGAGGAGGAGGTTGATGATGGACCACGGTTCTCACTTGGCGAGCTGTGATTGGCTGCAGTGGACTGATGTATTTTTTGCTTTGCAGCCATCTGATTGGCTGGAGAGGATTGGCTGTTTTTCTTCCTTGACTGAGAGTTCAATGGAACATGCCTCTTTTCTCTTGGAATTGCACCCTGTGTGTGATACCTAGTAAATTCATCACTAGAAAGTTTTGAGGGGGAGGCTGATGATAAGCCGAGGGATCCATCTTGTGAGCTGTGATTGGTGGCAGGACAAGCACGTGGTTCCATGGAGGCCCTCTGATTGGACATAATAGAATCACGTGACCTTACTGCAGACCGTCTGTCATTGGTGGAAGTTGAATACCTTGAAGTGAATGAGTTTTTTTGGCAAGAGGTACAATTGCTCTGGTTGGTTGAATACAATTTTGCTGCTTTCCTTCCGGAAAGGCTGCTCTGATTGGCTGAGGCAGAGTGACGTGGTACTGGTGAATCGTTCTTATTGGACCAGGAATTTGACCCTGCTGGCTTACAGCTGTTCTGATTGGCTGCGGTAGAATGTCTGGACATTGCACAGTTCGGATGATTGGTCCCCTGACTTTTCCAAGCTCTTGATGTCTCCCGATTGGCGGACGTGCCGCAGTGCAAATCTGCTGACGTGGTCTGACTGGCTGGGGCGGATTTACTGGTTTTAAAATGGCTGCTTGATACTACATTCTTTTCAGAACATTTCTCATCCTTAAGTGAATCAGGTTCTGGAAAATCTAAACGTAAAGAGAATCCAAAGATTAATAGACACATATTACACACACCAGTGGAAGAGGCAAACCACAGTTTTTCCTGAACGGCTATAGATTCTTTGCAATACTTGAACAACCCGAAACCTGTTCTACCAATTTCATTGCCACGCTTCATGGTAAGCAAAAAAGGTGCGCGCTAACTAATTAAGCAGAAACGTATTGCAAGGTTTTTGTGCATTGCCACTGTTGTTTTTGTGTCATTATTTTAGGTACATTCTTCTGTCAAGGTAAGGATGCTTATACTGACTAGTGCCCCTTTAACAAAGACATCAAAGGGGAACCTCCACCACAGGGCTGGATAGCTCAGTTGGTAGAGCACTGGAACGGCAATCAGAAGGACGCAGGCACAAACCCCGCTATAGTCAATTTCTTTTTTAACATTAAAATAATTATAATGCACCTAGTCAGTTTTCCTGCGTGGTTTATTTGAAAACAATTATAATGTATTCTGCTGTATTAACCCGTTACAAAAATTCTGGATGAGAGATTAAAGAAACGGTAGGCAATTAGAGATTAACCCTGTTATTTAAACTGTCACAGACAGTCAAAATTCACTTCCACTTCCCCTGCTATACTTTTAACAAAGGCTAGTCACCAGCAGTCAGATCAAATGTCAAGCAAGCACTGTTACTAGTCAAACTGAGTCAACAGACAAAGCAGGCAAGTTGTGGCCACAGCTGTTTTATCACTCACCCAGAGTCAAAGCATAGCTGTATCAGAAGAGGGAGGGGTATAATCTAAGTAACTTTGCCCACCCCCACCCCTTTCCCCAGTCTTACCTGGTTTGTGGTCTGTGCTGTCCACAGCCAGCCACTCCTGTTCAGGGAAGATAAAGGGGTTGATTCCCCCGGCTCCCTTGACCAGCGTGGTTGGGACGTGGGCCGGCCCGGGCTCTTTGAAGTAGCAGTCGGGCAGGTCGCCATTGTCACAGAGCTGCAAGTCGCAGTCTTCCGCCTTGTCCCATTCAGGTTCACTGCTGTCTTCTGATTGGACGTCCTTTACGCCAGCAACAGCTTAAAACAAACACACAGAATTTCAGCATGGAGTACTTACAGGATTACCCCCAAAAAATGCAACCCTGAAACATTTGCCCTTTTTCAAAAATGTGATGTGATTTTTTTCATGTTTTGGGTTGCTGAGAAAATGCCAATGATGTAAAAGAAGTGATTTTTCATCCTTTCCAATGGTGCTTCAAACAGTGACACATGTTACTTGTAAGCCCATTTTGCATTGTCTTTCATTTGCGCAATTTCTTTTACATTTTGACATATTTATGATGCTGAAAAGGTTTAAAATAAAACGAAAAATGATAAGGTACCTGTTCTGGAAAATTAAAGAGTATTTCCATCAAATTAATTTGTACTCTTGTCATATTTTGTGCTGTGTTGTTTGTAAGGATTAGGACACAATGGGTACAGTGTAAATCCTGTGGTAATGCCATTTGGAATGGACCAAAAGGAGTTGTGTTACAAAATTGGCATTTTCTCAACAACCCAATGTGCTTTTTTTCATGATTTTTTGCAGTATTTGAAAGAAAAAACTCTCAGCTTTAATCTGATGTCCAAAACATAACAATGCACAGATCACGTTTGTGAAAAAAGGCAAGGTTCCAGAGTTGCATTTTGGGGGGGGGGGGGGGGGTTCACCCTGTAAAGGATAGAATTTGCATCAGGTTTTCCCTTCACCGACGCCTGGAGCATGAAGTATTATATAATTCATAAATACACATGTACCAAAGACAGTTTACCCACTCCCATTGGTCGAGAACCCATCAGGTTGGTGGATTAAACAGAAATTCTTAAATTGCAACTTGGGATTTATTCCAAATGCGCCACATTTGGGGACACCCAACCAATTTTGCGCCCAATTTCCGGACGCCACCGTTATGGAATTTTTTACTAAATTTCATGACACTGAAATTGTTCACAAAAGTTCAACAGCAAGCATTATTCAGGTAAAAGTACCAGTATTTAACATAGAATTTGAAGTTTGTCAACCAAGAAGTTTGGCAACACTGCATGAGGAAAGTCGGGGAAATGTCAAAGTGCACGACGTTAGGGGACTCCACTAAACTATGTACATGCAGATCAACTTACCACTCGGCTGTGACTCACAACTTCGCCAACCAAAAACATCAGCCTCCTCGAATCCTTGAGTTTTGTTGCCATTTTCATCACAGGACTTTCCAATCACGTTGTTCGCATCACGGGAAAGCATCGCGTCCCACGTTTCAGGTGGACCGATCTGCAACAGGTTGTCTGGGACCTGCCATCGGTTGTCGCACAGGTCGGCCAATGAGAAGAAGCACGGCGGCAAGACGTTGGCCACGCGCAGAATGAAATGGCGCCCTCTAGCATCCGTCAGGTGGTAGTACTTGGCAAACGGCATGTGCGACTTGATGCGCACTTTGTACTGTGGAAGAAACAACATTTTTTTTATAAAACTGAAAATCATATTGAGTTGATTCTCATACTGGGTTCAAGTAATGAAAGTCCCGTTACAAAAAGCCAGTTCGATCAGAGGTTTTGTTTCTCGTTAACAAAATAACCAAATGTCACACATACAAAATATTTGGAAGCAAAGTAAAAATTCTCAATGATGGGGAACTAAAGTTCATTTTAAATCAATGAGGAAATCTCGCCGACAAATTGACAAGACCTGGATTTGAACCTGCAACCACTGGATCACCATACTAGCACTCTGGCAACCGAGCTACCTATCTCTATGTTGGTGATTTTCCAAATTGTTGAAGTGCTTGTTCACTGGCATGCCAGCTTGATAGCTCCATGACTGAGCATCAGTGCAGCGTTACCGACGTCTTCAATAGATCCTAATCCAACTCCAGTCAGTTTATTTTACACACAAAAGAGCTGTACCTCTCTGGAGCCGTCCTGCTCAAGTTTCATGGCCCCGATCGTAGCCGTGATACGCCCTGCCGCGCCGGTCTTCATGTCCATGTCTCGTAGCTCCTGCCGGAAATGCTGGGGGGACCCGCAGGACTTGAACAGGTTGATGAGGGACCACCAGTTGTAACCGTGTTTCAGGAGCTGCCTGACGGTCATCTTGCGCTGCATGCCTACGATGCTGGCTGGTATATTCTCTGGTGACATACCAAAAACATTAAAGCTATAGTCCATCATTTGCAGCTATCCGAAAAGTAACTGGCGTAATTATTGTTGAAAAACATACTTAGTTGAAAGATAGTAAGGGGACTAAACTCCCTGTGAAATTAATCTTTCTGACAAGCTGTCATTTTGAAGTAATCAACGAAGGAAGGCATTTCCAACGGTGATTCTTAAGAAGCACCGTAGGAAAATTTAAATTAGTAGTTCGTTTTGTTATTCAGCGCAGTGCGCACAAGTATTGGAACGACGCACACGCGCGCGCGGTTGTTGTAATTTGTCGGATCAGTGCGCGACGTCGCGTATAGCTGCAATGCAAAACAATTCAAAACATGATTCAGTAACTTTTGATTTGAAATTGAGATCTTAGAATGCTGTTTTTCTCGGAATGTACAGCTGAAGCTTAGCTGAAACTTCATCAGGTTAGTTGTTCAGTATCCTTCATTAGATTTTGAACTCTTTTGTTGCTTCAAACGAACAAAATGCACAAATTACAAATGATGGACTGTAGCTTTAAAGATCAAGTCCAATGATGGCTGGAAACGTAAAATGAATTCTGCACTTTTTTTGTTTACGACATAACAATGTTGGTGTCCTTGAGCAGAGCATTTTACCATGATTACCATCTGGCTCTCTCTACCGTGAAAATATTTATTTTTTTTTTATTTTTTTTTTACAGCATAATGATGTGGGTGTCTTTGGGCTAGACATTTTACCATGATCCAACCCTACCTGGAGAATAATCATTAAAGACTGATTCTAAAGAATTTTGGACCTCAATTTTGGACACCCACAAGTAGTCATTGTAAGCAATCACACAATTCTTTTCTTTTTAACACTGACACTATTTTCTGTGCATCTTGCCCAAATTCCTGATTGCTCTAACAATCAAAAAACCATCAGATAACAATTGAGCCAATTTGAAATATCAATATAATGTGATGCGATCAAGCTAAATGAGTTGCTTGTCGACCCTGTGAATTTTTTTTTTTACAGATTTGAAAAGAGCCTAATCTCAGCATTACTACTGTGAAAACCGCATGCTGGTACCATCTTTAGTTAAAAACAATTAAGGAATTCTGAAGACCAACAGATGTGATGAAGTGATGTGATGAAGTGGCCCTATTTTGGCCTGTATCTCCAAATGAAAGTTCCCGACAATCAGCTCATTTAGTTTGATCGCACCACATATGTTCTCAAGTCATTTACTAGTTATTCCTCGATGCTAAAGATATTATTATTCTTATTCATGGTTTATCTATTTCATTTAAAAGACACATGGCAGCCCGAAGGCTGAAATATGGTCATTTTACAATAGTTAAAAACATTAAAGTTAAAACAAAATCGACAATGACCAATGATCCTAAAAGCTAAAATCAGACTGGTATATAAATAGATGCACATAAAACACTAGAAAATGTACTTTACAATATATTAAGGGAGTGTGTGGGGGGGGGGGGGAGGTATGGAATGCTGACCAGGAAATGGGTTTGGCTGGGAGAATGTTAAGAGGGATGGTATTAGGATATTGAAGTGAATAAGATATTTTGGTAAAAATATACATATGTAAAGGACTGCAATCATAAGCACTACTACCTTGCAGTTCCCACTTGTCTTCTTGGTAGAGTTTTTCTCCTTCATAAAACTCAATCCTGGGGGAGAAATATAACAGAAGACGACTATAATTGCACATATCTAGAAGAACTCAGAAAGCTTGATGAGTTACCGTGAGACAACGCATGCATGCTCTCCACAGGTTTAAAAACACCTCGTCTATCTTGAAACAGACTCACAACATAGACGAAGACAAAGCTGGCATTTTAAATAGTAGTAGTCGCATATTATACAAATATTGAGTGGCTCAGAGTGAAATGGGAGGAATATTATCACAATGATATTCCTTCCATTTCACAATTTAAAGCCACTCAAACCGTATGTTTGAAATGATTGATTCTTCAAAATCACAACTTTAAACATTTTAAAGATGGCGTCGGCACGTTAAACAGATAAGGCCAAAAAAAAAGTCTCCGGTTTCTGGTATGGAGCTTGCCCAAAAAGTGGTGCGGCGACGCAGCTTTTTTTGTTTTTTTACCTGATTTTTTTTGCTTTAAATCATTGAAATGTCGGCTGATGACTGCAAATGGTGCCCGACTAAACTTTTGTGCAAATAGATGGGAGTCCAGAGAGGCCACATAAAGCTTATTCTCGACCATAATCCAATCTAACAACACGTTAAAATTGTGCAGCAGCAGGATTCCAGTCAAACCAGTGAGTTTGGCGGTTTTGAGACATCATCTTTCATTGAAAAAAAAACTTTTTCATTTTGCCGACCCGCATGGCTACGGCGACGCACGCACATACCAGAAACCGGAGACTTTTTTTTTTTGGCCTAAACTGCAGCCTAATTATAATGTGCCATATTTTGACACATTTAAATTACAAAATTCCAGGGGTTGAGATCGCGTAAGGCATGATGGGAAACAACATGGCGCAGCAAGATCTCATACCCATGGGAACGAGGTTGAAATGTCCCCACCTGGCTCCCATAGGAATGCGCACATGCAAACAAGCGTGATGTCATTATGTCTTATTGGTTTTGCCAATATCCTGCACATGGAATGCATTGGAGGCTGCTGATCAGTTGCCTGTGACATTTACTGGAGTTGTGCAGTATACATTGTGCATGCTCCCATACAGCAATCACAGAAGGGTTTTGGAAGGTGTTGTCAAGCAATGATTAAAGGCAACGTAACCCATTTGAACTTACCACTCCTGAGTGCTGTATATTGGCACTCGGTACAGCAGCCAATACAAAGGACTCTGCGTGTACAGCTTCAGTACAAGAGCACCACAACTTCTAGAAAACGTCAAGCCTAAAATGAAATAATGAAATAAAACTTAAAAGTCAAAATAATGAATTGGTGAAGGCTTGGACTAAATTTCAATAATATCGTATTCTGTGCCTTTTTTTAAAACCGAGCAGTCCAGTATTGAATTCCATAGCTTGATTTTTCCTCAATTAACTTAGCCATATGTGTGTGTAAAAGCCCTTTAATCCTCCTATGCAAACATACATTCTGTGCCAAGTTTTCCTTTCAGTCAAAATTATTAAGAGTTAATTTTCAACAGTTAAGAGCTCCCAGCCTACATAAACATGTAAGGGTGATTATGGTGATTGTAATGGTGATAGTGGTGATGATGGGTAGTAGTGGTGATAGTAATAGAGGTGATGGTCGTGATGATGGTGATCATGATAATGGTGATGATGGTGATCATGATAATGGTGATGATGGTGATCATGATAACGGTGATGATGGTGATCATGATAACGGTGATGATGGTGATCATGATAACGGTGATGGTGGTGATGGGGATAATGGTGATGATGGTGATCATGATAATGGTGATGATGGTGATCATGATAATGGTGATGATGGTGATCATGATAATGGCGATGATGGTGATAATGATGATCGATGGTGGTAAAATGGGGATAGTCAAACAAATAAAGTGGTGATAATGATATTGGTGATCACATGGTGGTGATAATGGTAATAACACTGATGTGGTGATGGCAATAAAAACAAAGGTGATTTTATGACAACAACGGTCCAATCATTCAAAAGGAAATGGAGGAGGGGGGGGGAAACTGTCGTGGCTCACAACACACCTGCCTCGTCAAACTGTGCAGGGAACCAGTCATTGAGAAGTGAACCAAGACCCAGGGATCGCGATTCAACGAGCCACGGATGCCTAGCCTCTTTATACTGTGAAGAATCGGACAAAGTATAGAAGACAACACCAATCCGATAAGAAACCACATACTCACATGCAATTCGCATTCACAATTGTAGCTTGCATGCATTTTGACAACCCTACTGGGTGTTACTGGGTTTGATTTTGCATTCAATAGGGGTTGTTGAACAATAGAGGACAATAGGGTCCACAAAGGACCGATCCAGTAAGCACCGCCCCATGGTATTCTGACCAATCACAGCCGTTATTTATGTCCGACATGCGTGCACAAAAGTTCAACATGAGTGCACGCGCATATGATGCGCGTGGCAGGAAAGTGCAGTGTGGCATTGGAGAGGAGCACGTGTTAATTTGCCCACGTGCGCAGTGGGAGGGGCTTACTGGATCGGTCCATTCTGACCATTCAGCGTGCGCTTTCTATATCAGGTCACCGTCTCTTCATATATATTTATCAATAAAACCTGGACACGGCATCTTTTATTCTTTTTTACGCTGTGAATTGAGCAAAAAAGTCTGCGGTTACGCGCTAGCTGTAACGATATATGTTACGCAATACGCCAAGCAATAATAGAGCTGGCCAATCACAGTCGTGTCTACGTTTTGTAGATCTATGCGGGCGCGCCCAGCCATTGTATTTCAAAAACACTGCAATCACAATCTTAGTCTAGATTTAGGAATGAAATGATTTAGTAAAGTCGACTCTGATTGGCTGGCGCGTGGCGTCAACTTTGCATTCTTAGATATCAGATGTTGGATTGGATATAGGGCTCCGTGGACAACGGGTGATACTCAGACTAGCTTGAGGTATGAGGTCCCCCCCAAAAATGAGGCCCACCTGCCTACCTCCTACTGACACCACTGCTTCAGTGATGGTTTCTAAGCTTGCTTGGAAAAATGGAGAAGTGCTTGCTCAGGGGGAAAATGAGCAACAAAGGCCAAGTTCGCGCAAGGACTATGGTTGACCAATGGTTAACTAACGTTTGCCCGAACTCTGTCTAGTCAACGGTGGTTGACTACGCTAGTCGACTATTTGGAACCAGCCTACTGGGGTTGGTTGCTTTGCTGGTAACCAATAGCCGCGCGCATTCATAACGCTAGCAGAGAGCCAGGATCCAGAAGTTTTGCGATGACATTTTGACCAGCGTTTGACTAGAGACGTTTGCATGTTGCTATCAAAGCGCAGGCGTAAGGTACGTCACAAATCAACCACTAGTCGACTAATGGTCCTTGCCCGAACTTGGCCAAAGTAACCCTTAATACCAACGCTAAAGACGGAACAGCCACTTTTACTTTTCCCTTTAACCAGATTTCCCCAAGAGCGATTGGCCATGTTACCCTTTCATACCTGCTTCAAGACTGGCACAGGGTCGGCAAAGTGCACACCGTGCGCCCCCAGGGTTTCCGTAGCGCTGATGCCGTACTTTTCCAGCATCCGGAACAGGAAGAGGAATTGGAACGTCTCCCCCCAGTGGGCAATCAAAACTGGAAAAATTGACAACAGAAGAACAATTAATGTACGTTTGCACCTGTATTCAAGAACCAAACTTGTAATTGTAGTAAACTGTCTTGCTGAAGGACACAAGCATCATGACACACTTTAGGGCCAAAATTTCATTCATCAAAAATCATCACACCATCATTTGCTCACATTGATATCAGTGTATCAATAGTACAGCAAGATGTACAAGTGTGTTTAGTGAGTTTTAGCTTTACGGTGTAAATTTTTGGGAACTTTTGTGAGCATTATGTACATGTAGCCTGGTTTCAATTTTCAAATTCCTCACAAATGACATTTGAAACCAAATTCTTTCATTGTCTGATAAGTTACCAAGTAATTTGTAAAGTTGGTTACGTGTACTCGATCCCATAATCTGGAACCGGTTCCTGACATCAGCGGTCGGGTACTCGGGTATAAGTACCCGGTTCCGATTCACAACCCCATACCGATGCATAAAGTCTTTACCTGGATAAAGTGTCAGTCCCAATGCTGAGCTGGCTTTTTCCACAGTGCTGTCAATCCACTGGAGTAATTCCTCAATCACACCAACAGCAGCAGATTCCCTGCTGTTGCTGTTACCAGTGGAGTCACTATCATGGCTTTTGCTCGTTTGTCCACCTAATTAAAGGCAAGAGAAAAAATACTGCAAGTAAAACTTGCGCTATCCCCCTGGCATGCAAGGCCTGTACATGCCCTGGAGGTCATGACCTGTTGTAATAAAGATGTGTGGCTCTTCGTGAAAACGAAAATCTCACTTGACCTACTTTTATGCCTTTCCGTCCAATGCGTTTTGAAAGCGTTCAAGGGGCAGCAATTAATGTTCGTGTCTCTTCATGAAAATGCAAAATGGAACTATCGAGATGCCTGCCCCTGGCATCATTAATGTAATTAAGAAATTAGTGATGTTTTGCTTACAGAAGCATTTCCTAAGTAAGATGTTTTAAAGTGAAATACTCCAAAAACTTGAAATCAAAAAAACATGTGTGTGTCTCTTCGTGAAAATGGTGACGATATGTCGAGCATGCAGACGCTTGTTTTTTTTTTGTACCCACGTCTAGTTTTTCCCTGTCCTTTCTCCTTGTCTGCGTGGTTGATCCTTCTGTAGAACACCGGCGCCCTGTCGTCATATGGCCAGCAGTGGACGGCAATGTCAAGGAGCTTGTGCTTCAAGAAGCTGCTCCCCGAGGTTCTACAGGTGTAGAAGAGAAAGAGGGGCGTCTTCCTCGGCACATCTTCATCTTCTGCGGCTGGCTTATCATCCGTTGCTCGCTCTGTCATATTGTAGCTATCTGAGAATGGCAGAACGACAAACAAAAATCTAATTTGCAGATATACCTTGACCCCTTTATGAAGCTGTGCAGTGCTAGTGGTAGGTAGTACTGCTTGGCCAATTAACGGTTTAGTATAATCATCAGACAGAGTTGCTGACTCGAGTCATGTGACTTGGACTCGAGTCGGACTCGAGTCGCTATTTTTGTGACTTGTGACTTGACTTGTAAATACCAGATTGCAAAAAACGACTTGTTACCAACCCAAGTCAGACGCTACTCGAGCGACCCAATACACTTTAATTAAGCTATTATACTTTTAATTAGCTTTTTCATTCCAGAAAATAGACCACTGAATCCAGTAAAATGAATAGTTCCTACTAGTGACTGGACCTAATGACTTGTGACTGGACCTAATGACTTGTGACTTGACTTGGGCTTGCAAACAATGACTTGTGACTTGACTTGGACTTGCAAAAAATGACTTGCTGCCACCTCTGTCATCAGATGAGAGAGAACACAAATAAAATATGCATCACATGTTGGCTGGTGAATTGTTTTTGGCATTAGTTGCGACCCCCCGGCCCTCTATATTTTGAACCAAAAAGCTGGCAAAGGCCAAATTTAATTTATCTTTCTGATTCAGGGCTCTAAAGGATTTTTTTTTAAGAAAGGTAAAGTCCGAGAACCATTTGAATGACAACCGACTCATGCACAACAGTCGACCTGTCAAGCAAAATATAAAGGGGTCCTAAAGACTAGCGAATGCCATGGTTTTGCTAGGCAAATTATTCTCCGTGTTCATCATATTTCTGTACTTAGCCATTTGTACGATTAAATTTGAATTTAATAAAAGCTGTTATTAGGCAAAATAAAAAAAAAAACATGTTTAGCGTCCTGCTTCTTTGACAAAAAGGAAGAAGGAGGCCCTTTTTTTTTTTTTTTTTTTCAAAATGGCCGCCCGACACATTTTTCAAGACAACGCCAGCTTACCAGCTTTTTTCAAAATGGCCGCCACTTGGACTCATTGACTATTTCCACAGCTTTATACACGGTATAAAAGTCTAAATTATGATTTCTTTCGTCAGAGATCGTTAAAATTTATCAATTTTTGTCTTAAAAAAAAAAAAAAAAAAAAAAAAGGAGGCGGCCTCTAAAAAGGAAGCGGGCGGGGACGCTAAACATGTTTTTTTTTTACTTCGCCTTATTGCTATTTTCTGCCCCCCTGAGGAAGTTAATAGTCTGGACAAGTTACAAATCCCTGCATCATATACATGCTGAGAGAACACAATGATCATGAGGAACTTGTTATTTTTGTTATCCCAAAAATCAGAATTCTTTCCACTCATGCCACTACACTATTGCTATTACGTCTCTTATTATTTCCCCAAAAACGTGTATAGTACTTTCATCTCCACTCTACTTTTCATTGTTAAATCTTTTCCATGGCGTAGTGACCTTGCGTTGCAACAGTATTATAACTATTTTAAGTATGGCCCAAGAATCAGACAGTAAACACGGTAAACGAGGATGCAGCTATAGACTCGCTAAGTGCCAAGCGCAGCCGGTTCTTGGCATCCACAAGACCGTTCTCTTGTGCTTGTGAATTGTGCATTCTTAAGCAAGTGCGCTCAATCTGGCAGATTGCGCAAGGATCCAGTTGCGCAATCATAAAAATGTGCTTGCGCATTCTTATGATTGCACAAATCACAAGAAAGCGCACAACTGTCCAGTGCAAAACTAAACAAAAATAGGCCTAGTCCAAAAGGCACTAAGGTTAGCTTGAGTAACTCCAGCTGCAATGCTTAATATCGCATTAGGTTAGCTTGAGTAATTCCAGCTTTGAACAAGCTAGCTCATCAAGAACTCCCATGTGGTCAATTCCTGATGAGCTTGTTAAGCTGGAATTTATCAAGCTAAAGTTACTCCAGCCTGCCAGCTTCATTCATGATTATTTTATTGAATGATTTCACCGATTATCATTGCACATGTTTATTTCTCCTAACCCCGAACTTATTTAATACCTTAGGCAATAAAAATACCAACATTAACCATAATTTAATTACGAGAAACCAAACTTGCTGGTCCATCAAAAACTCCACACGCCAAGTCAAACGACTCCGCCTTTTGTGGCACAATAAACTCTTGAGGGCGCCGCCGCCGCGATTATAGACTAGACGCGTGCGTGACGACATGGACGACGACGTGGGTTTAACGTTTAAGTTTACAGCGGAAGTAATACATTTGTGGGGCAATTTGCAAGATAGCCGGGATGTGACATCTGAGCTGCCACTTTCATGACTTTCTTTGACTGCTAGTGCTACCATTACAACTCGACAACAACCGACATCGTCAAGACTTCATACAAATTTCCAAGTTAGAAAACCCTTGCAAGTTGCAGCTGCATTGTTAATAATACTCGGAAATTCGACAATTCCACACTCGTTGGAAATTCCACAATTCTACATAGCTAGCTAGGCATCCGGGCATTGCCATTGGGCCGGGCATTGGGCAAATTGGTCATGTGGTGTCAGGTCAACTCGCCCCCTGGCCGACTCGCCCCTTACTGACTCGCCCCTTACCGACTCGCCCCCTGACCGACTCGCCCCCTAACCGACTCGCCCCCTAACCGACTCGCCCCCTCGCCAACTCCCCTCCTGGCCAACTCGCCCCCTGACGGACTCGCCCCCTGGAAAATGATGCACACTACGGGGACATCGTGGGAAAAAAAAGACAGTGGACACTGGAAATCCTTCAAAAATGGCTTTGAATAATTTGGCTCCATTAAGTTTCACGTTGCGACCGGGCAAGCCAATGTGTTCCCCTCCACTGTCTTTTTTTTATTTCACGATGTCCCCGTCAGTGCATAATTTTCCAGGGGGCGAGTCGGTCAGGGGGCGAGTCGGTCAGGGGGCGAGTCGGCTAGGAGGCGAGGGGGCGAGTCGGCTGGGGGCGAGTCAGCCAGCCCAGGGGGCGAGTTTGTGAGGGGCGAGTCGGTCAGGGGGCGAGTAGGTCAGGGCGCGAGTCGGTAAGGGGCGAGTCGGTAAGAGTCGAGTCGGCCAGGGGGCGAGTTGACTTGCAATCGGTCATGTTGGTCCGAGTAACTAGGACTCTACGAATTGCCTTTTTTAACATGTGGACATATGGTCGGGGGACTATCGCCAGACCATGTCCATGATGTCCAAATGTTAAAAAGGTGAAAGGTTGGGTCCAAGTTACTCGGACTATTGGGTCATTCCATGTCAAATTACCCAATGGGTTACACCCACTGATCTCTATAAAGACTGGATAGCTAATACAGAGCCGCACAATGTACGAATTTGACGCCATATTGGTGAGACCGGCTGGTGATCTACAAAGGACATTAAGTTGTCGTTTTTATAGACAGCATGATTTCTTTTGTAACGTCGCGGTTCACTTGACTTATATTTTGACCACCATCACTGACCAAGGTTAACTACAATTTTTCTAACGTCGTGGTTACTAAAATGCCGCAAATATAACTTTTTCGGCGTTTTGAAATAATAATCACAACGGAAATGTGTCCCTTTTAGAACATCATAATATGTGTACGTGACCAAAATGCGCGTCAACTGTTGATACAACGCGCGCGTATTTACGCGTAGAATGTTCGTATTATACGCGGCCATCTTCGTGAGACCGGGGGCGAATTGGTCAATATGCAAAGTCTACTGTGTGAATGTTGTATGCATATCCGCTATCCAGTCTTTATAGAGATCAGTGGTTACACCCCACCCCCTTCAAATTTGCTCATATTTAGTAGGCCTATGTGGGGTAATTTAGGTTGAAAAAGCTGCAAGTTTTAACGCCATCGGACAAACGTTTTTTGTGCTACCGCCCCCATTGTTAAGCAATTTTGGTCAAAATGGGCGTGGCCGCCAATTTTTAAATGACCATATTTCCATAACCTGTGGGCCAAATTTGTTAATCTTGGTTTCTTTGGAAAGGTAACTTCATAAAGAATCCAAATTTACCACTACTGTTCATGTTGAAGTAATTTAAAATATGATGACCTTTTGACCTTTACTTTGAACTTGAATTTGACCTTTACTTTGAACTTGAATTTGACCTTGTGGATCACGTGACCTTGAGACAAACTTAGATGAAAATTAAACCCCAACATGTTTTCTACAAAATATCCAAAAAATGAGTGTATAATATTTTTTGTTTGGTTTCTAGCTCATGTCCAAGTTGGCATATGTGTTGAAAAATGTGATATCCCTATACATGAACATATTTCAGGGACAAAAAATCCCTACTTTAAATCCACTAGTACACTGCATAGGGACATCACATTTTGTGATATAATTGTGTTGGCATGTTTAAGATTCGTGTTTCATACACAAATTTAACATGCTAAGTTGAGTCACATATTTTACCATCCTAATTCCTATGCACAATCTGGCTTGATTTTCCAGACTAGCCTCCCGAATCTTTGCAGCCATGGCAGCATGCATGTCCAGACACTGCCTAATGTTGCTTGCTGGTGCTATACTGGCCCTCACTTTCGTACATGGTCTTGAAGCTGCAGTACCGGTAAGTATTTAGGGTGTTGAGTAGGAATGGGCGTGATCACTGAATTTTGCGCTATAAACACTGACCAGTCAGGAGGTGATACTGCTGCCATCTTTCGATCATGGCCCTTTTCTTTCTTATACAGCTCTGTAGCGGATTGTTTTTTAAACAGTCAAATAAGACTGATTTCTTACAGGATTGCCACAATTGGCACAAAATTAAATGCATTTCTGCACGATGGGGCGAATGATAGCACAAATCAAACAATCACAATCCACACTCAACAGAAATTATGGATTTACAATCAACAGTGATGGAAGGGGGGGGATTGGCCACCCTCCCCCTTTACTTTGTCCACTAGGGGGCGTAAACACCCCCCCCCCCCCCCCAGCCAAATAAAGACAAGTTACAGGTTTTTAGCTCATACTAAGAACATGCAACCCCAGCTTTAAGGCAAAGTTAAATGTCCTCCTGCTCCACCCCCCCCCCCCCCCCCAGTTCGAGTATCGCCCATTATCCACGGAGCCACAAGTCCTGTCTTACGTCTGTCTAATAGACATGTCCCACACAACCCAACTTGCCAGGTTGTTGGGTACCTGGCTGAATATGACTGGCATGCTCCATCCAACAGAATGCAACTGTGCCTTATTTTTTCTGTTTACTGCTGGATCCAACAGAGTCCAACTTGGCATTGGTATCCAACCAGTGGCGTAGCCAGGTATTTTTCAGTGGGGGGCGGGGGGGGGGGCCGCTGGGGGGCTGGAACATTTCATGGGGGGGGGGCGTCATGTAGGGGCGTCATTCGCTTCTCAAAAGTGGGGGGGGGGGACATACCTTGATCAGAACTGATGTGAGCGCGAAGCCCTTACGGTGTGGAGGTTCGGGGCCCGCTTAAGGGCCCCAAGAAAATTGGATTCTAGATGTTCTGTGGTGTGATCTGAAGCAATTTCTTACCACTTTCCTCCATGCTTTAACCAATATTTTCTTAGCAAAAGATAATTATTTGAACATCGTTTTCGAGGTTGGAGTCATCAAATCAGCTATCGGTATTCTGAGCTATAGGCGTGGGGTTCGGGGCCCGCTAAAGGGCCCCGAAAAAAATTGGATTCTCGATGCTCTGTGGTGTGATCTGAGGCAGTTTCTTACCAATTTAACCAATAATTATCTTAGCACAAAAGATAATAATTTAAACATAATTTTCGAGGTTTTCTCAGCTAAAGGCATAAGAAATTTTGTGAACATTGTTTTCAAGGTTGGAGTCATTGAATCAGCTACCAGAATTCTGAGCTATAGGCGTGGGGTTCGGGGCCCGCTTAAGGGCCCCGAAAAATTTTGGATTCTAAATGCTCTGTGGTGCTATCTGAGGCAATTTCTGACCACTTTAACCAATATTTTCTAAGCAAAAGATACATTGTAGTACATAATAGGGCCCTGTTGAGACACGAGTTCAAAAATCTGGAGGGGGGGGGGACATTAAATATTGTGTCCCCCACCCTTCAAAAAGTGGGGGGGGGGGGGGGACCAGTCCCCCTGTCCCCCCAGGATTGACGCCCATGGCGTCATGTAGATCAATGATCATTTTTTTAGAAACTCAAAATCTCAGTGGGGGGGGGGGGGGGGGGGGGTGACGGGGGGGGGGGGGGGGGAGGAGGCGACAAGGTTTCATGGGGGCGGTCCCCCCCCCCCCCCCCCCCCCCCCCCGGTGGCTATGCCACTGTATCCAACAGAATCCAACTCTGAATGTTTTAAAGGTACAGTCCATCATTTGCAGCTTTGACGTAATTATATTGTTGAAAAACATACATGGTTTAAAGATAGTAATCGAAAACTCCCTGTGAAATTATTCTTTCTGGCATGCTGTCATTTTTTCAAGAAATCAATGACAGAAGGCCTTTGCAATGATGCATCCAAAGACGCATCGTTGGAAATTTCCGTTAGTAGTTTGTTTTTTTATTTGGCGAAGCAGGCGCTAGGGTTGACATGATGCACAAGCGCCCTCGGTTGCTATAATTTGTCGGTTCAGTGCGCGACATTGCGTAGCTGCAATCAGCTCGGTAAGAACATGTCTCGGACCCAGAATTCAGGCCCAATTCAAATATGACTTGTCAACTTTTGACTTGAAATCGAGATCCTAGAATATCGTTTTCTCAGAATGTACAGCATTCACTGAGCTGAAACTTCATCAGGTTACTTGTTCAGCACCTTCTTTAGATTTTGAGCACTTTTGTTGCTTTAAACAAATGTAGGCCTAATGCTCAAATTACAAATGATGGATGCTACCTTTAAGTTTATCGCTCAATCCAACAGTACCCTTGTAGTTGGAGCCTGTTGGATTGAGTAGGGTTAGGGATAATTGCATGACTTGTGATGGATGATACATGGGTGGACTTGTCTACAACTCATTTTGGAGGTAAACAGTTTTCTTCTTTTCTAGTCCCCAGACAAGCGACCCTGTGACAAGCAGGACAATGATGAACCAGAGACACTCTGCAGGGCAACAATCGATTGCTATTGTATAAGCGGAACCTACCTGGATATTCCCTGTGATACTTTTGATCAAGACAACATTGAGTAAGTGTGATGAGAACTGAAGGGGGAGGGCTGTTTTGAAATTGTTTTGAGCTGTGCATTACATGCTCGAGCAAACTGTGCATCCCACTCACTGAACTCTTATGATTGGTCACAAAAGGCCAGCTAGTGTTCTTTAGTGCTCTGCAACCAGTTGAAATAGTCAGGTAGTCGTGTAATATTAGTTGCAACTATCCAAATATTTGCTACGGTTAGTTCTTAGGAAATACATGTACAGTGAAGCCATGGATGCATTTTCCACAAACGCAGCTTGACTTCCGTTTCATATTGTGCATGTTGATCATGCATGCAATATGGTGATCACCTACAAGATCCTACTTTTTAGTTGTGAATATGGACTCTGCATTGTCATGATCATCATCATCATTGGGCGGCAGCAGCCGAGATGGAAGAAACCAAACTCTTCCAGACTCTCTTGTCCGCCATGGCCGTTATGATGTCATCAACGTGCTGGCTCACATCATTGCATAACAAATGGAGCCTTACCCTTAACAAATCGTTCCACACCATCTTGGTTGATGACTGGTTTTGTCCGTCCTTGTGGCTTTAGGGCCAATCCTTCATTCTTGTTAACCGTTGTCATGAATGTCAGTCTATATTTGTGCATTTAACAAGGTATACATGGACTTTCACTACATAGTGGGGCATTGGCACATTGTGACATTAGAAATTTAACTCATGGTACAGGGAACAATTACCAAGTTATGGTGCAAGACTACATGCAAGTCACAGCATGACTTGTCAATGGGCCAGTGCCACAACAAGTTGTTGTGCCATGACTATTCAGGGTTTTTTTTGGATTGGGGTCTCGACTTTAGTCGCTCTTGTCGAAATCATCTAAAAATCATTCTTGGAGTCAAACCAGCTACCTCGGTTCTACTCAAACAATTGTCTCATGCAGTCTTGATGAAAAAAACTTGGCACTGATGCAGTAATGGAGAAGTGGCATGTACCATGTTTTGTGTCATATTCGTGTGGATGCTCCAGAAAAAGCCTGTTCCGGGGGGGGGGGGGGGGACCTACGAGTAAAAGTCCTACGGGCAGCATAAATTGTTCTGATTGGGAATGCATCCATTTCACAATGGGAATCTCAAACGATTCTGGACCATTGACCATCTAGATGAGTTGTTCAACACTTCCCATATTTTTTCATGGAGATGTTCTTTGACAGTGCTCCCGATCTTCTCTGTTCAGTTGCAGTTCGTATTGCAAACCCTGCCCGTATGGTAAATTCTCCCCCTTTGACAACCGATGCTTGGCTTGCCGTCCTGTTACTCCGTGCAAACCTAATGAAGAGGTAATTTGGTGGGTGGAAGGTGTGACTACCGGCTTTTTGAACTGGCTTTATGGTCTCACAATGAACATTCGTAGGATATGACGTTTACATGTTTAAACGAAAACAATTCTAAATCCTTTCACATATGTTCATAACATTAGATGAAACTCGAATTATAAAAAATGGACCTCCGTTTATCCGATCTTTTTTTGAGTTAAACAGCAAAAAAAAAATGTTCTCAATGTATGTGTCCACTATTTATTATGTCAATTATTGATTTATGTCAATCATGCCGGTCTGCAGACATGGGCAGTCATCAGCCTTTGTAAAATGGCTAAATATTTCAATGTTTCTTAAAATATTACCGAAACATTTACAAAATTAAACGCAAAGTCACATTCTTAGTTATTTCACGGTATGAGCCAAATGAAAATTAAAAGTGTCCATCTGTTAAACATTTATATAATATCGGATGGCTTTGAGGTGGATACAAGAATATATTGTACAAGCTATGACAATATTGCACGAGACGAAGACGAGTGCAATATTGTCATAGCGAGTGCAATATTCTTGTATCCACCGAAAACAAGCCATCCAATATTATTATTATTTATATCAGGCTGACTTGATCCGCAAGAAGCACAATTCAAGACACTGTCTTCATTGAATCTTTTTCGTTTACATCAAACGTTTTGAAGCTGCCACTGTAATTGTGCTACTTTTTGAACTACTTTTTTTTTTGGCCCAATAAATCATTCCAATAATGTTGATCAGTCTATGCACGGTGATTTCTCTGCTTAGAATTCAGCTATTCCCTCAAATTGTAACATTACAATATTTCATCATACACTACCTTGATATTTGATCGTTCTATTTCACTTTTTGATCAAAGGTGATCATACGTGCCACAGGAAGGGCAGACCAGGTGTGCGGCTGCCGACGTCAAGGTAAGACAAGACATCCAAAGTTACAGACTTCCAACATCCAGTAGTTAGTGCACAATTTCAAAAAACATCCTTTCTGTTTATTTAGTTTCTTTGGGCAAACATTTTGTATGTCCTTGTTCTTCAGCAGCCAACAGTCTTTTAAGATTTACAGAGATGAACTTTCTAATCAACTTTAGTAATAGTAGTAGCAGTAAGTACGTCACTAGCAAATATGGCCAATCGGGCCGACGTTTATCTCCAGTTTCCTTGGCATGAAACAACTGAAAATATTTCCATTCCCCCCCCCCCCATGGGATGCCAGTTCATCATGGGCTACACTCCCCACCTAATTCTATTACCCATGTACACTCCCATGTGGAAAGAAGGAATTGGGGTGAAATGGCTTGCCCAAGGACACAACATATAGCTAGGATCTTGATTTGAACCCCTGACCCTCTGATCACGAGGCACACCCTAATCACTTGAACACATCTAATTGTCACAAGATCCCCCTCAACCAGGAGGACCCCGGAATGGTACTTTAGATCAAACTCTGATGGTAAAGACTCAACTCAGACAAAATGAAAAAAAGGACAGATCTGTATATAATTTCAAGATTAATTTAATTCACAATATCACCAATATTAACATACACTTAGATTTCATCCTACAAAGAAACTAAATAAATACATCATTATTAATACATTACAAAACAATCAACGAAAGTGGGCCCAAATCAACGGTTCGTGTGAAGTGTTCGGGTTGATGTGGTTGTGGGTGTGGTGCACCGGTGCCTGCCCTGGTAGTACCATCTGTGTCCGTAGAGTCCTCTGCCCACGTGTGACCTTTCCTGACAATCCTGCTGGTATGGTCGACTTGAGTTCGGCCCGCCGAGGATGTCTATCTCACTGTGCGGAGTTCCCAAAACCAGACGTTACGTCCCAAAAACCCTGGTTTAGAATTAAGTACAAGTTGTCACCATGCATCTCTCTTACACAAGATTATTACATGCAACATCCATAGCAGTTTAAGCTCATTTAACATAGCATAAAATGCAATGTACAGTTTATACACAAAACCCAAACAATGTGTTATTGCCAAGGCACATTTCCAATGTTTTACAACAGTTATACAAATACAAATTTTCACTTTTTAAATTCAGATTGAAAATTGTAATGCAATAATACTTACAGGTTATGGCGAATAACCTGGTCTACATTTTATTGACTTTGACGAGGAGACGAGGACGGCTGCAGCCTACCGACTCTGTGGGACTCATTCCCAACGGCGCAAATAATTGCAAACTCAGTTCACTAGGAACCTACAACTCCCCAATGTGGGTACACATGAGCATAACATGCCCTGACGTAGTGTCGGTCCTGGTCTTGCCTCCAAGTGCCTAGCCAACGCCACAATCTGGATTTTATACCCAAGACTGATGGTCTAAAAGTATTTCAAAACCTCAGAACATGTCAAGTTAATCTATTGACAGGCACGGACTGCTCAGTTAAATCCCACCATTGTTAAATACTTATAGGATTAACAGCTTATACATTGTAATGCCAAAGTGTTCAACTGGAGTCAAGTCATGATAAGATTACCCCAATTCCAACTTCGTGGACTTCTAATACATCCAAAAAATTAGGTTGGGTCTCTCCCTTAATACAATCACACACAAAATTTTCACACTATATATATATATCAATTAGGTTGGGGTCGCTTCCCCATAATACAATCACAAAAAGAAAAAGCTATACAGTATAAGTCTGGAAATTAAATATTCACAAGACCTTTTAAAATCAACTTGCGACACTAATCAACTGTCCATGTTGCTAATTGGATTTTGTTTTTGGTCTGCTATATTTTTGGCACCATGAGTTTAAACATTTGGAAGTTTTTCAACTTTGCTTTGTTTTGCCAGACCTGACGTGCCCACCATGTCCAGAGCAGACTACACCTACTTTTACAAGTACACAAGGTTTGATTTTTAAAGATATTTTTTTTTCAAGGCATGAGATATTTTCGGACTTTTGTCTGAAACCCGACCTTTGGAATCTAAGAGGAAGATGACAGTATAGGTAGAAATGCAGCCTTCAGATCAAATTTTCAGACCCTTTATGAATTGACAGTCTCAACCCAGAGCCTTAAACGTTACACACACAAAAATGCATTTTATCCATAAACTTTCTTGATCTCGTTTTAAAGACATTTGCTACAAGGACACCAACCCTTTGGAAATTAAAACTATTACGAATTGCAATGATTTTTTTTTAAGTTGAAACAGTCGTAGACCCTAGTGTGAACCCTCCACAAGAAAAACGAGCAACTGACAATCAATGGACCTTTGGTGAGTATTCGCATGGCTATTTGAAGGTAGGGTGGTGGAGCCCACTGGAATGGACGTTTAGCAAAATTACCGTGGGTGCCTGCGTACAGTGTGTTCCTCCCACGAGAGCTTTTGAACAAAAACAGGGCCTGGCCTAGAACAAATTGCAAAAGCATTTATTTTAACGCTATCACGCCAAGAAAATATCACTATTTAACATACTAAAAATCTAATTTCATCAAAGGAGTGGAAAAGTGTTTTTATTCACATCACATGTAAACGGTTGTACGGAGGACTTCCATGTTTTCTTTTTTTGTCCGTTACCCGTCAGAAAATCCTTTCAAATCACGTATATGAGACTTCGTGAGACACGACTGATCACAGCAGACGACTTTCCTATGTCCACCAATTATTAAACTGTAATGCAATTTACACTGTCGCTAGGTACTATAGGATATTTGAAAAAATCAAGAAATTTGAGATTTTTTTTCTGCCCAAATTATTTACTGGTTAAAATAAATCACTTTGTCCTCAATAAACCATTTAATTCAAGGAAAATCTTTGCATAAACAGGTGTACTTGAGACAAGGCTGGGCGATGGTAAACACATGTCTTCACATAAACAATAATGTCTGGCGAAGCTAAATACGAGCCGTTGTAGTCAGAGTTGTAATGACTCGAGTCAATGACTCGACTCGAGTCCGACTCGAGTCACATTTTTTGGCGACTCGACTCGACTCGAGTCCCGACGGGTAAATGACTCGACTCGACTCGAGTCACTGCGAGCAAATGACTCGACTCGACTCGAGTCCCTCATCAGAATGACTCGACTCGACTCGAGGAAGGCTAATAAGACTCGAGTCCCAAAATAAAAGCAAAACTTACTTGCGAAAAATATTTGCAATGACTTACGCTGCGCCGTTCGCGTTGCCAGTTTTTGTTCACGTCACGTTAATGTTCGCGAATAATGTACGTTTATATACAGCGGCAGTCTGTTTCCTTCCTCCATAATGAAACAACAAACATACACCGTGAAGCGGACTCCCACCTTGTGGTTCTATAGCATGTAATGCTACACCCGGAACCAGACTTAAAACGCATTTCTCAATCCGTGGTTTCATCATTGGTTTCGGGCAATTTTGAAGTTCTTGGTGGAACGCTGGCTAAATTCATGTCCCGATTTCACACACAAAAATGGATACGGACGGGCCCACCTTTAAATAATCAGAAACAGTTTTGTATAATGCAATTAGGTTTTAACGTTGTCAGCGATCAGCGAACAACAAAATCTAGACCCGATGCCAAACCAGTTATAAGACCGAAGTTTCACATCTTCTTATCTGTGACGTGAGCTAGCAATGGAAACTGTTGGTTGGGTACCATACAGCATACTTTATGTCTTTGGATTTCCGTAATAGACTGGTGCCTTGTATTCTTTCTCTCTTGTGTTTGTTGTTTTTTATTGTAATTAAGTGTTCAAATATTTGTGACTCGAATTGACTCAAGCTAAATACTTGACTCGACTCGACTCGACTCGACTCGACCACACTCTGTGACTCGACTCGACTCGTCTCGACCTTGTTGACCTAATGACTCGACTCGACTCGAGTCATTTCTTTAAAATGACTCGACTCGACTCGAGTCACAAAAATCAGTGACTTGTTACAACTCTGGTTGTAGTTAACACCGCACTGTACCGTGTGCCTAAATCCACACACGTGAACACGTTGTACATGCACAGATTGCATGACACACTTAAAGTGACCTGGAAAGTATATACATTTTAGGTGCGCGCTCCAATAAACAGTGCATTGCTAGGTGACGTCTACAGACTTAATGAATAAATTATGAAACCAAGGTCAAAGGTAAATCTACTACAGTTTGACAATGTGCGCCTGCGTTACACATGCACTGACCAACCGTTTTTCCTTTGTGTATGGTCAAACATGATTTTAGACATCCCATTTTGCTAATAAGCATATCCCCTGTATGGACTTATTGCGCACTTTAGGCGGAAAATCGTCCACTCTATCGGTACTGCCTTTCATAAAATTATGACTTGAAAAGTTTCCGACGCAATGTCGTCTGCTGCACTCTCGTGTGGTCATGAATCCTAAACATTAGGGAGGTTTCGCAAGCGAACGGATACGCTTACACTTACGTTTAGCTATCCGTATCCGTTTTTTACTTGCGTGTAGCGAGAGCGAGATATGCGTGTCGTCTGCACGTATGACGTCATACGCCACTCACTATCCGCTAAACGTGCAGACGACACGCATATCTCGCTCGCTGCACGTACGGTAAGTAAAAAACGAATACGGATAGCTAAGCGTAAGTGTAAGCGTATCCATTCGCTTGCGAAACCTCCCTAATAGCTTATATAGGCATACAAATCGAAGCTAGTCACCAGACGAATTGTCGAGGTTCAAAAGGTCTCAAATTGTTATCTCCAAAAAAAGTGCTTGAAAAACACCCTTCCACTCCATGGAAACAATTAGATTTTGTACATGTTGTTTGTGTATTTATTTGAAGTTGTTTGACGCTTGAATGGTTTCTATTGCAATTTGTTCTACATTGTAGGTCTGAACTGAAATTGACCGGACTAAATGTTCATGCATAGAGTCTATATCATGAATTTAACTTCTTAAGTTATGTAAAAGTAATGCAAAGACATGTGATGTTATTGTTGAAATATTAATTTTTCATTTTTTTCAAATAGATGGCTGGTCTGTTGTTATAGGCATCATTTTAGCTATGGGTCTTGTACTTCTTGTTGTTTGGATAGTATGTATTTTATTGAAAGAAAGAGGCTACCATCTGAGGTTACCATGTAAGTACCGTTGCCAACATTCTTTATTCATTATCATATAAAATTCTTTTAATTTAAAAAAATTACAGCAACTGTTTTATCAGCAACCGGTTTAAAACATATTCATTAATGATCGATCGCACTAATATCCCTGACAACAGGCAGAGCATACTGTTCAAAACGTTGAGTCCCTCCGATTCTTTTCAGAACCACACATACTCACAAAAGAGATTTATTCACATGGTGCTACCGCAAACTTATCTTGTCTTACTAGTATCCCTGTTCAGAAATACTATTTAGGTCCAAAACCATACAAAATATGACTACATTGCAACAACTTAGTTCTACTAATTTACTCCATGCTTGTGTGCACAGCATGTGTTTGCTCACCATCTCCTTAAATATGGTTATGACGTGAGTGTTCCGTGAGCACTCGCAGTACAAACTGTGTGCAGTGTTTAACAGGCATTGTAAAGCATCCACGACCTTCAACCAGTATAAATAAGTTAAAGAGGTTGTGGAATGCTCGAAGACATTTCCATCATTTTTTGGGTATTTGTAGCCTAAGGTGTGATGAAATAAAAACGACTATTGTTTCTGTCATGAAATGAGTACAAAGGGTACTTCTGAGAGCTATTTTTCAGGTCCTGTTTCGACCCGAACGTGCAATTTGTGTAAAAGTCGTCGTTGCGGGCAGCAAACAAAACACAGTAAATCGTGACGTAATAAACAGGCTGTTTATTACGTCACGATTTACATGTACTGTGTTTTGTTTGCTGCCCGCAACGACGACTTTTACATTGTGTAAAAATCGTCGTTGCGGGCAGCAAACAAAACACAGTAAATCGTGACGTAATAAACAGGACTCGTTTATGCTCCTCTGCATCAGGAGTCCTGTTTATTACGTCACGATTTACTGTGTTTTGTTTGCTGCCCGCAACGACGACTTTTACACAAATTGCACTTTCGGATCGAAACAGGCATGACAGGACTTGAAAAACAGCTCTCAAAAGTACCTTTTGTACTCATTTTATGACAGAAACATTAGTCGTTTTTATTTCATCACACCTTCGGCTACATATACCCGAAAAATGACGGAAATGTCTTCGAGCATTCCACAACCTCTTTAGCTTTCTAGGTAATTAACCACTGTCTTTGGCACTTTTGCAGAGGGAATGCCCTGCTCTCCATATGGGTGGTTGGTTAGGGAGGGCTCGCCTGTGAGAGATTTAGCAACCCATCAGCTTTGCTATCCTGCTATTTTTTGTGCTGTATTGCAATCTCTTACTCATTCCCGCGTCTTTATCATTTTTGTTGGCAGCATCGTTTACTGTGCCCAAACTTTCCTGTCCTTTTTCTGCTTCACTTCTAAGGAACGTCAAGCTTTCATGGTATGTAAACTGAAGAGCAACTTTGATGAAGAACTATAAGTAACCATGGTGGGAATAATCTCTTACATGTAGAGTGAACACTAGCAGACAATGGTCGGACAAGTCTAGCTGACCATTTAGAGCCAGCCAACAGATCAGGTTGGTTTGCCTAGTTGGTTACCATCAGACATGCGTATTGCAATGTGCTGCTGGGAGCCAGGAATGCACAGAAGTGTTGTGATGATGTTTGACCATTGTTGAGCGACCACCAGTGGTACTTGATCAAATGTGCTCTTAGTTGACATCTGTCAGCCTGTGCATGACCATTGTTGAGACTGCTTTCGCACGTAACATTATTAACCGTTTGCTATTTTCCCGGGTTTGCAACATTGCTAACTTTGCTAGCATCATGACTTCGGGTGTATGTCGACCTGGCTACATGTTAATTGCCTCTGACTAGTGCCCCTTGAACAAAGACATTGACAAAATGAGAAATTGCAAACAGGGCTGGATAGCTCCGTTGCATGGTGAGCACCAGAATGGATTCTGGAGGTCGCAGGTTCAAATCCTTGCCCAGTCAATTTCTTTGTTCAACTTTGAAAAATTATTACAATGTGTGTAGTCAGTCAGACTTTGTGGTATATTTGGAAATTTGTACTAAGCTGTATCCTCTTTGAGTGATCCCTGTTGGCTATTTCCTGGCATTGCGGCATTGCTAATGTTGCTAGCTTTGTGACTTTGGCCGTGATCCCTGGCTATATGCCATGTTTGGTTTTGTGTTTAGGTGGATATCCACATTAGCTCCCGGATATAGAAAGTTGACAGAGTAGTTACCCAGACCTGGATTGTTAACTTCTAGATCCATAAATAGGGCATTGAAACCAACGTCCTGGCTCAGAAGTGTTCATAAACGTTATTTGTCTTCACCTGTTGCAAATCTGCACCATTTTATGAGCCGAAATTTCACCTGTATACAAATACTTTATAAGTTAATTTCAGGGAAACAAGTAGCAACTCGAAGTGGTACAAAAGGTAAATAAATATTGGAGCATTTTACATATAATTTCATTTGACTACCTCCTTAACATTATCTTTCAAGTTCGCTGATTAGTGCGATAAAATATTTGAATGAAATTGATTTAAATTTACTTGGTACACTGCAAGTGCTTCAGTAGCAATTTCAATTTTCAGCCATTACAGCATTTGTTGGAGTAGAAGGATCATGAGAGAAAAAGGAGGTAACACACTGATTATACAGTGTTTAAAAACGTCGGTGAAGGGTAAAACCTTATTTGATTTATATCACCCCGACGCAAAATTCCATCTTATAATAGTTTATGCGGTACCCGCTGCTGTGTACATCAGATTCGAACCGGCCAACCGATCCCGTTAGCTCGGTGGTCGAGCGGAAAGACATCTGCACTAGAAAGCAGGAGGTCGTGGGTTCGAGTCCCACCCGAGTGATTTTTTTCCAACTTTCACTCGGGAGGTAACACACTGAGTATGCAGTATTTAAAAAAACGTCGGTGAAGGGAAAAACCTAATTTAATTTACATTGAAGATGCTAAGGTACATTGCTCATTATGCTGTTGCACCTTGCTGATGCATGGTGCACATTGTTGACATTGAGGTGCATTACTGACGTTTCTGCTGTGAATAACTGCTGTGACCAGTAGGTTTGGATCATCTCACACCAATGGGAAAGGACCTAGATAATAAAACAATCAAGCCTATTAACCCTCCTATGCAAACATACATTCTGTGCCAAGATGTCCTTTCGGTCAAAATCAATCAACTGACTGTTTTCAACAGTTAAAATGGTTATGACATGAGTGTTCCTCGAGTACTCGATTGTAGCCAGTGCACGCAGTACAAACTGTGTTCATGTGGCATATGGAGCAAGGGGTACATGTATTTCCACCAGTTTTTAACATTGTTTAACAGGCATTTTTCATGTTTTAAACCTTCCACACATGACCTTCAAAATGTTGATGTTTAAGCTATTTATGAATAAGGGAATAAATGTGTGTTTGGGAGGCATTATAACACTCTGTTTAAGACCGGTGGGAGTCTGGATCACTGATCTCTATATAAAGTCTGGATAGCTAATATAGAGCCGCACAATGTACGAATTTGACGCCATATTGGTGAGACCGGCTGGTGATCTACAAAGGACAAGTTGCCGTTTTTATAGACGGCATGATTTCTTTTGTAGCGTCGCGGTTCACTTGACTTATATTTTGACCACCACCACTGACCAAGGTTAACTACAATTTTTCTAACGTCGTGGCTACTAAAATGCCGCAAATATAACTTTTTCGGCGTTTTGAAATAATAATCACTACGGAAATGTGTCCCTTTTAGAACATCATAATATGTGTACGTGACCAAAATGCGCGTCAACTGTTGATACAACGCGCGCGTATTTACGCGTAGAACGTTCGTGTTATACGCGGCCATCTTCGTGAGACCGGGGGCGAATTGGTCAATATGCAAAGTCTACTGTGTGAATGTTGTATGCATATCCGCTATCCAGTCTTTATATAGAGATCAGTGGTCTGGGCCCAATTTCATAGCGCTGCTTAACAGCCGACTTTGTGCTTAGCGAGCCTCCATCTATTTCATAGGGACCGTTAAGCAGTAAGCACAGCAAAAGCAGGCTTAACCTCAGAAGAAAACTTTGCTTAAATCGGTGACGTAACAATAGAAATCTCCATGCGCGCGCAACTGTAAGCACAATCACGGCATGAAATAGTGCTTAAGCAGCAGAATGATTTTCTGCTATAGTAAGCACACCTTTTCTGCTTACTGTTAAGCAGTGCTATGAAATTGGGCCCTGGATAGGTGATAATTACCCGAGGCGAAGCCGAGGGTATATGTAATTATCACCCATCCAGACTCCCACCGGTCTTAAACAGACTGTTTAATACCGACCGAACACATATTTATTCTCATTCATAAATACCTTTTCGGTTAAAAAATATATATATTTTTGTTCCAAATATCAAAAGAAGTCAAAAACTAGACGTTACCAACCATTTTGGTCAACAATTTTACTTCATGTTTTACGAAACACCCCTCTGACTATAATATGGAATGCCCCTCCACAACTTGTTACCTTATAGGGACATTTGCGTGCGCGTCGCGCGTACTGCGCGATGTCGTGCAAAACGCAGCTGGGCTGGTGTAGTGTGAATTTCGGACCATGAAATACTGATTCACTTGTAGTACATTGCGCATGCATACGGGAGGAATGTGAACGTTCAACCAATGAAACGTTAAAAGGCACCGGATTTCATGATAGGAGTCCAAATTTCATGTGACACTACTGGAAAAGTGTTTAAGACCAGCTAGCCATGTCTTTATCATCCGTTTAAGACCAGCCACGTGACGGGCTTTCGACCAATAGGAATGCGTAAACTGTCTTAGGTATTTATGAATAATATTTAAACCAATGTCTGGGCAATTTGGCGCAAGGAATGTCTGTGTTCTCCATGTGAGATGTGGGGAGGGTGGAAGGCAGAGGAAAGCTTTAGCAACCCTTCAGTTTTGCAATTTTGCCAATATTTGTGCTCTCCTGCAATCTCTTAATCATTCTTGCAAATGAACCACGTCTTTATTGTTTTTCTTGGCAGCATCATTTACTGTGCCCATGCTTTCCTGTCATTTGCTTCTGCTTTGCTTCTATAAGCTACATCAAGCGATTATGGTATGTAAACTGCTGACATGTGCTGTAAGTCGTCAATTTGCCGACTTACATGAATGGTCTTTTGCACACATGATTCAATGCACTAATTGGCTTCGATTTACCCTGGATTATCTCCTTAATGCTTGAGTTGAATCTAGCAAATTAATCCTCAAATTGTATCATCACGGTTGGGATATTGATAGTAGAGACCACAACATATGACATATGTACGTGCACAGTAATGAATTAAATGTGTGCGTGGTCTGGTATGTACCATGCACGCATTGACTGCCGCAGTAGTCATTCAATAAGACAACCCCCAAAACGGACAGAGCGCATGCGTACAGCTGAGAGGGGGTACTGGTATTGATATGCTCACGGTGCATGTGTGATGTATGCAGTATATTTTTAGGACACCCTTTTTCGACTCCGATGCATGCAGCGATCAGGTGGCTTTCCTCTCCTGCCTTCTTGGACTTGATTCTCATTCTTGACAGGCATTGTCTTGACTCAGTTTTTAAATTGGATCATCTAATTTTTGAATATCCAATGATCTTTCAACCTGTGAAAATCTTGATTGGTGTTGGGTACGAATAGCTGCCCCATGCATCTTTCTTTTTCTTGTTAGTGTTTGCATCCTTATGCTTAGCATCACTAATATCTTGTAATGCCTCATACTTGTCTGCCATAAAGAGTTCTCCTTTTGAGAATAATTTTCCTAAATTCCTTGCCATTTTTGTAGCCATGTCTGATAACCGAGCTTTATATGTAATTCATGCTAGAGGATTTGATGTTGATTCACCTACACGCAGACAGTACACTATACATGCTATACAACATAACAATAGGCCTTGGTAATTTTTTTTGCTAAACCACGCAAATGCTGGACATGGATTAGCCTAAAACTCCTCATCACACTATTGTATCTGTTGTTATCACATTCCATACATGCCTACTCAACCAAAAAGTACCCAATTACTCGCGTATGCAACTAAATTCTCCTAGTATGTAACTGGTTAGCAAGGTTCTTATTAGTAAGGTTTCATGAATAACAATTTAGTTGTGGACTACTAGGCATTTTAGTATCCTACTAAAAGCCTACAATAGTTGGCTGCTAAGTTAGTAAGGTTTCATGAATATGACCCCAGCAATTTAATGGTACTTGATCAAATTAAGTTCTCTCAGCATTGTTGAGATTGCTTTTGCTGTGATATTTTTAACCTCGATCACTCAAAGCTGTGCTCTGTGAAAAGCCTTATCCTCTGTGATAAGTGCTCCCCGTTTTTCTATTTTCCTGGGTTTGCAGCAATTGTTAATAGCCTGGCCATATGGCATTATTATACACATATACTGGCAATGAAGTCAATAGTGCATGTCTGTGCGCCCCGAGGGACCGTGAGTGACCAGAAGAGGGGCAGAAAAAAAGTAAAGGACCCTCTTCTGGTCACTCACAGGCCCGAGGGGGGCAGTGCACTAGCGACCGAATTATACCAGTCCATATGTGTTTTATAGCACACCTGTCCAAAATATAAAATAAGAAAAGAGAATTGTCAGGGTTTTAAAATTGAACTGTTTTAATTCAACAATTAAATCATAAGTCCATAGGAGTTAAATCAACTGGTTCTTCTCAGAACCACAAAACAACTCACTAAGAGACATTATTCACATGGTGTTGTCGCAAACCTCCCATTCATTGATCGTGTCCAGCATGCAAACCTTTAAGTCTCATTTAAATCATAAGCAATTCAACAATAAGCAATTCAACAAGTTGAAATAGAGGGCGCTGTGACCAGTCAACAATTTCGTGTATAGTGCCTGAAAGATTGGTTTAGTGAACTAATAATTATTATTATCATTTTGGGTGGATAATGGACAATAGAATGCCATGGTCCAGTGGTTACGGCGTTTATGACTCAAGTACGATGGTACGTGGGTTCGAACCCTGCCAGGAACATAGTATTTGTGCCCTTGGGCAAGACACTCAACTACAATTGCCTCTCTAGCTCCACCCAGGAGTATAAATGGGTACCTGTGTGAGGGTAGAGGACCGAATGTGAGCTGATATCGGCTACCGTGTGGTGTCGTGTCCTGATGAATGGGGGAATAATTGTACAGAGCTTTGAGATTGTTGATACAATGGAAAGCACTAAGCATTACAATTTATTTATTTTATTAGCTCCCGGATCATATTGGAATTTGACAAAGTAGTTCATTAGCTTTATGTTTGCCTCGTAAATAGGGCATTGTAACCAACGCCTTGTTTCGGAAATGTTCATGAACATTGTATGTCTTAACCTTTTGCAAATTTGCAAATTGACATGCCTCAAAAGATCAGCCAGCATACCCTGCTCATCTTGCATCATGCTTCATTGCTTCCAGTCACAGCATTTAACCTTGCCCTGGTTGTTGAGTTTGCCCCGGTTGTTTTCAGAAACTCACAAACTCATAAAAAGAGATTTGTTACATGGTGCTACCGTAAACCTTCATCAAATTGCTACCTCAAACATGCAAACATTCTTATCTTATCTAACATGCAGCTGAAGTTTCAGCTAATAAAATTCACAGATTTGCCAAAAGTGAAAAAACGGTGAAAAAATACCTGTCTACCTTTCAGGATGAGAACCAGGATGAGAACCCTGGCTTTGCTGCTGCCCCACCCCCCCCCCCCCCCCACCCCCTCGCCTGCACCCAATTTCCAAAGTTGCTGGTCCCTCCTCAACTCATCTTGATAAAAAATCGACACTGCTGGTCATTTTCAGCCCCACCCAAGCTTCTCGGTCTTTTCTCACAAGCCCTCAGACAAAACTGAGTATACATACAGCAGTGGCGTAGCACAGTCATTTTTAATGGGGAGGTGGGGGGGGGGGTTTGTTGGAAAGGGCACTTGCCCATCCGTCATGTCCGTGGTGAAATGTAGACACCTTCTGTTTCTCCGGACACTTGGTCTCCCTAAAATCCAGGGGGGGGGGGGGGGGGGCAGGCACAATTTATCGATGGGGGTGCTGTTCAAAACCGACAATTATGCACACAGTCAATATATGCTGCTCTTTAGGGCGACACAGGCGTGAAATTCCAAACAAGGGCACCCAGAACGGCAAATGGAACCAAAAAGGGTAACAATTTTTTTTTTCAAAGCGAACTTCTTCAGAAAAAAAGGGCACTTCTTTACAAGAAGGGCACTCTTTACAAATTATTGGGGGGGGGGGGGGGTAAGCGGTGGTTACAAAAGGGCATTTGAATGGGAAAGGGCAGATTTTGCAAAATATTGGGGGTAAATCCCCCCCCCCCCCCCCTAGGTACGCCTGTGTACAGTACCCATTACCTGAATGCACTACCAACTGAGCTAACCAGCCCCATGTTTGTCACGATCAAACTTATTGTTGTGGTTCAAGGGGAGTAACGTGTGCATTAGCTGTACTGGCATTAGAGTCATGCCGATAGTCAGCATGGTCATACCTTCAATAGGCGATCGAGGATCAATTCTATTGTATTACAACTCCATTTATGTTTTAATCTGGGATATTACTTGTTAATTTGCAGCATCTATAGGCCTACCGTGTTTGCATCTAAGTGCAAACATGCTGGCATTTACTATAATTTGGACATATTCAACAAGTTTAATTTTCCAATTTTTTTTTTTCAGGGGAAAAAGTGGCAAAACAGAGTGATTCAGAAGGTGAGTAAATGGAAGAGCATTTTACATTGAATTTTACTGTCTCCTGAACATTATCTTTCTAGTACAGTAAACTCCAGCCAAACCGGCACTCTCGGGACTCGAGAATTTGTGACGACTTACGCGAATGCCAATATCTGCTGTAAGTCGTCATTTTGCCGACTTACATGAATGGTCTTTTGCACACATGATTCATTGCACTAATTGGCTTTGATTTACCCTGGATTATTGCCTTAATGCTTGAGTTGAATCCAGCATATTAATCCTCGAATTGTATCTCAGTTTTAACTGTGATAATGGATTGAAATAAACCAATATGAAATGAAATGAAATGAAATGAAATGAATAAAAAAATTCCTTTACTGTTCAGCATTTACTAGACAACAGGTAGCAAATGCTTCTTACTGTTGGATTGTTTTCATGGACGAATGATTGCCAACAATAGGGTTTCTTTGGTGTGTACGAACTGCTGCACACACGGGGTTTACACGTGGTGTAATAGTCCAAATCAAGGTGATGCATACAGTACATATAGTAGTACATACATTTTGATCCTCAAATCCAGCAAAAATGATGACACTTTTCGGCAGTTGCAGAATACAAAAAAGTATACTGTGACGTTGTCGTGCCAGCTCTCCTTCGTCAGGCTGGTTTGATAGGTAGCGTGCTGCCTCGATGGTGTCCAGTCCCCGCAGCGATGGGCCACGGCACAAGTTATCCTCAGTGGAATACCGTCAGTGGAATCCTCGGTGGAATACCGCCGATGGAAGGTGGAAGGGGTTTGTGGAATGGGATTGCGGAAGGGGAGTAGGGAAGGGTAATCCCTGAGATTCGTAATCTTCTCAGGCCCCTTTATCTACCCTAGGACTTTGGCCCTGACATTCGATGATTATCAGTCTAATTAGCATTAATTTGAGCCAGTGGAATGAGTGGAATCGGAGTCAGGAATCACGAACAATGGTCAAGCCTTTAATCCGTCCTCATCATCATCCTTATTTGTCTAGTATTACTTAAACCCCAATTACATGTTCCAATCATTAAGTTATCACTTGAATCATCTCTGAATCATCTGCCTAAAATCCTGTCGTGCAGCTGCTTTTATACCCCTGAGTTCACCCGGTAGCCTATAGCCCCAATATAAATTCAGTCTGCTATACAATAGTGCCTAAGTCCAACTGACCAATCAGCGATCAGGATCTGCCAATATGCAAAGTGTGGGTGACTCGATGTAATACAGTCATTATACAGACAGTGGTTGCATTGAATTTATCACATACACTTCGTGCTCCGTCACATAGCCCCCCTCTCAAAGTTTTCAGTCCCTGAAAACTAACTTTATTTTGTTCCAATAAGCCTTAATTTCTATTACAAAAATAAACAGTATGGTTTCCCAAAAGTTAAATAATTAACAATCCTCAACAAGTAGCCTTAAAAACTAGTCCTGAACAATTAACTTTATCGAAATAATTATGCAACAAGTCCTCAACATTTAATTGAATATAGTAAGTCCTCAACGATAAATTTTACAAGTCCTCATCAATTAACTTTACACAAGTCCTCAACAAATAGCTTTACACAAGTCCTCAACAAATAACTTTATATAACAAGTCCTCAACGGTAAATTTTACAAGTCCTCAACAAAATAACTTTATATAACCAATCCTCAACAGATAACTTTATGTAACAAAGTCCTCAACAGTAAATCTTACAAAGTCCGCAACAAAATAACTTTATCGAAAAATATATGAAAAGGTCTGAACAATTAACGTTATAAAACAAATAGTTTACAAAATGTATCAGGTTATAACTGAGTTAAAAACAGTGGGTGTCAACCAAAGACACGGTTAAAGGCACATGTACTCAAAGTTCTATAGAGAATTAAATGTTCATGTTGAAGTTTCGCTTGATCTCCTCCTGGTGGATTACTACCTCGTTCCGGTAGAAGATCGTTGTGATGGTCATTTCAATCCTGTCGGAGTTGTGTCCTGTGTTGTCGTCCTGCCGGTCTGTGTCCACCTCGCTCTCTGATGTGGAGGAGTCCGCCATCATAGGAGGTTCCTTCTCGAGCTCCTTCATCAACTTCTTGAGACATTTCCCGCCAACCCGCGGGTGTGGGGAAGCGGTGCTGGTAGACGCTGAGGCGGGGGTAGCAGGCTCTTCAAGCAGCTCGAGAGTTGGTTCCGGCGGAAGTGAAGGCAGTGATGAAGATGTCTTGCGGGGTTTCGGCGTTGAAAATACGGGGCGAGATGAGCGTGATGGTGTGCTGTTCTTGCTATGGGTCTTCATATGTCTTTCCAGGGTCTCTCCGCGGGCAAAGTAGTCTCCGCAGGTATCACAGAAGAATTTTCTCTCTTTATCACGATGCACCTCACGGAGATGGCGGCACAAATTGGACCTTTGGGTGCACACTGTCTTGCACCCCAGGTGGGGACACCGATGCTGAGGTTCCCGTTTGTCGCGGCGGGGATCTGGCCGGTGGTCCTTGTCGGGTCGTCTCGCCCTCTCCTTACCAGGTTTATCACGACTCTGCTGGTTTCCAGTCCGCTTCTCACTCCCGGTCCCTCGCTTCTCGTCTGGCATGCTGATCTTTGGGGTGCTCTGCTGGCTATGTACAGTTTCTGTGGAATATCGGTGGAATATAAATGTTGGTGGAATGCTGATGGAATACGGCGGAATATAGATGTGGGTGGAATGCTGATGGAATACGGCGGAATATAGATGTGGGTGGAATGCTGATGGAATACGGCGGAATATAGATGTCAGTGGAATACGATGTCGGCAAATAGCTCAGCTCATGTGTTCAGGTCAAAGTCTAAGTGCGAAATGGCACGCGTACCGACACGGCTCCGTGTGCGTGCGCGCTACACACACAACGCAGTATCGGTTTGCCGTACGCTCTCATTACTTCGCCTGCCATAGGTGACTCGCAGGAAACTCATGAGGGCGCTTTATCCACAACTCAGTTCCAATTAATTCCACAGCCACCCTTATAGGGCGGAATTTACACATAGTCCTCCAGTCGGATTGGACGTCTGCGATCCCTTACGGGATATCTTCGCTGTATTTTCGGGGAACTTTGAGCCGTTTTTCCTGCCGTGGGGTTTCCCGTCTCCTGGTGGTGGCCTCCGCTCACCTCATTATTTTCTGACGGACTTGTTTCATCAGATCCATTTTCCATCTCTACTGGGTTTTCTTGAGTGATGTTTTCCTCCGTGATGTCTGCATTCCCCTGGCTTTCAGTCTGTTCCATCTTGTCCGCTCCGGCCATTGCCGATTTTTGAGGTCTCTCGTCCTGCTCCTCAATTTGTCTCGTCTGGCCCGCTTTTGACTTGATTCTCCAGTCTTCTAGTGTAGGTCCGGTGTACAGTTTTAACTTGTCATAGTGCACCACTTTAGGTTTCGTCCGTGGTTTCTCTTGAATACGAAAGGTAACATCAGATAGCTTCTCTGTGACCAGGTACGGACCCTTCCACTTGAATTGCAGCTTCGGCGAGAGACCCTTTTTCCTTGCAGAATTGTGCAACCACACAAACTTGCCGCTTTCAATGCTCTTCCCCGCAACACGCCTGTCGTAGTTACGTTTCTGCCGCTGATGGCTTGCTTTGATGTTCTTCCTCGCCACTTCGTGTGCTTGACTCATTTTCTTTCGAAGGTTCTGCACATAGTCCGTACTTAGAGGATCCTCTTCCGCAGTTGGTAACTCTGTCAGTGCATCTAGAGGCAGTGCAATCTCCCGTCCCATTAACATGAAGTAAGGGGACTCCGAAGTGCTGTCTTGCGCTGCGCTGCGATATGCCATCATGGCATAGGGAAGTTGCTCATCCCAGTCTTGCTGATCGGGCCTCAGTATGACACTCACTAAATCCACCAAACTCTTGTTGAACCTTTCAATGAACCCGTCTGATTTGGGGTTCCATGGGCACGTGCGGGTCTGGTCGATCCCTAGCAGCTTGCATATTTCTCTAAACACTGCTGACTGAAAGTTGGTCCCTTGATCACTGTGGAGCTCTTTGGGGCATCCATACCTGCAGATGAACTCTTCCACCACCGTCCGGGCTATTGTCGATGTCTGTTGGTTCGGGAGCGCATAGGCCTCTATCCATTTGGTGAACGGATCACCAATAACAAGAACATAGGCGTTCCCTCGCTTACTTCTTGGGAGGGGCCCCATCACATCCATGGCGATCCTCTCCATGGGCTCTCCCACGATGTATTGCTTCAGTGGAGCCCTTGCCTTCTTGCTGGGAGATTTCCTCTGGGCACAGATCGTGCATTGCCTTACTTTAGCCCGCACATCGGCGGACATGCCCGACCAGTAATAATGTCGGCGCACCTTTTGCAATGTCTTGTAGACCCCCTGGTGCCTTGCTGTGTTACTGTCGTGTAGTTCTTTGAGTACGTCATCTCTAAAACTGGTTGGTAAGACTATTTGCCATCTGCCAAGCTTCCCATCCTCTGACTCCCATCGTCGAGACAGTACACCACTCCGCACTTTTAGTTGTTGCCATTGCGCCCAGTATGTCTTTACGGCGGCTTGCTCTGCTGAGATCGCTTCCCAAGTTGGTCGTTCTCCAGTCTCGACTGCCTGCATTATCAATGTGATGGAAGGATCTGCCATCTGACCGTCCCTCATCTCCTGCAGCGTCCACTTGGGATTCAAGGTAAGTGTCCTGGCAACCCTTTCTTCTTCCCCTCTGATTATTTTCTTCACTGTCAGCTCCTCTGGTAATTCACTTCTTTCTTCCTCTTCACTGGATGTATCGCTTGTTTCCTCTGCCTTCTGTTCCTCTTGGGGTCCACTCCTTTCCTCTTCCCGGCCACATTGCTTGCACGGCTTGCGAGACAGTGCATCCGCATTTTGGTGGACTCTTCCAGCTCTGTGCTCGATGGCGAAGTCAAATTCGCTCAGGATCTCTAGCCATCTTGCTAATTGTCCCTCCGGGTTGCGGAAATTGGTCAACCATCGCAATGCCCCATGGTCGGTCCGAACAGTAAATTTGCGCCCGTACAAGTACTGCTTGAAGTGCCTTACGTATACCACTACGGCAAGCAATTCTCGTCTCGTCACGCAGTAGTTTCGTTCCGGCTTGGTAAGAGTGCGACTTGCATAAGCCACCACCTTTTCCAGGCCATCACCCTGTCGCTGGGAGAGGACAGCCCCAATGCCAATGTTGCTCGCATCCGTGTCTAAAATGAACTCTCCCTCCAAGGTTGGGTATGCTAGGATTGGCGATGTCGTCAGCAGTTCTTTCAGTGTCCGGAAGGCTTTGTCACATTCCTCCGTCCAGTTGAACGCCCGGTTCTTCTCAGTAATCTTGTGGAGTGGCTTTGCCACATGGGCGAACCCTTTAATGTACCGCCGATAGTACGAGGCAAGTCCCAAGAAACTTCTAACATCCTTCACTGACTGCGGGGTAGGCCACTCTCTCACAACCCGAACCTTCTCTGGATCAGTGGACACTCCTTCCTTCGATATGACGTGACCCAGATAGGCCACCTCCTGGTGGAAAAGGCAACACTTCTTTGGCTTAAGCTTCAAACCGGCTTTGCGAAGCCTCTGAAACACTTCTTCCAGCCTGTTTACCTCCTCTTCCACTGTCTTGGCATGGACGACGATGTCGTCTAAGTACAGGAGCAGAATCTCCCACTGCAACCCAGCAAAGACCCTTTCCATTAGCCGTTCGAAAGTGGCTGGCGCGTTGCAAAGGCCGAACGGCATTACATTCCATTGGTAAAGCCCCGACCTCGTTACAAACGCCGACTTAGCCTTAGCGTCCTCGTCGAGCATCACCTGCCAGTACCCGCTAGCAAGGTCAAGCGTTGAAAACCATTCCGCCCCCGCCAGGGAATCCAAGCTGTCATCCACCCTTGGAATAGGGTAGGCATCCTTCAGTGTACAGTCGTTTAAGGCTCTATAGTCAACGCAGAATCTGGTCGACCCATCCTTCTTCCGCACCAGAACTACTGGAGATGCCCAAGGGCTATTTGACGGCTCTATTGTGCCCCTCTCCAACAGTTGTTGCACCTGCTCGTCGGCCTCAGCTCTCTGCCAAATTGGGAGTCTTCTTGGTCGTTGCCGAATCGGTTTTGCAGCACCTACTTCAATCGTGTGCTTCACTAATTCTGTTCTACCCAGATCGTCGTCTCCCTTGGAGAATATATCTTGAAAATCCCACAGGAGTTTCTTAACCCTCCAATGGTGACCCTCTGACACATTCTGGATACTCTGCTCACATAGCTTAGTTAGATGCTCTGGTAACCTGATGTCTTTATCCTCTTGTCGCTCCAATACAGCCACAGATCCGCAGACTTCATCCATGCCAATGTCCGCATCATCAACTGACGTCAAAGTTCCCGTAGTACTCCCTTTGTAGATGGTGACTGTACTTGTGCCAGGGTTGAACACTCTCACCGGGTAGCGCCTTGCTCCCGCATTCACCAGTGTCCTCGCTATCACCAGCCCCCTTTCCCCGACACTTGTTCTGTCGCTGGGCTCGATGATACCCCAGCCAGTCAGCTTCTTCTGCTGCTTCAACACCCCCGGTACTATGGACTCGTGTCCCGGTGGAATGTGGACTGTCTCTTCCACCAGCACACGACAGCAAAAAGAACACGAAGACGTTTCCTTGCATGGAATGGTGTGCTCGCCGATACGAAGTTCCATCCGGTCCAGATCCAACTTGCTTCCCGTGGTGAGTAGGTAATTCATCCCGAGAATGCCTTGGTTGGCTATCGAGCCGACGATGACTTCTACCTTGGTACAATTGCCCCCAATTTGCACATCCATGTATGCGCTGCCTTGCACCGGTAGCGGCGTACCATCAGCCTGACGGATGACCTCTGCCATTGGTAGCAATTGTGGTTTGCTTTCTCGCCTCATCTTGTCAAACTCTTCTGTGGAAATAATGGTTTCTGTTGACCCAGTGTCTATCATGAACTTGATGGGATATCTGCCGATGTTCCCTTGGACGTAGACACTGTGGGCATGAACTTGATTGTTTACTGGTGGGGAATTCCCTCTTGACTCGTCTTCACGGTGACGTTGGCTGGATTTGGGTCTGGTAGTGACGACCTTCCCATGACCCGCTGGGTTGGCCCGCTGGCGTTTCCCGAAGCTCGGCTCAGCTTCTTTGAGGGACAATTCCGTCTGAAATGTCCCAGGCCTCCACAGTTGTAGCATGCTTCATTCTCAAACATGCTCCTTTCTCTTCCCTCTTTCTTATTTCCTACATTGCTTGTTCCACTCTCGTCTTTCTGTGGGGATGAGGTCTGAACCTGCATTGCCTTGGCCAGACCAGTCACCATCGTCTGCAATATATTCAGCTGTTCTGACATGGCCTGTGTCTGCCGGTTGAATTCCTCCCTGGACACAGTCTCGACCTGGCGAGTAGCCCTCATGTTGCGCTCCTGCCGGCCACCATGGTTCCGCTGTCGCTGTCTCTCGGAATTAAGGAAGGACTCTGTTTCAAGCGCAGCCCGTATTGCGTCATCTAAGCTCTTCGGGTGAGCCCTGAAAATTCCCACCCGCACTTCAGCATCTTGAATGGCATCCATGAAATGCCCCTTGGCCAGTCTTTCTCGGGAATCTCTGGGAAGCTCTGGGTAAGCCAGTTCCGTCAGACGGCGGATACCCTGGCCGAGTGCTTGAAGGCTTTCATTCACTCCCCTAGTTCTGCTCCTTAATTCCGACAAGAATCTCTCGGCCTGTTCTCCAGGTCCAAATCGCCGATCCAACCTTGTAGTCAGTTCTTTGTAACTCAGCTGCTCGCCCTGATTTCCATCTCCCAACACCTGTTGGGCTTGTCCCTTCAAGCTAGCTGCTAAGAAGTACGCCTTTTCCTCAGCTGTCCACGCATTGATCGTGGCGCAAGATTCGAAGTGTGCCTTATAATCCTGCCAAGGGATGTCCCCCGAGAATCGATCCGGGACAAAACTCGGCTTCCGTTGTGCTCGGTGATGGGTGTTTTCCTCTTTCGCGCTAGCTTTCCCTTCTTGTTCCACCGTGGGCCCAGGTTTCCTACTCTGGATCGTCGATCCCGCCAACCCTTGCTCCACCTTCGTTGGGGAAGACCTTTCTGGAGGCTGTTGCTGGCTCGACGCACCCTTTGCAGCCGAAACCTGGTGCCACGTGCCTGCCCGCTCACTTGAAATCGGCTTGTACGTGCTTCCCACCTGTCCTTGCCCTCCAGCTTCGGCCCAGGACAGGTCGCCAGAAGTGGCGGTGAAGACTTGTGTTCCGCTCGCAGGTTGCATTACCGTTGCTGCAAACCCCGGCGAAGTCCTCATCCCTGCCGTCATTGTGCTGAAAACCAGTGGCACATATGCCCCAATGGCAGTAGTTCCTGGTGCAGACACAGCTCCAACTTCCAATCCACTCGTTGGGAGTTCCTTGTGTCTTGCTCCCTCTGGGTTCCAGTCCCTGATTCCTCCGATCGTTGCTGGTTGCCTGTGGCCTATTGTGGCTCTCGTCCTCTGCCCAAATGGATTGATTGGAGTAGACGCCTGCAGTGGGCTCTGCATCCATGCAGCTGCACTTGGCTCTCCGGCGTTGCCCATCCAACCATGCTGGGCTGCTTCCTGCCTTTTCTCCACACTGCTTGCAGCTTGATCCCTCCACCCCTCCGGAACAGTTCCTATCATTCCAGTGAACCCACTTGACGCTACTTCAACGTGCGCCATGGTTGTAACTGGATAGGCCTGTTGCTGAGGCGGTGCTATGATGGGCTGATTCCCGGCGCTCTTATTAACTGGCATGTTGTACCCAAGTGCCACTTGAGGTGAAGTATCGCTTCCCCGGTATCGAAATTCCACACCCGAGTCGACTTCTTGCACACGAAGACTCGTTGGTGTGACGAATCCTGGCTCGTCTCTTCGCTCCATCCTGAGTGATTCCGCTCCCCTTGTTATTCCCCAGTAGATCACTCCCCGTGCTTCCACTGTAGTCCTTCTTGGTGGATCCCACCGCTGCCACCAATGTGACGTTGTCGTGCCAGCTCTCCTTCGTCAGGCTGGTTTGATAGGTAGCGTGCTGCCTCGATGGTGTCCAGTCCCCGCAGCGATGGGCCACGGCACAAGTTATCCTCAGTGGAATACCGTCAGTGGAATCCTCGGTGGAATACCGCCGATGGAAGGTGGAAGGGGTTTGTGGAATGGGATTGCGGAAGGGGAGTAGGGAAGGGTAATCCCTGAGATTCGTAATCTTCTCAGGCCCCTTTATCTACCCTAGGACTTTGGCCCTGACATTCGATGATTATCAGTCTAATTAGCATTAATTTGAGCCAGTGGAATGAGTGGAATCGGAGTCAGGAATCACGAACAATGGTCAAGCCTTTAATCCGTCCTCATCATCATCCTTATTTGTCTAGTATTACTTAAACCCCAATTACATGTTCCAATCATTAAGTTATCACTTGAATCATCTCTGAATCATCTGCCTAAAATCCTGTCGTGCAGCTGCTTTTATACCCCTGAGTTCACCCGGTAGCCTATAGCCCCAATATAAATTCAGTCTGCTATACAATAGTGCCTAAGTCCAACTGACCAATCAGCGATCAGGATCTGCCAATATGCAAAGTGTGGGTGACTCGATGTAATACAGTCATTATACAGACAGTGGTTGCATTGAATTTATCACATACACTTCGTGCTCCGTCACAATACTTTCATCATTCATGAAAATTGTAAAGGTGCACAGTGTCCTGTAGACGTCACAATTGCATAAAACTCACAGACGTGTTAAAGTGGGTAAAATCATACCAACATTCGATACACAAAGAGTTTTGTTTATTGAAATATTAAAAATAATAGTTTGCAAAGATTGGGGATCTATTAAACTAAACAAATGATTTCGTTTTGTTCAGTCCCCAGGGTGCCGTTGGATAAAATTTATCCTTAATCATTCTGTGCCGCACTGAATTTTACGCTAACACTTCTCATATCGTGAACAAAATGTGAAATTATCGTTTCTAATTCTAGTAATAAAATACATAATAAAAAAAGTATTTAAATTGCGCATAAATGTTAGTCAAAATACAGTGTATGGTATTATGTAGTTTATTAATGTTTTGTGTCAATTTTGGGGCGATTAATATTGATAAATGCAGCAGTTTTTGCGCAGAAGTACTTGCTTTATATTTTCAAGGTTGCCCCAACCCAGCCTTGAAAAATGACCAGTAAATGCTTGAAATCTGAAGCATTTACTCCTTTTTATTCATACGAAATGGAGTAAACACTTCTAGTCTAGCGAAAGCTAGCAAGTAAAAAGTAAATACTTTTAGCTTTCAGCAAATGCTTTCCAGTAAAAGCATTTGCTTCATTTTTATTCATACTAATGCAAGTAAATGCTTAAAAATGGGTAGTAAAAGCAAATGCTAGTTTTATACATACGACCCAATAAGTCAGCCGATACTGAAAAAACTTTATTCATATGAATTATTCATAAACACAAGAATCCAATGCTCTCTTTGGCTAAGCTGGGTGTCCTGAAAGCTATTCATGAAGCATGTAGCTCCAGATACGCGTTCTACTTATGTGAACGACGCTATAAACCTTTGCCAATGAAGCTATTTGTGAAGCTTGCAGCTCGAGCTATGCGTTTGACTTACATGAGCGATGCTAACCTTTGCCAACATTGGCAACATTTGCACAAGTGGGACCGACTGTTTGCCACAAATGTTGGAAAACAGCAACCAATACAGATGGTCTTCCTGATATTTCTATGTCTTCCCTGGCCAACACTTGGCCAACACTTGTACGCACAATGATATATCACAAATAATTTAGAGAAGTATGCAAACTGCTATTGTACTATTTAAGATCGAATGCGAATTGGTAAAGTCTACAGGTAAATATTCTGCTGGCCCATAGAGGCGTAACTCAAAATGGGCACATCCATGCGCACCAACTTATGGAAAGCTAACCAACTTATGTTCGGCTATTTGGTTGTCTGCTTTTGTATCGGAAAGCATTGCATAAATGAAAACTGTTTGAAAGCCTATGCAGCTGCATATTGAAAGTTGCTCTCCCAGGGCTCTTCAGCATATTCAATTTGTTTGTTTTTTCTTTTTTCTTTTTTAAATTTTCAACCCTGTGAAAAAAAAAAACATTTTATTTTTGGTTGCATTTGCACGCAAAACACACAAAAGATACGCGTGAATTATTGTTGGGCTAAAAGTGATTTGGAATTTGTAAAGTAATTATTCCATAACAAAATTTCGGAGGAGTTTGTTCATTTAAAAGTAAAGAACTGTTTGAATTGCTGGAAAAAAAATCGCAATTTAGTAACAAAAGCACGGGCAGAGCAACCTCAGGCATTGCAGTTTAAATGTAATTATATGTACTGTAATTCCAATAGGTTTCAATATGCACATTCATTCAGAATGTCTGCGAACGCGACATGTCCCAAAGTATCCTACGCCAGGGAATGCGTACTTATAAAGGGTGCGTTCGAGTGACTCACCCGGATCGACCTGTTAGCAGACGGGTTAGCCACGACAGCCGGGCTAATCGAACGTTCAAATGTGGGCCGTCACGATCCTCATGTGATGTCTGTAGCCGCAGTCGCAGCGACTGACAAAACGCCCATTTTGGACTGGGTCTTAGTTTGAGATTTACTGCTTTTCAGTCAATTGCAAAAGTAAAAAAAAGGGGCTGGAATTATAGCCTCTATAAAGTCGTAATGAACTCAATAAATGATTACCTTAAGACTTCAAATAAAGTTGATTTTTAGGTCCACTTGGGATTTCCACTGTCCGGCCACCATATTTGTCCGTTTCTTGGAATCGCATGCCTGTGACATATTTCCACCAGTGACTCTGCTCCACTAGTATAGCAGGGTCTGTGGTGGCTGACCCGGGTGAGCCCCGAGAATGACTGATCGAAGGACACGGGGTTAACCCAAGTCGATCCGGGTGAACTATACTCAAACACACTTAAAGCTCCATGGTTATGCTGTTTGCAGTTCACTTTAGCTCATTCTCTCTGTCAACCATATGGCTGTGCCCAGGACAGCTTCACGTTTACCCGGATATAAGAGCCACTGCATATTTACAAGGGATTTGTAATCTTACGATTTTTTTTTCATGGCATGATTCAGCGGATGAGACAGAAAAACAACGCCTTCTAGATGCAGATCGCCAGAAGCCTCTTGCGAATTCGTTATTGTTTGATCAGCTGAAGAAATACCTCCCTGTCTTTGGCATGGACATTCGAAACGATGTCCCTGGGGAAGGCAACTGTTTCTTCCACGCGGTGAAAGACCAGCTGAAACGCCTGGGCCGTAGTCCTGTACCGAGTGCTGCAGATCTGCGAAAAAAATTGGTTGAATTTCTTCGCCAGTTGGTACTGAAATGAAATGTTTGTCTCCGTTGTGATTGTAGGCTGTTTTCTGTAAAACTCGTGGATCACAAGAGAGGATAACATGTGTGGTCTTTTCTTTCGAACACTGGAAAGGGTGATATAAATAAAAGAAGATAAAATTTGAAAACGAAAGTCAGTCAAAAAAAGAAATAAAATTTACATTGCTTTTTGGGGGCAGGGAAATCCACCTTTGAATTTGTCTGTAGAAAATCTTTTTTAATGTAAGATTTGTTTAAAGAGGAACTGTCTTTTCTCCTATTGACTTTTCAACTTGAACATATGTATCACTTTAATAAAAACAACTATTTCTTTTTTAGGAAAAAAAGGCTTTTATTTTGGGTTACTTTTGCTCTTTCCTGGACCCTACATTATTTATTCTGATAGGGAGGCGGGAATCAGTCTACCCTGCAAGAACTGAATTACTGTCGAGCTGCAAATAATTTCAAACTTGTAAAAAAGTCAAGGTCTTGTCTTTGCTGAGAGAAATACACAAACTTAAGTCAAATCTGACTTCTCTCACATTTTCACAAATGTGTAATTTTTTGTTCTTTTTAAATGTTACTTTATGCATTGTGTTGTATGTGCACTGCATTCAGCCAAGGATTAGTTTTTGAATTAATGAGATTTGTTTTCCTTTTTAAGGAGCCTCATCATCAGATATCAAAATCCTTGGCATCAGCAACAGAAAATGGAGCCGAAGACCACCTGATCAAACTAGCTAAAGACGGTACGTATGTCGAGGCACAGGATGTTGCAGGAACTGCTGAAATGCTCAAGCTGGATTTGATTGTGGTGAAGAGCACAGATGATGGATTTATGGTAGTGATTAATAAGGGCAATACCGGTACCAAGAGCGGATGTCTCCTGCTAGGCCTCTTCGATGAGCATTACATAAGCTTGAGTAAGTTTTCTGTTTGAAGCCATATTTGAAAACAGTGTCACATTATTGGGTCTTCCCATGAAGTTGAGATGTAAGACTTTAACACATTTTGAATTAAGGATCTATGTTGATTTTGATTGTGACTCTTCGCAAAGAATGTTTCAGGGCATTTGGATGTTTTCAGCAGGAAGTTTTAACATGATGTTTTAAGAAACACGGGTTGATGATGAAACATGGAGACCACGACTTTTATTTTGCCGTATTAAAGTTTGTTTTTTTACCCCAGTTTTCCCCAAGTAATTAGCTGAAAACATTACACCCTAATGTGTTAAATTTCAGAGATTGAATGTGTAGCCTAAGTGCTATCTCAAAGCAGATAAATTCACAAAATATTGAAAAGGGGACATTAACATCAACTAGCAGATGTCTCGAAATAGCACCAAGACTCCAACTTAATACAAGTTTGAAATGGGCTTTAATATTCTCAGCTACAGGTATTCATTTAAGGAAAAAGTAGATGAAAATCGACATGATGACATGGTGATGTCATCACGTGATTTTATATAGATTTAAAATTCTCTGTGATATAGCTTTGTTAGGTCATGGATATTTGCACAAAAGTGTGAACCTTGTGTGATGTCATCATGCATGACGTCATCAAAAATGCATTATTATTTTTTAAAACGTCAAGAAAACTTGATGGGTAGGTAAATAATGTTACTAGTATGCTACGTTGGAAATGACATCAAGATGACGTCAACTAATTTTTAATAAAAGTTTTACATTTTTGGCTACTGGCAAAAGTTTACATTAATGAATGTGTTCACGAAATTATCATTTAAAAGACTGCACGTCGCCAAAAAAGCATAAACTAAAAAAATCATAATGCGAAAAACCCTATGTTCTGGTCATTCAACGGACATATTTTTAAATTATTAATTTAGTAACATATTTAATCAGAAGTGGCCTAAGTTTAATAGTAAGTAGTGATTTGTTTCAGTTGATTTTACTAAGCAGAACATTTTTTTTTTACAGAATCATATAAGGATCGACGAGCAGGTAAGTACAAACATTTCTCGTTCTTAATTTACTCGGTTACCATTTTATTTGATTAAGGAATTTTTCATGGCTTCAGTAACTTTATTGATATCCATTATCGAATGACACAAAATTTGCTTCATGGAGAAATACAGACTTTTCCCAAATTATCTTGTGATTTTTTGTGAGTGCTAAGCCACATTTTTTCTTTCAATTGTGCACATGATGAAAAGGTACACTTATAAAGGGCTTTGAAGACGGTCTTGTTGGGGTTTTCATTATTGAAGTCGTCAGGACTTTTCAATGGCCTCCACCAAGGGTGAACAACCCCCCCCCCAAAAAAAAATGTTTCCTTATTTTTATTTTTTTTAGCGCCACTAGCAGAGGATGAGGAATTTGACTCTCAAGGTAAGCCTTGTGAGACTCTTTTTTACACTTTAACGTTTTATTTTAGTGTGGATAATTCTTTTCTGCAAAACAGTACATAAGTTATGTTTATAGCACCCATGTGTATGTTTTGTGGCCAAATTGTCAACCTCGACCATTTGGCCAAACATTTAAAATGAGTTATATCTTGCAACAGTATTAAGCAGCAGGGACAATTTCTTATCAACTGGTTTTTATCCCCCTTGCTGTAACTTGTAAGCCAGAGGGGGATTTATTGCGATAGCGTATTCCTTCTCTGTAACTTGAGAAATACTTTAGTTAGGAACTTGAAATTTGGTTCGTGGGTTGCTCTTGGTAGTCTTAAGAAGTTTAATGATTTTGGGGCCGACAGTGTCAAAGGTCAAGGTCATTTTTGCTTAAACACTAGAAATCTTCCATTTTGGTGTGGGACATTGACTTTATAAAACTGCTAGCATGCCAGGGGGATTGCGCAAGTCTCACTTGCAGTATGTTTTTGTGCTGTTAACGCTCCAGAAAAAGCAACCAAATTGATTTGAAAACTTCCATCCTTATCCTGAAGTTAAACCCCATTAAATAAGCCGATCCCACAAACTATAAGCCATATACCTGTGCGTGTGAACATTTCTAGCACATGTAGGGTGTACTGTTTGCGTGTTTTCTAATCATGGCACTTTGCAAAAATGTCCTCTCCCGTACAAACACTATGTTAATTCACTTTTACGTGTGTATATATTAATTACGTTTGTTTACCCAGGGTTTGCTGAAACAGTTTGTGGTTTTCATTGGGGCCCTGCATACATTACAGATTATTAATTAAAGTTGAATGTAGGCAAAGTAAAATTCACAAGGACTATAGAAATAGTTTCACAAAGCTATTCATTTTAAACATTCAAGTACAGGGTACCCCCCCCCTCAAAAAAATAAATAAATAAATAAATAAGATAAATAAATAATAAATAAATAGATAAATTAATATATTAATATATAAACAAAACAAACAAACCTATAAGGCACATATAAATATTAAGTGGAAAAATGTAATGTTGCTGTATAAAACTGTGCTTTCTGAGTACAGTCTTCAACTTAATTTGTGTAAAAAAAATCCTACACCTAGCAAATATGTCTGTGTAATCAGTATGAAATATTTAGTATCAAGCCCGAATTATGCTAAATTATGTGATATAACTTACACCATATTGAATCAAAAGTTGTTTCATTTCGGTTGATTTGACTAAAGCAAAACCTTTTTCTTTTTCAGGATCATATCAGGATCGGCCAGCAGGTAAGTACAAACATTTCCTAGGTTTTTTTTTTTAACTTTCTAGCTTATAATTTTATTTTTTTCTAAGAATTGAGATCATGGCTGCAGTAACTGTATTGATATCCATTATTCATTGTGAAAAAACCAAATAGGAGCCACTCCCTCTATGGTTTAAATATTTGTTGTCGTGAATTTTACTTTTAAATATTTTTTTCCAGCTTGAGTGTATGTAAAAACATGTGAAATGCTTTTTTTTAGCCCTTGGAAATGATAATACACTGTACATGTATTGGCCATGAACAGTGAAATCAGTATGGAATATTTAAGTGTTGCATTGACAAAGCAGTTTACGTGTAACTTGCAAGTGCGTTGTTGTGCAACATTAATTTTTAAATGTTGTATTTCAGGTGTTGAAGCTGAGCCTATATATCAGGACCCAGCTCAACAATTAGATCCCCGCTTGTCAGTCCAACCCAATCCCAGCAATAAAGCCCAACCTCAGCAATCGCTTCCCCCAGACAGCCCGTCAGTCAAACCCAAGCCCGGCAATAATTACCAAACTCAGCAATCGGGTCCCAGCTCGTCTACCCGGCCCAATCTCGACAGTGGAGCCCTTTTGCAACCTCAACAATCGGTTCCCGGATCACCAATCGAACCCCCGAATCCAGAGTTTTTCAAGTCTGTAAAGTCATTTCAGCCCTACAATCAATTGGATTCTAGCCGGCCAAATCCACCCGAGATAATTAATTCGGAGGAAGAAATGTAGTATCCAAACGCCACTTCATCTGTTATGTACAAAGCCAATGCAGAGTCAAGAACACTTTCAAAGTATTGCCTAACAAAATTGGAAACGTTTCACAGTCCGAGATTCATGTATTTTCAACAATTTTGCAATGACCAACCATCATTTAGAAGATATGATAAAAAAGTGGTGTCAGGATGCAACATTCTTTTCAATTTGGAAAGCAGATCTGGCACTGGAAGTAGCGACCAAAGAAACTGATCATCGGTTTTGAGTAATGTATAATTCCCTTCGTGATCGCTTTAGTTTCCTTCTGAATTTTAACAACCTGTAGTGTATTCCTCCAATGTCTGAAAACTGCCACTTTCTTAATCATGCATCATCACTGTAATTATGTTCCATTACATGTATTCCCTCATTTACTCTATTCAAAGGGTACACTTGGAAAATTAAAAATTAACCGCCTTAAATGACCACCTTCCATAATCTTTTTAATTCAGGTGAAATTGAACATTGTGTGTGAAAATTGTAAACGAAATGTATTTTTGTACTATTAACTAATGGTTAAATTGTCTTATTTTATCAAATAGAATGTAACATTAAGTGCCTAATATATGTACATTATAATATACTCCATACTTTTGTATATTTAGAATTTAAATTGCAAATCTTCAGTTTTTCTCTCTTTTTTCATCATTATATTTCGTGGTTTAGAATTGCAATTGATGTATAGATGTAGATATTTTTTACTTGTTAATAGTGCCTTAATTGTGCCTTAATAGTGCATTAATTGTGTGAAATGATATTTCGAAAAGCAGGTGATAAAAATGTGATTATATCGACATGGATGCCATTCTAATAACCGCAAACATGATAAATTTGCATCTAAATCTGAATGTGAACGTATTTTAGCGAGTTGAGGTGAACTACAAATGATTCATTCTAAAGAAATGTGTGGAAAGAAACTAAATTTTACAAGTACTGAACTTTACAACTTCTTACATAAAATTAGAATATAAATAAAAAGTAGTATGAATATAAATGAAATATGAATATTTGTGTTGTGGGCAAAAGCCATTTCTGATCACCGTGGGTCGGATATTAAGAATATTGTATAATATTTGTTATTTTTTTAACACATTCTTAAAAAAAAAATCTTGGATTTGGTCACAAACTGTAATGGAAACCGAGCGGTTCAACAAAAGCAAAAAATCCACAGATCGCTTTTATTTTGTCTACAAATTGCCAGGCTTGCTTTTCCTCTGTATGGACTTTGAAATAAGGTCAATTCAATTTCAATTATAATCGCGCTCGATTTGGTATTTGCCCGCGTGTAATATTTAAAACAAATACTAGTACGTGGTTTGTCAATATGGAAACTAGTGCCGGAAATAGATAAGTACTAGTCTATGTAGATATAGAACTTAAATAGGAATGATTAAAATGGTCTGAACATGTTTTTTTTCTTTCATTATGCCATATTTACAAGCCAGTACTGAAATGTTGTACGCTATTGTTTTCTTTTTAAGCTCAAAGGAGCAGCAAACTCTTATAATTGAGATGTGTTTGTTTTGCATAGATTTCTTTGGTTGCCATATTTTTAAACTTAAACTATAAATTTAAACGTTGGGGATGAGAGGGGGGGGGGACGGGGACATGCGAGTAATTTTGTCCCGGTCCAAAGTGTGACATTTTCCCCTGATCTTGTTACCGTTTTGTTTTTTGTTACTTTGTCATTTGCCATCTAAGTATCAAATTAAAAGAATGACTGCAAACAATTTTATTATTTTTAAAGTTTGCTTTGCTAATGCTTGCTTGCTATTCATAATCACTCTGGGAAGACGATTGGATGAAGGAGTGCATCAGAATATTAAAATAATAGACGTCAGTAGAATTACAGTAATGTAGTTGTCAAGTTTGAATAATACAACCTCATAATAGCAATGTACCTTTCTCTCGTTATGTGTGATGATTATTGAATGTTGTTGATTGCCAAGCGCGCGGTCATGAAGGACTATAATGCATCTATACCTTTAAGGAGAGATTACATAAGGCCTGTGAAATGGCAAAACAATGCTGACAGCTAGAGAGGCAAGACAACCTGCTATGACGAAAGTGTCAGAGAAAGAGTTTTAAGCCAGCAAATCAAGTTGTACTCCTAAGGGAAATAACAATTGCAATTAACAGGGACGGGAATAAAGTGTAGAAAGACCTATAACCACAATGCCGTACGAAGTCTACACGAGTTTTCTTCAGTGTGTATATTTTACCTATAACCTCCATCGTTTTCTGCGGGTTAATCAGTGATTTCTTAACATCCTTCAATTATATTAAATAGTCCAACCATCGCCATCTGGTTCGGCTCCAAATCGTGCATCCATGCATTTTGATTGAAATGTTAACGGATTATTGTAAAGGAGTCGGAGTTATCGCAAATACAAAATAGAAGGCCATGCAGTTGTTTTTTTATGCACCCCTCTGGCCTAATTTTAAAGAATTTTGGCTTAGTGGCGTAGCGCGGGAACATCTAGACTGGTTCCCGGCCTCTCAATATCGGGACAGGTATATGGTGCATATTATATGCGTGACTAGTAGCCTAGGTCTGATTCCGCCGCCTGAATACAGAATTAGAACGATGATTGTAGCGCGAAACCAGCCTATTGCAAAATGGCGACATGGAGATACCAACACTATTGCGAAATTTGTGTGGTGATAAGGCCAAAAAAAATATAGTCGGTCTCTTGTCAAACCGAATTTCCGGAATTGATGCGGCGACGCGTTTTATTTATTTATTTTTTTTTGGTGGCTTTTTTTTTTTCAAGCCAATTGTACAGACAAGGTGGGTACTATTTTGCTCTTTTGTGTCCTCATTATACATTAATGCCCTCCATAATTTGCCTTGGTGCCCTTTATCGTTTACCTTGCTGCAATTTCCCCATTCCTTGTTGCTCCTTGGTACAAAAAATTGAGGAGGTGCGGCAACAGAGGGCGCTGTTGTAGCAATTTGAAGGGGAAAAAAAGGTTGACGCGCATGATTAAAATCGACGCGCGCGCTGACCAGAGACCGAGTATTTTTTTGTTTTTTGGCCTAAGCTTCGATTGTTTAGAGAGTGTCTCGGGCAACTATCAATAAAAAGAGGGGCACATTTGTTATTGAATACATGCATGAGCAATGGTTAAATCGATCATTGTGCGAAAGTTTACTCATGGATAAATCGTGACATTTTGTATCGCATTTTTTTATACGTGATTTCATATCTTATTGTACTTGGTTTGTGTATTTTGGGATTGAATGTAGTCTCTAATGTGATGAGAATATCGGCATGTACGTGTTTCCGTTATTTAGAATTAAAATATATTGAGCACATGAGGTATGAATCTATACATTTGATATATTGTCCCGTTTTAGTGTAAGTTGAGGTGATCATGAATAAAGAATTACAAATTAATCATATGAACGTGATTTGTAAAAGAAACTAAACCTTACAGGCTGAACCTTACAGGTACTTATATTTCAAGTTGTTGCAAGTTGGAAATGTGTTTTGTATTAGGTACGTGTGTGGAAAAGTGTTAAAAATGGCAGTATAGACATTGGACAGATCGTAATTATTTTGCACTTCATATTGATACACCACTTGGTTGACGTCCTTTAATTTATGGGCAATTCCATGAGAATGTCGACATAGCTGAAAATGGGAAAATCTAATGAAATCTTCAGATTGAGTGGTGTGCCAGTGAGATGGTATGTCGTATGAATTTCTGTCAAAAGATTTCGTGTACTTATTTATTTCATTTATTTTTTTTTGGGGGGGGGGGCCTAAAATTATGGATTTTAAGTAGTCATTTTGGGCACCTTGTTTTTACACGCAAATGTAAACTTGTTTAATAGTATATATTTTCGGTTTTCACGGTTCGAGAGAAAGGTCCATACTTTGTGCCAAACGAGTTTTTTTGTGACTCGGAGATATTTTTTTTTTCTATCTTGTATCAAAGATGGATGAACAAAATGTAATTTACGTGAGTTACTGTAATATATCGCGCTAGGAATTTTACGATTGGTATTCTTTTAAAATAATTATTATGGTACCATATGACTTGCAAGCACCCTAATGGTGTAAGGGCACTGAACAGATTTCTCTAACCGTGAGTTACAGTATGAGAAAACTTTCAAATGCAAGGTATCTATTGTTTTCCATGTCTATTTTGTGTAACGTGAGGTACCGATAAAAGACTTACTGCCAAACCAACACAATTTTATTTGCCTTTTTGTAGTTTAGTCGCTTAAAGCTATAGTCCATCATTTGCAGCCATCCGAAAACGTAACTGGCGTATTATTGTTGAAAAACATACTTGGTTGAAAGATGGTAAGTGAACTAAACTCCCTGTGAAATTATTCTTTCTGGCAAGCTGTCATTTTGAAGTAATCAACGAAAGAAGGCCTTTCCAACGGTGCGTCTTAAGACGCACCGTAGGAGAATTTAAATTAGTAGTTCGTTTTGTTATTCGGCGCAGCGCGCGCAAGCATTGGCACGACGCACAGGCGCCCGCGGTTGCTATAATTCGTCGGATCAGTGCGCGACATCGCGTAAAGCTGCAATTCAAAACAATTCAAAACATGATTCAGCAACTTTTGATTTGAAATTGAGATCCTAGAATGCTGTGTTTCTCGGAATATACAGCTGAAGCTGAGCTGAAACTTCATCAGGTTAGTTGTTCAGTATCCTTCATTAGATTTTGAACACTTTTGTTGCTTCAAACGAACAAAATGCACAAACTACAAATGATGGACTAGATCTTTAACTTCATGGGAAATTCCGTCCTAAATCTGTAACTTTATTGAGTAACAGTACAAAGTTGATGGAAGACCCCTTCTCAATGTAACGTGAGTTACCGTGGAATTGCCAATGTGCTGATATTATGTAGGTGAAAATGAAGCTTGTTTCTATCGATTCCATTGTGCAAGAATTGTAGAAAGGCCTATGTAAATGGTTGATGCTATTTAAAGGATGATGCTTGATTCTATAGGCGCTAATGTTACGGTAACGTTGTAGGCCCTAGTCAGGCAGCTTAGTGAATGGATGTAGACATTCCGGACAAAAGCGCCAAATTTTCCATACAGGCTCCTCAATGCCTTAGCTAGTCAATTTTTGATTCAACCAACTTATCCAATGACATCATGGCGGCCATCTTCGATTTTAAAGATGGCGGCCATTTAAAACCTGCATCTACCAATATCTCATCTTCTAAGCCACTTAGGATTAAAGTTTTGGTGTCTAAACATAGGCCTACATATTCAGGGTCAAGGAATGCAACTGTACCATTTGGGATAGTGTCAAATGGTTAGTTTGTCCAAATACAGTATTGTGGCCATCTGGTATTTGAAACGTGGCCGCCATTTTAAACTTAAATCTCCGAATACGTGTATTGCATCTTTAAGCCACTATAAGGATCTAAATCTTGGTGTCTATACATATATTTTCAGGGTTATGGAACGCAACTAAACAATTTGGATTAGTACTTTCGGAAATCCGAAGAGGAAATGCCAGTAAGGGGAGGTGCAAATTACTTGTGTTGGTGGGTTTCAAGCATCCAGTGATCAAACTGCATGTTGTTTAAGGATGGGCTGATCTCTCCCAGGCGGGGCACGCATACTCTGCTGAAGAATGGCGCGGAGCCAAAATTGTTCATCTTAGGGTGTGTGGTTTGGCTCTCCTTTCGGAGGTTGTTCAATTTCTTTATGATGTTACGGAGAACTAAATTTGGATGACTTGAATGACAAGATACGATGGAGTGTCACCCTAAGGTAGACAGGATGACTACAAGAGACCAAGGGCCCATTTGAAGGGGTCGGTTGGCTTCGCGGTTAACGTTCCTGAGATGGAACGAGTAGATTTGGGCCTTATAGAGATTGGCACGGGGGTGATTTCGCTCATAGTATAGAGACGGCTACGTGCTGAGCTAAGTTTTAATTGCTTCTATGGCTTCGAACGGGATGTAACACAAAGATCGTCTGCGTAGATAAAACGCTCAATGTCCTGGTCTAAATCAAATTGTGATTTGTTTTGTGTAGGCGTTATACAGCAACGGAGCGAGCTATTTTCTTGCCGTCGATAGCGTTTTTGTTTTGTTCTGAACAATTCGAAGCTGTCTTTCAGAAGGGCTTCGATATGATCCGTAAATGCGAGGTATTGGGTCAACTCCAAGATCTTTTTGGGAGGCGGCAGTGGTTTACAGTATTATATGTGACCGAGCGAATGATCCGCAAAAATAGCTCCACTTATTTGTCGTTTTGAAACCCATCCTCGGCTTGCTGGCCGCAATCCAGGTTGCTGAGGGATAAGGGATGTTTCAGCAATTGGGACATGCCTGTTTAGGATCAGGCACTCGAACATGAACAAAAACTGTAATGGGTTCCTGTCTGTACCATGTTACCTGTTACATCCAAAGCCTGCAGTGCACTAGATAATGTGGCTTCAAGAATCAAAGTGTATGCGGTGCTGAGTGCAATAATTTCTGCAGTTGCAAATGTGAGAATTAGGGCGAGCACTTTTAAACTGTAAACTTTTGTGAGTGAGGACATTTATTCTCATATAATGTTGTGTAACTTCATACAGTATTTTCGGTGACTGCAGTATATATCAACGGTATTCTGTTCGAGACGTTATCGTCAATTTGACTATTTTGTGTGTATAAGTAAACTCATCTTGGTCTCTTCTGAATAAAAGAGTTGTATTTCCTGACCCTGAAAATGTATGTTTTGACACCGTAGGCTGAGATATCAGTAAATGCATTTATTATTTGGCGGCCATCTTTAAAATCGAAGATAGCCACACTAGTGTACAAACTGAACATTTGACACTGTCATATATGGTATAGTTGCATTCCTTGACCATGATTGTTTGGACGCCAACATTTTAATCCTGGCTTAGAAGAACAAATATTGGTAGATATAGCTTTTCAATGGCGGCATCTTTAAAATCCAAGATGGGCAACGCAATGTATGGACAAACAAACCATTTGACACTTTCCCAAATTGTACAGTTGCATTCCTTGACCCTACACAATTAGTTTAGGCACCAAAACTTTAATCCTAAGTGGCTCAGAAGATGAGATATGGGTAAAAATAGGTTTTCAATGGCAGCCATCTTTAAAATCCAAGATGGCCGCCATATTGTTATTGGATAAGTTGGTTCCTGTCACAAATTGAAAGCTAAGGCATTGAGGAGCATGTATGGACAATTTGGCGCTTTTGTTTGGAATGTCCACATCAATTCCAAAAGCTGCCCGACTATTATCGTTAAGCGGTAGGAGACTTCTTTTCACAGAAAGTCTCCTAGAAATGATTGTCATAGTTTGCTCATTTGGAGACATCGGATCAGATTGTTGAGAACTGCACCTAACCGAATTTCAGACACTTCTGACTGAATAGACCCGAGACGTAATGACGTAATGGCTTTGTTTACATATGCGCTTAATGGGAGCGAAGTCAGGAAGCCAGATAAAGTGGGGTCCGCCTACTACATAGGAAAGCGTACATGTCAACAAAGTGTGACGTCATTACGTCTTAGGCTTATGACTTTGTCTCAAGTTCAATCGGACACTGATTGCAGAACGCAGATGTACCGTGGCCTGCCTTACCGTCGTTGACAACATCCGGTGCGTCTTATAGAAAACCAAATCAAGACAGATACCAGCCTGATGGGTTGGTCTGGACCAGATATAGTTGTGTGCAACCAGAAACACGGGTGAAGTCTAGTGCAGCACGTCCATAGGCGTCTGCCGGTGACACTGAAGCAAACCATTCTCGGTGATGGGCGTTGATCACCAACAAAAACAAACACCAGTCAGTTGCCGTGTCAAGCGCAGCCTGCTCTGTTTTCCCGTCCAGTAACTTACAGCAACGCGAGGCCAGCGACCGATGGCCGTTAAGAATGGCTTTCGAAAATTTGCAATTTTATGGCAAACCACAACCGATCCAAACTAAGTTGTCTCATGTAGTTAAAGACCTACTAAATACATCTATCCAGGTATTTCTTTTCTCAAAAAAATGGTTTCGATGAATTTTGACGATATTATTCCTCGGACAAATCGACTAAAAATTATGTCATGAAATTTCCGGGTTTTTTCGAAAACGACGAAAGTCTCCCAAATGTTAATATACTCAAAGGAAAGAATGAACCTTCATCTACAAAATATCTCGTGATAGTGATGTCGTTCATATCTTAAGAATTCAATGTACACCTAATGTTTCCAACAACTTCCATTATTCACAACGCGAAAAAGATCGTCGCCATTGCATGCATCGTAAAAGCATACAGCAAGGAACGCAAACACGGTATGACCTTGTGACCCCACACGCGCCGCCCGCCCACTGATTGGTCAAGCTGGAGATGGCTCCTTAATATTCATGTCATTCATTGCACGTTCGCACGTGCTGTTCAAGAAGTTGGCCTACTTTAATACGTTCGTTTACACGCGTACATGTGATTGCAACTTATGAAATCTCGCAAAAGTCTTTCAACCGGCGATTTGGACCAAACATTAGAATTCTCCTCAGTGTTTCACATGAAATAGAAGCGTACTACTTTCCTCTTTCTGTTTACCCTAAAGGGGCCGGGGGCGGAATCCGCCCCCCCCCCTCAACATTTTCCGTGATAGCTTCTAAAAATCATTTTTTCGCAACCCGAGCTGTTATGACTTTTTAGCCTCGAGCTTTGCGCATCTTTTGATACCAAAAACATAAAAATCGGACCCCGGGTTGCCGCGTAGCGAAAAATTTTCCGGCGCTACGCGCCGTGAAAACTGAAATAGTTTTGCATATACTTCGTGTACACAGAGCAGAATTGCCATTCGTACATATGAATAATTAATTAGCCATAATTCCAAAACCCTTTGGCCTATAGTCATGAAATTTCTTGGGTATGTTTAGGAAGAGTTGCTCTATGCATGTGCCGAGTTTCACAATTTTTCGTCACTCGATTGCCGAGATCTTAGGGGGGGGGGGCGGAATCCGCCCCCCCCCCCCCGGCTGAGGGATGGTCAAAATAACCCGGCCCCTTTAGGGTTAAGCCTGGCCATCTTTTGGCCGTTTTTAAGAATCGAATGTACAACCTAAAACTATCGGCCCTCGCTTTTGTAGATATAAAATATGATTTTGTTTGACCATGGAGGAATAAGAACACATAATATGAATACACATGTTCTTATATTCCTCCATGGTTTGACAGGCCGTAATACAAAAGCAGTTATATTTCATTTGGTATCAAAATAAAGCACACGATTTAAATTTTTCACTTATTTAGCCATCTTGGCCAAACAGTGCACGTATCGTACTTTTTGTGCTTTTCTGTAGTCTCGAATACATCTCGTAAAATCTCGCGCACGCTTTTGTGCCCGTGCGTGCGTGACCCGCCCGCGGGACAAGAAACTGAGGTCAAACGGGGCCCGGCTGTTTGCGTGATGGCCACTGACTAGACTGAACACGTCTGCCTTTACTCGATCATCTTCGGCGGTCATAGTGGCCGGCAGTTAGCAGACAATCGTAAATGGAGCTCGTCTCAATCCGCACTTGACGCACCAAAGATGTAAAAATTCTGGAGTTTGGCGTGCAAACGGACAACAGAAAATTCGTGATGCATTTGTTGTTCGTCTTCTGTGAGCCGAGAAACCTTCACGGATATGAAGTCACAACGAATGAGCAAAGGCTGACAAACCCAGGAATTTTCAGCTCTGCACTAGCTATGACGAAAGTATTAAGAAACTAACGTTTCAGCACGGATGATGACGTCATGAGATTGACCTAAACGATGCGCCAAGATGGGCAGCTCCACCTTAAGACAAAACAAACAAACATGATGTATTTTTGATTCGCACTTATCTGAGTTGGGAGAAGCGGAAGATGGAAGAACAGATACGTGACTATTACACCATTGCAGAGTCAACTTCTACAGAAGACGGACACCATCTTTCGGGGGGCGCTGCATTGCTACATTATAACTCCGCTATTCGCTTTCCAAGGGACAATAAACAGCCACTCGCTTAAAAAACTCATATGGCTGTGCTTTTTGCCGGATGCCCGGCAAATGAAAGCTTCATTTAAGTGTTGATGCTTTATGTTTATGTTTTGGATGGTATGCATATGCAACATTCAACAGAGGGCGCTATGCATACCGGAAGTAGGGCCGGGATCGCGCCGTGCAGTTGGAGTAGTGTAAGGATCCCAAACCATCGGCATGATCGGTAAGGAGATTCCTTAGTTTCCTTTGATTCCTCTATAGGTGAACCACATTTGGAAATGTTGGGCACAGTTGCAGAATACCCTGCCACTCGATCGATCTATGCGCCACCGTCACGGTGTATGCATACGCGATTTATGAACACTGCGCCGCTCACTGCGGAAAATGTGCTGAGTATTGCTATATTAAGTACGGCACCTACTAGTACTACTGCTAGTAGTAGTAGTAGTACTAGCCCAGGTACGGTAGACTCCTTTCCTCCCTACGTAACGGAGGGAGTCCAGGGTATGAAGGGCTCAAAACCGGGCGAAAAAAATTATGACCAATATTTTCAATATTTTTAGTAAATTTTAGTACCTTGTTGGAGAAGCCATTTTTACGTCAGAGTATTCTATGGAGTATGTGTCTTTATCTATTGGGCCGCTGGGTTCAGGAATTCCATATGCAATGCTGATCGACCTTAATCAGGAAAATAAACTCTAAAGCAACCTTAAACTTGTACGTGTTTGTAGACTCTTTTCATCAGTTTCTCACCGCCGAGTCTATTCTAGTCGAACATGACATACGTCCGTGCAGGGTGTAGTCTGGTTCCCTAGACCTGACAAATTATTCTCGGCCCTCATATCACGTCTGGTCTGCAGGTATGCAACTTTTCCTTGGATCAGCTGATTTCCTCTTTTTTTTCACTTCCAGTGTGTGCCATTGAAAATAGAAAAACACTGTACAAAGTCTAGCTGGGAAAGATTTGAATTTCCTCTTTTTTTGTGTGACTTCCCAGTTGCATGCCTGGGTCTGGGAGCCAGACTATGAAAGGAAGAGGGAAGAAGAAAACAATGGAGATTGTAAATAATAAACACTGTTGCTCAAAACTCGGCGAAGCTGAAATCAGGTTCTGCAACCCATGGCAAAAGATAGTACATTGTACATTCTGTCATGTTGTCACGAGCTGCCACGCAAGGTACCTTCACATACGGCGTTTGACAGCTACAGCTGCACAAAACACAAGCATGTGGCAGTTACGAATTGAGCGGATATACTTTGAAAGGATTGAGCAATTTCAGAAATTTTTCATCTAAAAGTACCGGTAGGTTATCAAATTGGCTTTCCAGTCATTATTATTTTGGTGCTACATATATTTTAAAATCTGAAATACACTTTTTTCAGTTTTGGGTTCCGCTTTTTTTTAAACTCAACCTGTAGAGCAGGTTATGGGACACTACCTATATAGGCTCATGCCCTGAATCGTAAGAAAAAAGTATGTAAATTTGGTAAAAGGTGTACATGTACTTGGGATTAGGAGCCTTTCTCCAATAGAGAACAACAAAATACCTGAATGTTTTTTTAGACTGGGCAGATCAATCTTCCCGCCATAGTTTGGACCGCCCAAACTACAGTTGTGATGGGTTGCTTTTGTTTGGATATTCAGCAACACATGCTTAAATGTAAAAATATTTATAAAGTATGTTTTTGTTGAATATGTGCATTGATTAACATTTTTACCATTCCATGCATGATCTAGGTTGATATTCCAGCAGCGCATCCTGAATCGTTACAGCTGCAGCCATGTTGAGTCGTGGCATGATGTCTTTCACCCTAATTCTCATGGTTGTGGTGCCCACTATCCTACTAACTGGTCTTGACGGAAGTACAGGTACCATGGTAACGGTGAGTTTTCTCCTGACAAATTTTCAATTGTATGTTTTGGTTTAATGAAAAAAAATACTTTATTCCGATTGGGGGGGGGGGGGCTTGCAACCTTTTGAAAAATGGCTTTCATTTTGCACAAATCTAATCAATTGAATTTTGAAGAAAAAAATCAATAGCTAAGGCCAAAAAAAAAAGTCTCCGGTTTCTGGTATGCGCGCGCGTCGCCGTAGCCATGCGCGTCGGCAAAATGAAAAAGTTTTTTTTTCAATACAAGATGATGTCTCACATCCGCCAAACTCACTGGTTTGACTGGAATCCTGCTGCTGCACAATTTTAACGTGTTTTTAGATGGGGTTATGATCGAGAATAAGCTTTATGTGGCCTCTCAGGACTCCCAAATATTTGCACTAAGTTTAGTCGGGCACCATTTGCAGTCATCAGCCGACATTTGAAGCCAAAAAAAAAAAAAAAAAGGTAAAAAAAAAAAAAAGCCGCGTCGCCGCACCACTTTTGGGGCAAGCTCCATACCAGAAAGCGGAGACTTTTTTTTTTTTGCCTAAACGTCTGTGGATTTTTTTTGTTTGTTCTATGGCTAATTCAAAAGTGAATAACAATCGGAAAAAAACATATCTTTTTCGAAATATAACTTGCAAATAGCACCAGGAATGCATCTTTGCAAAAAAAAAAGCAAATATAAAACTTACACACAGATTCCTCTCCTCCTCCCCCCCCCCCCCCCCTCCAACCAAGAAAGACATTTACAATTTTTTTAGCTCATATTTTGAAACAAACTTACATCCTAGCTTATTAAGGCAGAGTTAAATATAGTCCTAACATGTCAATAGCGCCATAGACAAGGGAGGGGGAGTGGGTCACCCACCCACACTCCTCCCTTGTCTATGGCACTTGGAGAGGTCCTCTCCCACCATTTTCAGGTTTATTTACTGTCCTCTTAAACGCTTTGTTTTGGCATACATGTTTAATAAGGGAATAAATGTGTGCTTCGGAGGTTTTTATCACTCTGTTTAACTTAAGACCACTTAGAGTCTGGGTGCTGATAATTACCCGAGCCGGAGGCGAGGGTAATTATCAGCAACCAGACTCTAAGTGGTCTTAAACAGAGTGATAAATACCGACGGAGCACATATTTATTCCCATTCATAAATACCTTTTCGGTAAGAAAAAATGATATAATTCGTTCTAAACATCCCGATTTTGTTCAACAAATTCACTTTATGCTTTTTGAAACATCCCTCTTGCAAAATAATGGAGTGTTCAGCTGGCGAGTAAGATGTAAACAACCCTTTTATGGAGATTGATGCGCGCGTATCATGTTCTGCGCGATGTCGCGCAGATCGCACCTGGCGCGTTGCGTTTTGAATTTAGAACTTTAAAATTCTGACTCCTTGGTAGTGTTGCGCATGCCTACGTGAGGATTGTGAACGTTCAACCAATGAAACGATAAGAGGCACTGGATTTTTAGGAGTCCACATTTTATTGTGACACTGGAAAAGTGTTTAAGACCAGCTAGCCATGTCTTTATCATCTGTTTAAGACCGGCCACGTGATGGGCTCTCGACCAATAGGAATGCGTAAACTGTCTTAGGTATTTATGAATGTTATATAATGCTGAAATTGGCCTTATGATGCGTGAATTGTGATGGATTGGTGATATTGGTGGACTTAATTGTCTATGCTCTTTAAGGAAATGTAGGTCTTACATTTTTTAGCCCCCAGAAAAGCAAGAATGTGATGGAGACGGAAGTGAGACTCTCTGTCTGGGATCCCCAACAAGTAATTGCTTCTGTCTTAAAGGAACATATTACAAGCAGGAGTGTGATAGCAAGAATGGGTAAGTTTGGCGAGTTCCAGACGCCATGCTACTACAGGGCCAAACTAAATTAATTTGACCTTTTTTAAATTCAGCACGGCGACAGCACGGCAATTAGAACCATTTTGGTTCGGCAAATTGAATTCAGCACAGCAACGTGCCCCTTTAGGGCGACAGACCTGCCACCCTATTGTCGTTCTGAATGGCAGTGGCATGATACTGTTTTAAACGCCGTACCATTGCCGTGCTGAACTCAAATGACCTATCGCCGTTTGCGAGTTAGCCACTCCCCTTAGACAACCCAATGGAATTGTCAGTTTTGTTCGTCTCAGATTTTTTGCGTTCCGTGTCCATTTGTATATCATGTAATTGGACAGTATTTGGACAAGTTTTGTTAACGCGATTCTACCACGATAGGTCAATTCAATTGGAAGTTGGGCAAATGTTTTAGGAATACGCATACTAAAAATGAAATTGACGCGAATATTTTGATCAGGCTGAAAGTTCATTAATCTGCTTGAACTGTTTTAACCATGGACCAATTTCTTGGCGCTGCTAAGCAAAAAAAAATCGCTTAGCACAAAAAAGCCTGGCTTAAAAAAAGCAGTTTACCAGCCAAAACTCCACATGATTTTCATGCTATTGTTGTAATTCGTACCTTAAGTTAATAGGTCGGGGCCCGCGCCCGCTGGTCCTGGAGGGAACAGACAACGAATTGATGCTCACTCTGGTATTGCTGGACACGGACTGCCGTGCGGCAGGGCTGCAGAATGCTGCCCAGCCACCGGTCACGCCTGACTGGTTTATTATGCAACACTTATAAACATAGTCATTACGTGTATTCACTACACTATAGCAAACAACAACTGAATACTAATCACAAGCAATAGAGGTTCGCTCATAATTTTGACGCCTCATAAATCTGACAAAATTGCTTCCCGGCCCCCAACCAAATAAAGACCCATAAGTCCGACGCCTCATAAGTCCGACGCCTCATAAGTCCGACGCCTCATAAGTCCGACGCCTCATAAGTCCGACGCCTCATAAGTCCGACGCCTCATAAGTCCGACGCCTCATAAGTCCGACGCCTCATAAGTCCGACGCCTCATAAGTCCGACGCCTCATAAGTCCGACGCCTCATAAGTCCGACGCCTCATAAGTCCGACGCCTCATAAGTCCGACGCCTCATAAGTCCGACGCCTCATAAGTCCGACGCCTCATAAGTCCGACGCCTCATAAGTCCGACGCCTCATAAGTCCGACGCCTCATAAGTCCGACGCCTCATAAGTCCGACGCCTCATAAGTCCGACGCCTCATAAGTCCGACGCCTCATAAGTCCGACGCCTCATAAGTCCGACGCCTCATAAGTCCGACGCCTCATAAGTCCGACGCCTCATAAGTCCGACGCCTCATAAGTCCGACGCCTCATAAGTCCGACGCCTCATAAGTCCGACGCCTCATAAGTCCGACGCCTCATAAGTCCGACGCCTCATAAGTCCGACGCCTCATAAGTCCGACGCCTCATAAGTCCGACGCCTCATAAGTCCGATTCCTCATAAGTCCGACAGCCATTACTACAATACAAACATTGTGTAACGTGTCAGAACGTTAGCACCTCTAATTGCGATTACACATTGACATTAAGGTATGTACCCAACATCCCCCCACCTGATTATGCCCGTAGCATCAACCCTTGCGCCAAAACCTGTGCGCTGGCAGACAGATCTACAGCCATGTTAGTTTATGCTATGCACAGTGCGCCATTCGTATGATGACAACCTCGCATACTTAAAGCTAGAGTCCATCATTTGCAGCTATCCAAAAAGTGACTGACGTAATTATTGTTGAGAAATATACTTAGTTGAAAGTTAGTAAGGGGACTAAACTCCCTGTGAAATTATTCTTTGTGACATGCTGTCATTTTGAAGAAATCAGCAAAAGAAAACCTTTCCAACGGTGGGTCTTAAGACGCACCTTTGGAAAATTGCGTATAGTTTCGGTTTTTGTTTTATTCGGCGAAGCGCGCGCAAGTGTAGGTGTTATATAAAACAAATAATGAATGTTACACGTTCATGCAATGGAAAGAATAATTTTATTCGGTGACAGATGAAATGTTCCATTCCATCTGTCACCTCATGGAATCATTCTTACCATTGCACTCACAAACATTCATTATTTGTATAATATAGACATGAAAAAATCCTTGTCATCTGATTGGTTGACTTTTAATAGCCAGTTTATTCAGGTTAAAAACTGTTTAAAGTTCGACAAGTTCATCATATTCAATTTATCTCGATTTAAAACAGCGCCAGCACCAGCAGCAGTGACAACGTGCAATGGAAGTTCTATTAAGCGTGCAACAGAAGTTCCATTGCACTGTGCGCTGCGTGCCACACGCGCGCCATGCCTTGGGACGAATAATTCAATGACATGTGATCAACGATCCACCAATCAGATGACGGGGATTTATTTAGGTGTTGTATAATAGTTATTATTAGTATATTAATCATAATTTTTTGGCCAGGACCAACAATATTAGTTATCTTGCGAGCGCAAGTGGGACACGGAATAATGTAGTGCGTCTGTGTCCCACATGCCACGAGGCCGAAGACCGAGTGGTATGTGGGACACAGACGCACTACATTTTGAGTTGAGTTTGCCCAGCTCTATGAGGAGTTGGCTCTGACGAAAACGTCCCAAAAATTCAAAACTTCTTCACTTAAATCAAAGTCACGCGCAGGTGCCGTAACATCTCCACCCCCCCCCCCCCTACACAGACACATCCTCCAGGACGATCTTTCTACCGTGAGTGATCATCAAAACGAAATGTCGACAACTTACTCACACAGCAAGCATACCAACTGCAGGAATGCAAACCAACGTCCGCTTAACTTTGCGGCATGGAATGTGCGAACACTCCGTGATGCCCCTAATAGACCTATATGAAGAACTACACTCGTTGGCAGAGAGCTCGCCAAATACAACATTGACATAGCAGCACTTAGTGAAACTCGTTTTGCTGAGAAAGGTCAACTCAAGGAACTTGGTGCTGGTTACACCTTTTTCTGAGGTGGTCGTCCCAGCAATGAACGTCATGAAGCTGGTGTTGGATTTGCCGTGAAGAATCACATCGTAGATAATCTTGAAAATCTACCAGTGGGTATCAACGACCGCTTAATGACTTTGCGTCTGTCACTCACAGCGAAACAACATGCCACCATAGTCAGCGTGTATGCACCTACCATGACAAACCCGGATGATATCAAAGACAAGTTTTATGATGATCTGGAACAAGTAATCTCCCAGGTTCCCACGAAGGACAAACTCATAATTCTCGGCGACTTCCATGCTCGTGTTGGCTCTGACCATCATACATGGCAGGGCATAATAGGGAACCACGGTATTGGAACATATGCAATTCAAACATGTCAAGTGGTCTCCTTCTCCTCACAAAATGTGCAGAACACAACCTCACCATCAGCAACACTTTGTTTTGACTTCCAAATAAAAACAAAGCGTCATGGATGCATCCCCGTTCAAAACATTGGCACCTGATTGATTATATTATAATCAGGAAGAGGGACATTGCAGATGTGAAAATCACCAAGGCTATGAGAGGAGCTGACTGCTCCACTGACCATCGACTCATCTGTGCGAAGTTCAACTTCAACATCAAACCACTCAGGAGACCTCAGGGCAATTTCAATTCAATTCAACATGGTTTATTAACAAATCACGAATGGCAGCCACAGCTGAATTGCACGTGATTTACATTAAAAAAAAAATACATTTTAAAAAAAGTTAAAGGTCTACCGAGTTAAAAAAAAAAAAAAAGTATGACATTAAATACTAATATAAGAAAAGGTTTAAACATTGTGCATACAGATCTGACTAAAGAAAATTGTCTATATAGAGAAATACATATTATTGTTACAGACTGTGTTGCAATCAATTTATCTTACTTTAAAAAGGGGGCATTGAAATTGCGTTAAAACTTATAAAAGACATTCAAAAAGGTTGCAGGCAAAAAAAATATATATAGTTTCATTTAGGATTAGAATTATAAAAATGGGCCAGATGAGGAATAAGTTTAAAAATTGTGCAAAATGTGTGGCAGTCAAATTATCTTATTTAAATGAAAGGTAGTATTAAAATAGCGTTAAAACTTGTAAAATACAATAAAAGCTTGCTGGTAAAAATCTATTCATATCATTTGGGATTAGAGTTATACAGTTGTACCAGATGAGGAATGGCACTATTCTGCATTCTATTTGTTTTACACTTAAGTTGTGGGATTTTATTCGAATTTCTTAGTGTACGTTTCATTTTTGGAGGAGAAGGGATAAAATCCTTAAATTGTTCATTTTGTTTCAATGTCCTTTCGATGAATGATGTACATAGAGATTCCCTTCTTTGTTTCAAGGGGGAAATCCCGAGCTCACATAGCATCTCGGAATAACTGTTATAACCACCGCGTCCGGTGATTATCCGTAGAGCTCTTTTTTGGATGCTTTCAATGTGGTCAGACTGGGCAGTGGTTAATCCCCCATCCCATACTGGTGCTCCATATTCAAGAAGCGGTCTGATGTAGCTGTTGTAAATAATAAGTAGATCCTGGACAGGCAAACAGTGGCCTTTAAGAAGACGGAGCATGTAAAGTTTTCTACCTGCACGTTTAATGAGGTCAGTAATATGTGCGTCCCATTTCAAATTGCTCTGAATAAGTATGCCAAGTAGTTTAATTGATTGCACTGTTTGTAATTAATGATCATGCAGCATGAGCGAAGGTGGTGCTGGGGGGGTTCGCTGGAATGTTATTTCCATTGTTGTACATTTCTTTGGGTTTAGTTTCATGTTGTTATCCTTCGACCACTGTACCAAAGAGGAGACAGCTGACTGCATGCGCGACAATTGGTTTTGAGTTCGGCATTCGACAAGAGTCATGTCGTCGACATATTTGTAGGCGTTTATACCATTCGGTGGGGACATATCGTTGATCATTGCCAGAAAGATGATTGGCCCTAGACGTGTGCCCTGCGGTACACCAGAGTGAAGAGTGGACCAATCAGACTCGGAGGTTTTGTACCGTACTCTTTGTTGACGTGATGTGAGGAAGTCTGCGACCCATGGGATGAGCGAGGGACGAACACCGAGGTCCAACAACTTAGCAATTGCTATAGTGTGGTCAATACGGTCGAATGCTTTTGTAAAGTCTGTCACAACAATTGTAGACGAAGCTTTTGGAATTTCAGCATTAGCGTAGACTTGGTGTAAAATGTTAATTAAGCAGTGGGTAGTTGACAGGAATTTTCGATTCCCAAATTGGTTTGGGTCCAGTTTGGGCTGGATATCACTAAAGATCCATTTGGCTATGAAACCTTCAGTCACCTTCGCGAAATGGTCTGTGAGAGAGATTGGACGGAGTTTATCCAGTGTAGGGGGATTTGTTTTGGGTACCGGGATAACGATAGCTCGTTTCCATTGATCGGGCACGATGCATTGTTCGAAAGATGAATTAATAATATGTGTTACGGGTGTCGCAAGTTCATAAGAGAATGTTCTCACAATCCTCGCGGAAATGTCATCTGGACCTCCAGCTGTCGTGCGTTTGATTTTCCCCAGTGCCTTCTGTACATCCCAAGGATAAACCTCAGGACATGGTGTTGAAGAGGGGAGGTAGGCCGGGAGTTTTGCAAGGTTTAGTGGTTCTAAATCACCCGCAATAGATACGAAGTGTTCATTGATTGCGTTAGCGATCGATTTAGTGTCATCATGATTTACTCCTGGGATAGTGATGGGCGAGTGGTCTTTATTGGTGCCAGAGAGCACGCGGATTTCACGATACCAGGATGACGGATTGTTTTTCTTGAGCCTCTGAATCCGCTTTGAGTAATATTCCGATCTTGCCTTTTTGATAGTTACGATGACTGCATTTCGGAGCCGTGTCCATTCATTCAAGAAGCCACCAAAGAAGCTCAACGTTACCAAATTAAAGACCGCCGCTGTAAAATGTGAACTGTGCAGCGCAATGTACCAGCAATTCATCTCTGCTAACTTGGTCTCAGGCGACATTGAAAAGGACTGGAAATGCTTCAAAGATGCAGTCCACACAGCAGCTTTCGAAACTTTGGGCCCTGTTGTTCGGAAACACCAAGATTGGTTTGATGAAAATGACGAGGAGATCAAGAAACTTCTTGAAGAGAAACACCGCTTACACCTATCCATGATCAATGATGAAAAATCCGCATCGAAGAAAGCAGCCTTCCAGAGCATCCGTAAGACACTGCAGGTCAGACTTAGAGCTATGTGCGACTCATGGTGGAGCAAAAAAGCGGACAAGCTCCAGTCCTACTCAGACTGTAAAGACATGAAGAAGTTCTATGATACGCTCAAGAAAACTTATGGGCCAAAATCATGTGGCTCTACCCCTGTCATGAGCTCTGATGGAACCACACTAATCACAGAAAAGAACCATATCATGGACCGTTGGGCTTCTCACTTCAAAAATCTGTTAATCAGGGACTCAAACATCAGCACTGAGGCATTAGATCAACTGCCTCAGAGCACTGTCAATGTGGCCCTAGCTGAAGAGCCCACTACCTCCGAGACTGAAGAAGCCATTGATGTACTATCCATGGGTAAAGCAGCTGGTTCCGACTCAATTCCTGCTGAGATATACAAAGCAGGAGATGCTTTGTTCGTGCAATGCCTCACAGAGCTATTGCAACTGATGTGGATCAAAGGAGTGCTTCCCCAAGAGTTCAAAGATGCCTCCATTGTCGAAATTTATAAGAAGAAAGGCAACCGTTTCATTTGTGACAACCACAGAGGAATCTCCCTGCTGGTCATTGCTGGTAAGATCCTCGCCAGAATCATGCTTAATCGCTTCACAACACACATTGCCAACAGATTTCTACCCGACAGCCAGTGTGGTTTCAGAAAAGGAAGAGGTACAGGCGACATGATCTTTGCAGCCCGGCAGCTACAAGAGAGCAGAATACCGACCTCTACTGTGTCTTCGTTGACTTGACAAAGGCATTCGACACCGTCTGTAGAAAAGGACTCTGGAAACTCCTGTCCAAAATTGGCTGCCCTGAAAAGTATATCGAGATGGTTAAGCAGTTTCATGATGGTATGATGGCGCAAGTAACGGACGATGGGGAGTCTTCAAAACCCTTCCCAGTATCAAATGGAGTTAAACAAGGCTGTGTCCTTGCACCAACGTTCTTCAATGTCGTGTTTGCTAGCATGCTCCTTGATGCTTTCCGTGACATCAACATCGGCGTGAAGATGAGATTCAGGACTGATGGTAAACTCTTCAATCTGAGAAGACTTCAAGCAAAAACAAAGGTATTCGATGAATTAGTTCGTGAACTCCTATATGCCAATGACTGTGCTCTTGTCGCCCACACCCAGGAAGACTTACAACTCATCATGGACTGCTTCGCAACAGCTTTCTCACGCTTTGGACTTTCAATCAATCTGAAAAAGACAGAAGTGATGTTTCAACCTGCTCCAAGTAAGCCATATGTTCCACCCGTTATCACCATTGGAGATCATATTCTTCATTCTGTTGACAAGTTTACATAGTTGGGCAGCACCCTGTCAAGAGAGGTCCACATAAACTAGGAAATCACAAATCAGATATCCAAAGCCAGCTCAGCTTTCGGAAGATTTCGTGAGCGTCTGTGGAATAGGAGAGGCATAAGCTTGAAAACAAAGCTGCGTGTGTATCAAGCTGCAGTCCTGACTTCCCTGCTGTATGCCTGTGAAACTTGGACAACCTACAGCCGCCACATCAGAAAGCTGAACCACTTCCACCTTTCCTGCATGCGTAAGATCTTGCGCATCAGATGGCAAGACAAGGTCCCAGACACTGAAGTCCTCAAGCGAGCGGAATTGCCAAGTGTAGGTGCTTTGATCATGAGAGCTCAACTTCGCTGGTCAGGTCATGTAGTACGCATGCCTGATGATCGACTCCCCAAAAAGATCTTCTGCGGTGAACTAACAACAGGCAAAAGATCGGCTGGTGGTCAATTCAAGAGATACAAGGATTGCCTTAAAGCAACCATGAAGCAATGCAACTTCAATGTGAGTAGCTGGGAAGAACATGACCATGATCGAACGGCATGGAGAAGATTATCACACGAAGGTGCATCAAGCTTCGAAGCCCGTCGCATCAGGGAGGCTGAGCTGAAATGACAGCAACGAAAATCTCGTCAGCTAGATGCTTCCCTACGTGTCCACCCCCACCCCCAACCTAGTGTGTCCAGTGTAGGACCGTAGCTTCCTGGCTAGAATTGGACTTATTAGCCATCTGCGAACACACAACACCAACTAGTATGGAGATGTTGGCTGTCATCTTGGAATTCCGTGTTCCACGAGCGCGAGCATGATAACGAATTTATCTTCAAGCAAACTTGACGCACAGTAAAGCTGGAACAGGCATGCTGTGTGACCTACGCGCAACTTTTAATTGTGCAGCACTAATCGCGTCACGGCTTAGAATAGAGCAATACGCGGAGTGCGGTATGGACCGTGGCCGTGCGGTATGGTTATATGTAGCACGGCTTGTTGCCATGGATTGACCAATCAGGATCGAGGAATCAAGTGTGCTTGAAGATAATATGAGTTGTTCAACACTTCCTACCATTTTTTCATGAAAATGCCCTTGACAATATTCTCTCTTCAGTTGCAGTACGTCTTGCCCAAGCTGCCCAAGTGACACATTCGCGCCCTACGTGAATAGATGCACGGAGTGTCGTAATGTTACTGTGTGCAAAGATAACGAACAGGTAATTTTGTGCTTACATTCTTTTTTACCAAAACAGGGCCAAATTTGGTGGCTCTGCTTACCACAGTAATCTCATTTTAATATAAAGGCCATTATTCATGAACAAAATGAGGGCGCTGTAACAATGCCATTTGTTTCAATTCAAAAATTACATTTCTACACTGCAAAAACTGTGATTAGCAATTAAACACTTTTCTAAACACTTTCTTGCTATCAGTTTGTAAACATGTGTTGAGTGAGGATGGATAGTGTTTAACAATTGAACATTGATGTTTACATGTAGGAATTGAACACAATGTTTAGCTTCTAAACATACAAAGTGATAGCAAAATTGTATTTAATTGCAAAACACAGTTTTTAGAGTGTGTAATCTTTACACTTTGTATTCAAACAGAGTTACTAAGGCAACCTCGTTTCCATGGGTAGGATCTTTCTGCGCCACTTTCTTCCATAATGCCTTGCACAATCAAAACCTCTGGAATGGGAGACTTTTTAGACGTTAGTGGCCGTTGTCACATGAAAATCCGACTCCTATGAAAATTGGACCCCTTTTCTCCATTATTTGTTAATCCCTCGCTCGTGATAGGTCGTTCTCTCATAATATAGCCTATTATCGTACTTACACATACGCAATACTACCAATGCAGAGTCCAAATTTCACTGAGTCGGATATTCGCGCTACACCGGCAGCAAACATACCGGTCGTTTTTCATTGTTTGCATCATATTGGCTTAAACATGACGTACAAAATCAATGTACCCAAAATTATTTTTAAAAACTTAGGCTTTTACACCTTTTTTCTTATTCGGGGGTCCAAGAGCGTGCCACCAGGCTCAACCTTCAGGCTCTATAGCCGGTCAGCGGGTTAGTGGAACCAGGAGTTAGGGGAGGAATGTGCACGTGCCCATGGAGTCGAAGCTATTACTAAATTTCTTTAATAAACATAATATTTCTAGTGTTTGTCATGATGTTTGTATCCAGAAAATGACCCTTGTACTAACTTCCTCACTCGCTGATGAATATGCCCTATTCACAGAACTGAACTAAATGAAAATTGAAACTGTCCACCTTTAAAACATTTCCAAATTTCTGGACAAAAAAACTCCCATAATTAACAGTTGTTGACTGATGTGATGTGGGATATGACGTTTTGAACACCCGAGGGACGCATAGCGCCCGAGGCGAAGCCGAGGGTGCTATGCGTCCCCGAGGGTGTTCAAAACGTCATATCCCACATCACATCAGTCAACAACTGTTTTGTCATACCTCTGTCTTGATGATGTGTTTTACTTGTTTTTCTAAGGGAAATTAAGGGTGGCAAACTGAAGGAATCTTTGAAAAATTTTCTTTCAACATATATAGATGTAGGGGCATTAAAACAAGCTTAAGTTCAGGGAAATTTGGGGTAAAGGTTTTACAAGTTTAATAATAAAAAATCTTATCCCCTGGCATATTTTATAGTGGTAGGGACAATGAATAAAAACCTGGTTTGTAGTCGAAACGAGTGTCCCTGCCCGTTTCTTGGCAGAATTCTCGTACAACGCGGACTGCGTAGTCGGTACAACGTTTTGTGTTCAATGAGTCTTGTTCAAAAGCTAAATCTTTTATTTGTTGTTTGGAGCGGCTCAAAAACCTTTTTTGGGGCAGAGAATCTGTGCCTCCGGGCTCAGCTGACATGTTGAGGCTGATGAGGATCGTATACGAAAAAACTAACTGTGTCAGCTCTGCATTTCCGAAGTTCTGAAGGCCTAGGCACCTTTACTAGAGTCAGTCAAAACGTAAACATACTCTTAATGCCGCTCGTCGCTGGCCGCCAAATTAAAGTAAATATCGTCTGCAAATGCACTGCTCCCTCACTGCTATACATTATACATTGTATTGTGGAACGTGAAAGTACTGCGGGGTACCAGTGAGTACAAGTATAGTCTGGTTTAAACTCGGTCCGCGCATAATGGTTTGGACTGTGGGGCGGGGACTAGTCTACATGCATGTGATATCACAATGTGATATACAACAGGAGTGTGCCATGCATATTTATCGCCCGGTCAGGTGATCGTCCTGGGCCAATGAAAATACAGTATAAAGACAGAGGTATGACAACAATTCTTGGTTCCCACAGATTATAAACATGCATCATGCACTGCGTTGATATATGATTTCTGTTTTGTTTTTGTCAAAGGTCGTAGAAAAGGCGACAAAAAAAGAAGACAAGGTTTGTGGCTGCCGGGATTGGCCTATCCCACGTGAAGGTGAGGCATCCAACATTTCGGACTTCAGCTACCAGCAGTTGAATATCTAGAAAAGATTGTTCTTTTGGTTTATTGCAGCCGTATTGTATGTAAACCAATGGGTGTCTGTCATTGTAACTAGAATGAATAGCTCAGAAAGTACAATTGTTGCCAATTATTGTATTATTATTGTATACGTGTTTGCCCATTTTGCAGCCAACAGAATAGTCTGAGTATCACCCGTTATCCACGGAGCCGAGTCTCCTGTATAACGTCTGATATAGCAAAGCATGCAGATTGATGCGATCTCGCGCCTCAGCCAATTGGAGTCGATTTTACTAAACCGTGACGTCATTTCATACCCAATCAAAAATAAAACTGTGATTGGTCAATTCAAATGCAGTGTTTTGTAATACAACAACAGCCGCGCGCTTGATGCGTAATATAATACAGCGCACGTGACCATAGCCTTTGTCGCCGTGTCTAGGTTTTTTTTTTTTAATCCATGTCTATAGATGCGACAACGGGTGAATGACCAAAGACCCGACATAGAAAGCGCCTGCTGATTGGTCAACATTTTTACAGGTCAAGATGCATTTGTCTTGCATAATTAATCAGCGAATCTGCTCAAATGTTATATATTGGGTAGTCTTCGGTACATTATATAGACCATGGGAAAAAAAAACATATGCACCTCTTAGCTGAGCTTTATTTTGTTTTGCAGTTTGTGAAAGGTACAACTGCACCGACTTGAGTGGTCCAGCCCATCCAGTGCTGAATACAAGAGGTGAAATTTGGAAAGGCATTTCGTTTAGTTAACTTTGGTCGCACGTCCGTGTATGAACGGCAGATGGTGACCACTCGTAATAGGGACACATTGCTGGCGCGAAGTGATGATGCCGTATGCTATGGCGATCTCGTTGTATTGTCCGTAAGCCAGTGTCCCGCCAGGCCCTCGGCCAAGTGAAGGGCTGCGATGCAGGCGAGAGAGTGGGCAGTATGGCGCTATAAAGGACGCACAATAAATTTATTAATTTTATTCTGAAAAAGCACAAACCTGATTTTTGTGAGTGCCAGCGGGGCTTTGCGTTAGACACCAATGGGTCGCTTGGTAATTCGATCAGCCCCACCGGGTCACAGAGGCAAGGGGCACCACCAAGGGATCAAGAAGTATTTTTCTCCCGAGAACACCGGTCTCATTCTCCGCATCGCATGTTCCAGTGACCGCAGTAGCCTCTTCACTGCGTAGGAATCGCGGCGGCTAACACGCACCCACTCAAAGTCCTGCTCGGACTTTGTTGATCGACATCGGGACCGACATGGACTGCCAATGATTACTCATGCGTTGAATCCGGACTTTGGAATCAACACAGCCGTTTTAGAACTCATTCGGTAGTCACTCTGTTATCTAAACGGTTGATTGATGATAACTGCCTCTCATACCAGACGTTGGCAAGCTTCATCAGTTCCCCCCTCCTTCCCGGGTTGAACCCTCTCCGTCTTCTTACCACCCCGCTGCGCTCATGAATGTTAGAATTCAAATTAGTGTTGAAGACGGAAATGTTTTCGTAAGCTCCAGCAATGCTACGGTATTTTGAACTAGATTGATAAATATGTATTATGAGGGATGAGTTCACTTCCTTTCCAGATTTAATTTGAAAATAAAATTTAACATTTCACTTTTTCCCTCATATTATTTACAGAAGAGCCAACTCCTGGAATGCAAGAACGACCTGATAATTTTTATTCTGGTGAGTTGCTATAAGTGCATGGAAGGGACAGTAAGCCTAGCAGCTGATATTGCAAAAGTTTGCGCAGTGGTGTACGAGTATTCGAGTACCTTTTTATTGTGTATAAAGTCACGCCACATTCCTTTTTTTGTTGCATCATCTCAGCTTTACTCACCTGCTCACAGTGTGTAATTATGTGACTGACACAACAAATTATGACAGTCATTTTAGGTGGTGCAAGTTATGACATGCACACCAAAAATGGACTATTCTCTTGACTAATCATGATTCTTGTAATGCATTTCTTAGCCAAACTAATCAACTAAGGTTATTGTACAAAATATTCACAGCTTTATTTTTCAGGTAAATTTAAGGAGTGAAATGCTATTTTAGCAGTTACTGAATTGAGTTGAAGCCCAAAGAAAGTCGTACAAAACTGTTTTCAAAGTAGCAGGTGTAGGTGAATTGACAAATGTTTTGTGACTGATATGAAATTGCACACAAACAGCCATCGTAAAAACTTTGGTAATCCTCATCCAAGATGTAGAAATTAATTAAAATCTACAAGTGTAGCTACATATGCCAAGTTTTGTTGCGTAACGAATTTGTTGTGTAATTGAAGGGCCCATGCAATGTGATTTTGTTTGAATGCAATCCTTGGAAATGCACATTTGTGTTAATTTTATGTAACATTTTATGATTTTTCAGGGGCTATTGTAATGAAATCTGTTGTCACAAGAGCTGCATGCACACATTGTCCTCTTTCCCTATTTGACTGCAGGTGGGCTTTTGGCTGCAATGTATTTTGCTGGTTTTTTAACATGCGCACTGTTTACATGTATCTACCTAAACCGGGAGAAGTGCTGTCAAAGTAAGTATAATTCACTCTACTATCATGTTTTCATAATGTGGTTTGATGAGGCCTTGCATAGTAGACAGCACAACCAGTGGAGATGTAGCCTTGACCAAGGCTATCAGCTTGTTCCCGCTACTGCGCGCCGCGACACAATCACTAGTTGTACTATACCGTTAGCCTCAACGACCCTTGCGTGTGCTTTGTGTGTGCTTTGTGTGCATAAAAATTGCAAGATAGCCTTGACGCAACCGTGGCGAATTCCTTATGTGTTTCTTTATAGTTTTGACCGAAATCGGCCGAAAATTTCTGATGCGCATATATTACACGATATCCAATCAAAGCCCGTAAACTTTGACCCGCGACATACATATTCATGACCCGCAAATTACTGTATACACCACGTACATGTATGTTCACTCAAACCACGGTATGTCCAGGTATTTCAATCCCATTTTAAACCATTTCTCCAGTTTTATTACAAACAAATGAAACATGCCGCTATATGAGTGAACAATTGTTCAAAATGATACTATTTCCAATGTATTGCGAATTGGACAGTTCAATACAGTCCGCCGACGTTTTGTCGGTGCAACAGCGTACAATATCACGCCGCTACCTGCCCGTGCTATTCTGACAGCGAATGTAGGGAACAGGTCAACTCGGACCCAGGTCAAATCATACCCATTTAATCGAATGCAGGTTAACTCGTATCTACAAGCACCCGTATGAATTAACTGCAAGAAACGAGCTATTGACTTTGGGATGGAAATATACGAAACTGTCAGTCAGGTACATGGTGAAAAAAACCTCTCCCTGAATTCGTACCATGTGCCAATTACATCTCATACGTACGACACATGTATTTTTACGCGTACGTATGAATCGTATATGTCGTACCTACGACATACGTACGACATGTAAGTCGTAGATGTAAATCGCACGAGATACAAGTCGTTCTCACAAGATATGTTGTATGTACGACATAATCGACAAACAAGTCAAACATACGAGTTACAATTCATATTTTGTACACACGTGATATTAAGTCGTACTTATATACGACTTTGTCGTATGCGACATATATCGTACCCTGTCGACTCGACTTACGCACGACATATATGTCGTACCGGCACCTGTCGACATTATGTCATATGTTTGATATGTCATACTGTGTCGACATATATGTCGTACCCTGTCGATGATATTAGTCGTACCCTGTCGAAATATGTCGTACCCTGTCGATATATTAGTCGTACATACGACATATAGCTTATAAAATGTTCATACAAGTTAAAATCAGTCTTACAGAATAAGTTTGCTGAAGGAGAGATATTTTTTTCCCATATCCCCTCGACAGCTTAGAAGAAATACCCCCCCCCCCCCCAAAAAAGTCAGCGGTAGATATACTCAATAGTGTGAGCGCTTTTTTTGCCGCTGAACGTGAAAGCGCAGCGTGTCTTACTGCATGGCGCCAGCCGGACCGGTGCCTACAAGTGGACGGCCCCAACGTGGCCTCTGTGCATGGTGACATCGTTTTTGCCGGCGTGCGGTTTTGTACCGTTTGCCGTTTTTTGAAGGTCAAATTTTTCATCCTTTTTCATTTCATTTCCGACCCAAACTATGTGTAACTTTATAAATATTATTCTACTATTATTTAAGATGTTAAGGGGGTGTTTTACAATAATTATTGTTACCACAGGCCATCTGGTTTATAAACCTTTGGTCGTATTATGCAATGCAATAAATATTCATTTTTTTGTCAGCCGTTATCCAATGAGAGAAGACTATTTACCATAGCGCGTACTAATTATCATATTCAGCATACACGGTTGCGTCAAGGCTATCTTCCGCCTGGACTTACTGTACGGCTGTTTGCGGAAGTGTGTGTGGGGCGTAAGTTCAACATGTACATGCACACAAAGCACACGCAAGGGTCGTTGGGGCTAACGGTATAGTACAACATTGTTTCGCTGCGCGCGCGGTGTGCGGTAGCGGGAACAAGCTCATATGGGAACAAGCTCATAGCCTTGGTCAAGGCTAGTGGAGATGAGACTGTTACAACTCAAATGAAAAGAAAGATGACAGTTAAGTCAGAAAATGATTCGACATAGTCTGAAACATCAAGCTGTCACCCTCGTTCAACAGCGGTTTTTTTTGCCCTGCCGACGAAGCTAAAGGGGCATACTGTTTCTGCCTTGTCCGTCCGTGTGTGCGTGTGTGCGCAATTGTATTGTGTTACGCTCGAGGACAGACAACAAAAGGAGCACAAAGAGGCCTTTGATCCTCGGACGAGGATCCTATTGTTAAAATCGGTCCTCGATCGTATGGTTATGTGCTTAGTCTATGGAAAAGTGTTATATTAGAGGGACAAAGGGAAACAATAGGTTGTCCTTAGGCATGATAGTAAAACACACGCGAGTAAATAGAATAAATTAATTTGTGTTTTTTGGCCCTGGACCTCTGGTGGTGTATCCGGCATCTGAAAATCTCCAAGAAGGCGCAAGAATCTCACAATGTTATACAAAATGGGAAGTAAAAGTAGAGAACGATGTAAATAAACGAGGGATTAATTAGGTTATTCAGAAGTCGGGAACATTTTGGAAGTGTAATTTAATTTCGTGGTTTTCAGGGGCAATATTATGGTCATTAAATGTCAGACATATATAATGCAATCCAAGTAAATTGTTCTCATCCAAAAAAAGATAATACATTTGTAATTGTAACACAAATCTCTAGAATCATCCTTTGAGACATTTCACAATTGTTTTCAAATAATTCAACGGTAATTTAAAGTAGGTTTTACATTCTACGTTTTCCTTTTCATAAACAATGTCTTTTACACATTTTATCAGATAAGCTGACATTATTGGGAAATTTTTAGCAACGCGCACCACCATTTTGAAACGTAAGATAAATACGAGGGGAAAATGAAGCAAACTTCGAGGTGACTATCCAGCTTGAAAATGCAGGTTGAATTTTGCCGGATACATAATAACTACTGGTAAAAAAATGTGACATTTTACCCATCATTGTTATGTGTAATATTTCCTTGTTAAACTACAGGTCTAAACTCATTGAGAAAGTGGTGTTGTGAGTCAGGTAAGTAAATGTTTTGAAATTTCAAGTCTCGTTCAGAGTCTGACAAGTATATACTGAAATATTTGGTGATGTAGTTTGAATTATGCCTGAGAAACAACATGGTGCGGTCCGAGTACTTGGGTTTTGTACATGTGTAGGATGTGTCTGGACAAAAAAAGTTATGCTGAAAATAGTAATTGTAAAGGTGACTCAGATTTGAGTCCGAGTCCATGTTCTTTGGGGAAAAATAACACATTTCATACTCCTACTCATTTGAAGTACTCGGTTAACACAGCCTTACTGTTTATCCTTGATTCCTTCTATGTAAAGTATTTTCAGAATACTCAGATGATATTTCTATTCAAAATTTGCAATTAAAGGGACAATATAGACTTTTGTGGCGTGACCGGAAAAACGTAAAAGATAAGAGACTTGGCTGACAAGCTTTTCTTTTTCCAACCTGGTTGTTACCCTCTTTTCTACTTCGGAAGCCTTTTGGATCTTGTACCCTGAGAGTATTTTATAAAATGTATACTGTTGAAGGAGATGGTGCCATACTATTTATGCTTTCCTAGCCTCACTTTTGGGCGAGTTTAATCACAAATTATAAATATTCATCAGAGCAGGCTGATATTAATTTGCAATTTACTTTATTTCATTGCTTTCAGTTCTATTCGCAAGTTCCAAAAATGAAAATGTTATCTCGCTTTTTGATTTAATATGGCCAGCTCGTGAATAAAGCCCATCGTAAGTCATCAAGTCACAAAGCTATTCAAATGAACTCTGACAAAGGCATTCCTTTGTCTTTGTTCTTCCCATGTTACTTGTGACCTGACTTATGATTAAATTTGTGATTGTCTTTGAGATGGGTTTGACAAGAACTATTTTTTTTTAATGGAGGACATTCAGTTCAATTGGTTAAACTGTAAATTATTTCAGTAAGCACCCATTTTGTTCTCATTTCAAATTATATTTACACATTTGAGAAACAATAGGAAGCAGATATATTTTGTCACATAAACAAATCCAATCTGGCGTTGAGCCATGATATGTCAACATCGTGTTTTCTTTTCATAGGCAGTAGAAGCTCTGCAGGAATTTAAACTTCAAGCAATCCTGAGTCTGGAGGTGAGTGTGTCTGGAGGTACAAGCAATGTCCAAATAATGTTCAACTGCAGCTAGAGGAAAGTGAATGTTCGGGTCTGCAGTAAATTTCAAGTTCCTTTTTTTTCCTTCCGGCTTTTTTTCCTCAGGCTTTTTGTTTGTAGACGTAATTTTAGGGTCCTCGGAAGTTGTCTTAAATTTAAGTGTAGGTCATTTGTTTCAGGAACACATCTATTATTAGGCCCATGTGATAAATAAGTGTAAGTCCTTTTTAGAAGTTGTAAGCTCTTTCTTTACGTACTTCTGAGAGAAGTATTGAACAAAAATAAATTTATAAGATACGGTAGGCCCTATATAATACGTGTACGTGGCTGCGCGATGCCGAAAATGAATTTTGCATTCCTAAAAAGTATGCGTATCCGTGTGATGTCGTACGGATATGGTATAGGGATACATTGTATGTGCATTTCCCCCATTTGCCGAACCTCTCTAATTCCTTCCTGACTCTCTCCCCTTTTCCCTGATTTACTAAAAATGAAAATAGTTTCAGTAATGGCCCATTTGTTATCTCATTCTTATTTGAACATATTTTCCCCATGTTTTTGGTTCCTGCGATAATTGAAGTACATGTACCCCTGTGTTGCACATTTATTTTTAACAGTTCAAGCAGTAATTTTTGATATAGGTTTTTCCCGCCCAACTACGTTACACTTATAGCATCTGAATTAACGATAGCTAGGTTCATTCAATGTATGACGATATATCTAGATCATCATTCAAAGAGCAAACATGATCATTCAATTCAACTTCATGACCATGCGATTTTATGCGATTGCACACGTGATGGTACACTCAATACAGTTATATTTGGAAAAACGTGCAAATGATCATTTAACTTTGCGCGGACACTCTGTGGTAAGCATTTTGGGCACTTCGTGAATAGGCACACATTTGTGACATTCGTGCAATGTTTTTCATTTAATGTTAATCTTCTAACTCATACTTTGTTTCTGTTTAAATAATTATGAAAAAGAATTACACCTAGGTTAAATGAAATAATACAGCCCAAAGTAAGCATATATAAAACAGAAAGGAGTAAAAAAATGAAAAATGGGGGATGCTTAAAAAAAAAATAAGAAAAATAATGAATGAAAAATGGAGAGAAAAAGAGTTTCTTTCAAGATTTGTTAAATAAAGAAAATAAAACATTTCAAAAAATTATGTCATTGGTTGAACTCCAAGGCAATCATCATTTAAGAGTTAATTTCAAACAATACCATAAGTTTTCATGTGATTATCTCTCTTTTTTGAAGTTTTTTTTCTTTCAAAAACCAATTTTAGAGGTTTTATTCACAAGTTGGTCCTGGCATTAAACAACAAGGACAATATTCCTGTGAAAACACAACCTGCAAATGTAGAACACAATTATTGTCTATTTTCTTGATTGCATGTTTTTAACTTCTTTAAAAACCTCCCCCCCCCCCAAAAAAAATGTTTTTCAACCAATTTTTCGTATACTTTTGAAAGTGTCACAACCAAGATATCTGTTTTATTACATTTTAATTCCAATTACAGTTTTGGTGTGGTTTCTTCTGTACTGCAGTTGAATGGATTTACTAGTTTATTTACTTTTTTGTCTGTTTTAGATGCAAGTGCTAATAATGAGGCAGAATTGGCCAATCTGAACCAACAAAGTTAGTGCTTTGGTTTAAAACTTCTGGGGAATATAGAATTCAGAGTTGGGGGCTGGACCGCTGGGTACCATCTGCCTATTGCAAGACGCTGTTTAGGCAAACGAACATGCGTTCTTTTTTTCATTGAGAAAATGTCTTCTTTTTACATTGTAGTTTGAAACTTTTGTATATAATCCTAGCCTCGTTTGTAAAACGAATAGTGGCCTGGTGATGTTTTCGATATGATTGCAGTGAGATTAGTTTTCTACAGCTTTCCATACATGTTAGCTGTGGTTCGAATCCCTCTGGTCCAACATTTTATTTGGCTATAGTACTTCCAATCTGATTGCTCAGGTTTTCTTAAACAACTTTAAGACCGCTGATGAGGGGTTCCCCCAACATTTGAAAACTACCTCGCCTTTGATTGTCGTCACTGAAAGTATTGTGTTCAAGTATTCTCACCTAGACGCTTTAGCCAATATGAATTGCAAATGTAGATAAACTAGCCAGCATTAGACAACTCGTCACTTCATGTGTGAAATTTATATCTTTGTAAAACGAATTGACGGTAAAAATGTCTTATTTTGTTAATCAATTTTATGCACATTTCCATGCTTATATGCCAAAGTATTTTTGCACTCGGTAATTTTGTATATTTTGGAATTTAACGTCAACTTTTTCTAACTTTTTTCAATATAACTTTTGAAATCACATTCCATTTTAATTGTAAAAAGTAAACAATGCTGTGTGTCATCCAATGAAATAATGTTTTGTAGAGTGGTTGAATATAAACACATCCGGCGTTGATTTGATTCTGTAAATTAGAATTTAGCACGTGAGGTATTCTGAATATATAAATTTGATATATTTTACTGCCTGATTGAGCTCAGATGAATAAGGAATTACAAATTAAGCATATGGAGAAAAAAATGTGAAAGCAAGTGAAATGTTCAGATACATGTACTTAAATTTACATGTTTCTACATGTTGGGATATATGAGTATGTGTGTTGTATTGCTAATTACATGAATGAGTATTCGGCCTAAGTATTTATTTATTTGACAAACGTAAATATTGTGCCTTTCATATAATTGGTTTGACGACCATGTATTATGCTGATGTAATATAATGCTGCCTGTTCTATCGATTCCAAGATTTGTTGAAAGTCCTATTTAATAAAAAGTAGCCCAGGCGACTTTTTGACAATAAATTGATTGGGTCACAAATGTAATGGAAATCGAGAGTAATGAAAATGTAAGTGTATCGAGAGCGATATAAATTATAAATATATATATTATGCAATAAATTCATATATATATATATTTTTATGATGAAATAGGAATAATTATAATGCTCTAAACATAACATGTATTGATTTTGTTGACGTTTAATGTTATTACCAAATGAACTTGTAATGGCGCCAAATGATTTCTATACAGTGTACAGTGTATTTTTAAAGTCTTTGTGATGCTTAAGACCAGTACTGAAATGCTACGGCAGTACTTTCTTTTAAAACTCGTAGAACCGGAAGACTCTTACAATAAAGTTCCTGAAACTGTCGTGAGATGTACTTTGCATTTTTTTCTCTATGTAGTTTCTTTTGTCGCCTTAACATTTTCAAATTTAGACGATGTGGGGTGGAGAGACATACGAATCATTTTGTCACGCAAGAGAGATCGAGAAAGTAGGGGTACGATTTTGTATTCACTTTCTGGTCACGTGATGGCTCTATATTCCTGGTTCATAATACTGCCTTCAATCACATGATATGATTCACGCATGTATTAATTTTAATGACTTGACTTGGTTAGACCTTTCTGCGCAAGGTTGGCAAACTGCATTTTTGCCAACAATGGAGGGTCCAACACTGCAAAAATGAAGACGAGTTATTACAGATCACCAAAATATTATTTGATACTTGAAAATACAACATTTTCAACAAAGCTACAAAATAATTCCCACATATGCCTTTTTACTATGTGTTGATGGCGTTATGAGGACTCTTTTGGAAAAATTATGTTGCCAACTACGGCTTCAATTTATGCGCTTACAGCAGCCCATACGAAATGGCGTCAATGTTTACAAACAAAAGAAAGGCCTATAGAAAAGGGAAATATTTCGCTCGTAATCAACATTATTATCAAACGTACCTGCACTTCCGGAGGGCATTGAATGGTTGTGTTGACTGAACCGTTCTACGTAAAAGCCTATATCGGCCCGCAAGTATTTATGTTTTGCAGGCTAGTTAAGTATGACCATGGTCTGACCGCGTATACACAAGCGTGAAACATCACGTGAATGAAATTTCACATGATTTGAACTAACTGTTAAAAATGTCCGTAAATTTACGGACTCCGTAAAGTGAAATATTCCATATTTTCGCCGTAATTTTACGGACTTTCTGTAAATGCAACTATTAATTATGCTAATTAGCGTGATCACAATCAACCACATCGGCCCAAACACCTGACACATAATATAGTACATGTAAATACATATTGTTATTTCACCCACAATTGTGTACACATGTCCAAACTCATGCTAAGGGTCTGTTCATTTTACGGAATGAAGAAACTTTTCCGGAAATTTTGCTGCAGGAATACGGAACGCTATTATTTTTTTTTGCTGGCAGCAAAATTTCCGGAAAAGTGTTTTCCTTCCGTAAAATAAACAGACCCTTAACATGAGTTTGGACATGTGTACACGGTTGCGGGTGAAATAACAATTATGTATTTGGATGTACTATACCACGTGTAGGTTACTTAGATGTACAGTATATTACGTGTAGGTGTTTGGGCCGATGTTGTTGATTGTAATCACGCTAATTAGCATTATTAATATTTGCATTTACGGAAAGTCCGTAAAATTACGGCAAAAAATACGGAATATTTCACTTTACAGAGTCCGTAAATTTACGGACATTTTAACAGTGATAGTTTATAGGCTATAGTTATTCCACGCACGATGGATAGCGTGGTTTCACTGTGGGTTGCTGGGTGCTGCAGCCTCGTTGCGTGCTCGAATCCCGGACATTTTACACTTTCATTTTTGTTCCTCCAAATGTGGATTTTCTTTCCTAATTTTTTTTAATCAAGTCCTACTTATCAATAAACTAAATCATTCATGGCTCTGGATTTGTTATTTGAAGTGGATTGACACGTTAACGGATTGAAAAGGAGTCGGAGTTATCGCAAATAATATGATACAAAATAGAAAGGCCGGTAAGGTTTTTTTTGTTTTGTTACCACCCATTTGGGCTTATTTTAGAGAAGTTTGGCTTACTGGCGTAGCGCGGGAACATCGATCTAGACTGGTTCCCGGTCTCTCCAGGAGGTTTTCATCCCAATGCTGCAAATTATATGCATGACTAGCCTATGTCTGGTTCCCGCCGCCTGAATATAGAATGAAACCGATGATGTTAGCGTAGAATCGGCCAATTACAAAAATGGCGACAAGGAAACCATTCATGTGCAATTAGTGTGGTGTTGAAATGCTTGAAAAATACCTTTGTCGAGACATAGGCGATTTTGCCTATATAGTACAGCGCAAATCTGTAACCATCATTTTAAAAGAAATCATTTTGCGCACGCGCAGGGGTGATCCAAGCAAAATCAATCAAAGTGTGAACTAGCTAGCTAGTATCGATCCCCACATCTACGTGGGGCGGCGGTGCTGTCTAAGGAACATCTTACAGCTGATTCGGCCTGGGTCCTAGGACTGCAGATAGTTGTTGAGCTCATGGCGTTCTTTTATTCTTGCCGCATGCAGGTGCGGTGAGTTGGGTGATCGGATAGGGTTTATTTGGCCTACGGGGTTGGCATGCTTGGGATCGGGGCAGTCTTGGCGGGGGGGGGGGGGGTCTAGCTACCCGATATTCCCCAATTCCTATGTACCCCAATACCTGTGTTCCCCAAAATCCTTACGGTTGGGGTAAGGGATAGATGTTTACGGTTGGGGGTAAGGGTTACGGTAGGGGATCATAGGGATTGGGGAACATAGGTATGTACCCATATTGGTGGGTCGGTGACTGCTCTATGTTCCGACACCCCTATGTTCCGACAACCTAGATTGTGTTACTCCCGGTTAGGGTTAGGGTTAGGAATAGGAATATGTGCAGTCGGAGGGGTGTCGGAACATAGAGGTGTAACCGGTGGGTCGGGGTGTTTTGTGGTGGTTTGGTGGTTACGTTCTCTTAGCAACGTTCGGGTGGGCCCATACCCGGCATGATAGTGTAAAGCCAACCGATAATGCAACAAATTGTCTACCGAATACTGTTATTACTGACCGATAACGTAAAAAAGTGACTGATAGTGTAGTCAGTCATTTCTGTTACATTATCGGTTAACCGATAGTGTAGCAACAATTGACCGATGCTGCATTATCGGTCAATTTTTGTAACACTATCGGTTAGGGATACAGCATTGATCAATTGTTGTTACATTATCAGCTGGTTTTACGGTATCCTTTGGTTATAATCATAGAGCTATATTAGTTTAATATAGCTCTATGGTTATAATATAACTTTGAGCTTCCGGTAAACCCGGGAAGGAAAGGTCAAGTGACATTGCATATTGATATTAAGACTATTCATCAAGGTATGGTCTATCAGATTAGAAAATGTACGAACACGATTTTCAATTTTGTATAGATGTAAGTTCAAATATGGTTATTATAAATGGTAATGTGTATACCTCTGTATCACGATCGCTGTTTATTCCAAGTTTTTAGTTCATGCTGTGAACAGTTTTGAAGAAAAATATCATTGTCCTAAAAAGAGAGCGAGAAAGAAAGGAAAAACTCGAACATTTGTAAAATGGTGACCGGGTGGTACCCAATCACCAAAATAGTGTTTTGCTGTGTTTCGGGTTGTGTGTATGGAAGACATGATAGCTGTGAAACGCATTTCTGGTGTGCATGCAGCTACTCAAAACTAGAATCAGTACGTATCGATAGACTTCAATATGGGCTTTTACGGAGCTTCTAACGTCCTTGGAGTTGATGCAATATATGCTTTACTAAAAAAATAACCGTTTTATGGCTTTTTTGTCTGTGCATGGGTATAATAAACTTCTGCTCTGAGCTAATAAAAAAAATGGTCTGTGGCTAAATCGTATCAACATGTTAATTTTCTGCATTAAGGTTTATGAGAGAAAAATTGGTTAGAATCGATTGCAATCACTGGTAAAAAAAAGGAACAGAATTTTAATTTTGAATGTTTCGTGTGATTTGTATATACAGCACTATAGTCAGAAGTGATTCTACGATTCCATTAAGAGTTCAGTTTGGGAAAATATAACGGTCCCTGGATCACAATTTAACTCTTCCCCTGTGTCGGAGAAATCGACAGCTACACATCATGACTATTTTTGGATTATGACTAGATTTCAGTTATTTCTTTTACAATGTTCATGTCTATTTTGTCAAAAGTCAAAAGAAAAAACATGGTAGCTAAACCCTTAATGACGTTTTGGTTTGATTCACAATAGGAAAAAAGTGTGCAAACATTGTTAGATATAATGCGGGACTTTTGTGTTCCCCTCACTTCGAAAAAAAAATCCTTGGATGAAAACGTTTCCATATCGTTGCTTATACGAGATATTTAAGTTGACCTTCGTCATCGATAATGAAAAATCACGCACTACTATAGCATACAAAAGAAACCAGGAATAACTAAAACATTGAGACAGGAACAGACTTGTACATAGATTTATTGGACATAACACAACCCAGATTATAACAAGTCTCTGCTCGAGATTATCAAAGCAACCGACGTGTCATTTAAAAATAATGAAGATAGGAGAGAGAATCTGTCTTGAGCAATAGTATGCCTTCTGTGAAGAATAATGTGCAGTGTGTTGAAAATGCCACTATTCGCGGACCGGTTATAAGTTTTCGGTTTCATTTCGATTTCAATATCGTTAGCCTAATTACAATGTACAATCACAATCATGATCAGCCTTCAGGAGTGCACGTCATATTTATGACATGAGTGGTAAAACTGGCTGGAACACGATTCCAGTATTGTTTTCAAACAAGGACAACTCTTACAAGAGCAGAGGCAGATATAGCTTTGGCTCAAGAGGCGCTAGCTAGCAAAGTGGAGGGTGTAGTAAACATGTGCCTCTTTTTGGCATAATTTCCAGGTTTGTTTTGCGGACGGGGGAGGGGGCGTTAGAACGCCCTACCCCCGTAGATCTGCCACGTTAGGGAAGAATAAAAATGCAGTAAAATGTCAACAGTAACCATTTTCATTTAATCAGGTTAAGCCTTACTAACTGTTGGTAAATCATTGTAGTTCCGCATGGAGATAATAAAAGAAGAAAATACCATGATTGCCTCAAGGACTAACGATGGGGATGATTCAGGTGATTCAACGCTCGGCCACTGAAAGTGTTCACAATGATGTGTGTATTGGAACCTGGTAAAGAAAGAGGTTTTCCAACACTAGACCTAGAAACGGCGGAAATTGTTCAATAAATCGTTAATGATGGGCTTACTTTAAATCACTACATTAATGTCGATTGTCAGCATTTTGGGGCGTCTGAACCTGAATTACTGGCACCATCCCCCTTCATATGCCCAACACAGTGTTAGATCTCAAACATTATGCTTCGCCGAACATTATTTCATTAATGTTGAATGTAAGTATATTCTTTGGTTCTTAACCCAACAACTGTGCACGTACGCACAAGCCCATCGACCATGACTCGCGCATAAAACACCTCCTGTCTGACGAACAATCGGAATCTTGATGGCAACTGGGTCCTAAAAAAGAAACCAAAATGAAGTGCATGGGTTACCCTTAAAGAAAATATGTGTGTGTGGATAGCCTGTTGAATTTATGGAAGCTTCAGATGGAAAGAACCTTTTTGATAATCAGCAAACGAAGAGAAAACCTCCCACTGAATGGATTATTGTACAATTCAGTGAATATAACTTCAAAGGAAATCTTGCAAGATAAACAACATAATTCCCCAGGACAACTATAGGTTTTCCCGGCCAAGTTAGCAGATTTGGCGGCCAAATTGGTGACCAAGCACCCATTTTCGCACGAATTTGAATGCATGTTGAGATTAACATCCAATTACCTAAAACCACCAATTAATTTCACATTAAAAGCATGCGATTTCACATTTAAATTATGCAATTTCAACCATAGGGCATTCAAATTAAAATTGCACAAACGAGCATCCAAATTCGCTGGAGCTTCCAGCTGTGTAGGTTTGGTCATTCGAATTCACCATTAAGCAAGCATGTGTGTAAAGTAAGCAAAGTAATTCGAAATAGGTCCATGTCGTTCCGTTGTTTAAGATGGAGTGCTTTTGTTCCAATTTGGAAACATGTGCGTCACGGAGGGGAGCAGGGGGCGCTCCCCCCCCCCCCCCCCAAAAAAAAAAGGGGGGAGGGTAAAAAGGAAAAGAAAAAGAGGCGCAAAGTCATATTGCTGTAAATTTAATGGGTTGGGAGAAATGTCCGTGGCCCCTCTAAAACTGATAAATCGAGAATATGATGGGAAATACAGGCATTTGGGGGAAAATATGTTTTGCCCCCCTCTAGAAAAAAATCCTGGGGACGCCCATGTTTGAAATATAGATATAAAAACCTCCAACAAGACTCTGCGACTACTCTGATCACCATGCAAACTGTTAGACTGGAGCACTAGAAATATCAATATGCCGGCTAATGGGCGATACATGAGAATTCAAATGTAGACCCTGCTCGTTTGATCGAACTTTCGATGGCAATGCCCAAGACTATTTTGAACTTGCAGACAAGCTTGCCATAAACAGATCTGCTGACAGGTCAAATGTAGCAACGTATCTCAGATATGGCAGACAGAAAAACCTGCCAAGATGAGGGGCCAGAAAAACAAAAACGGACTACGATCTGAAGCAGAAAAATAAAATGAAAGGGTGAAAGAAATGAAAAGACTCGCATCGTCTACTTTCGTTTACTTTTATTTTGGATGCAAAAGTGCTAAATAGAATGCGCGGAAATGAAAACGAAAACAAGAATCTGATGCAAATAACCCGAAATCAAACCGACTGCTAAATTGAATGATCACTTAAACCGAATGACATAACTTCAACGGATGTGTTAAACATGAAAAGGTCGGGTCTTCAAACGAATTTGAACGCCTGAAATCTAAAACGAACCACGGGAATGACAGCAGGACGCTACGTCGCTTCAAATTGGCCACTATGAAGATGAATTCGAATGCTATTTTTGCGAAATTGGCCGGGAAAACCTATAAAATAATGTCTTTCCTATAGTTCACATACTTTCCACTATAACCTCGTTTTATGTCGCAGTGTCGAATTGTGTCATTTAAATTCCACTGAACTTACGACGGGCGGGGTAGGCAATCCAACGAGATTTTCGTTCTTTTAATGACTCCTCAGGAAGAAAATCTGCAAGACATGAAAGTAGGTTTTTACTGTTGAACTCATGAAGTGCACTTATAGAGATAAGGGCGTCCCTGTTTATTTCTATGACTCTAATACGTTTTTCCTCTGCAGTAGGGTCGATCAGAAAAAGAAAAACGTATGACTGAGTGTAATAATAAAGAAAACTATACTTCGGCTGTTTCGGCATATTGTCAGTGCATTTATGTCATGGTATAGACTGATAAGACATAAATTTGCAGAGTGGTCGGATGTGGATAAGTGTATTATATCCTCAAACTCCTGTGATTTTTTTAAAGGGAAAATTCACCTGAAAAGACCTTCAATAATAAGAGTTCCGCGTTTTACCATACCAAAGGTTTTTGAGCAAATAGGCCTAATGCACGGTGTGTACAGTATACGTGTAATGGGTCCGATGCTGTGGTATGGGAGGGGGCATCTTTATCGCTTCAGAACCAACATTAAAATCATCACAATGTTTTAGTTTTAATGTGGATAAGTGAATTATATCCTCAAGAACTCCTGTGGTTTTTTTTTTCTGAGGAAACTTCACCCCGGAAGGCCTTCAATTGTAAGAGTTCCGCGTTTTACCTCGGTTTTTTTTTTTTAACAAATAGGCCTAATGCACAGTATGTACAGTATACGTGCAATGGGTCCGATGCTGTGGGAGGGGGCATCTTTATCGCTTCAGAACCAACATTAAAAATGATCACAATGTTTTAATTTTAATGTGGATAAATGTACTATATCCTCAACAACTCCTGTGATTTTTTTCAAGGGAAAATTCACCCGGGAAGACCTTCAATAATAAGAGTTCTGCGTTTTTACAATCTCAGCTCCCTGGGGAGTATACAGCTCGATGCTGCCTGTTAGGCGCAAGCAAGCTTAATCATCAGATAACCATCTCTGCCCTCATACAGGTACCATTTACTCCTGGGTGGAGAGAGACAATAAGTGAGTGCCTTGCCCAAGGGCACACGCACCATAACCCCTGGCTGGACTTGAACCCACTACCCGCAGAATTACCCGCAGACCACGAATTCAATGCCCTTAACCACGAGGCCACGACACTCCACACACCAATTGATTCTCACCAGTTTTTCTCTCTTACCTTAATTAATGCAGACAATTAACATTATTACCAGATGTAGCCACAAACAACTTGTTTTTAGCTCAGAGCAGAAGTTTTGATACCCACGCATAGACAAAAAAAACCTATAAAACAGTTAGTGTTACTAAAGCATAATGCAGACAATTAACATAATTTGGTAGACTTGTAGCCACAAACAAATGTTTTTATTAGCTCAGAGCAGATGTTTTGATACCCACGCATAGACAAAAAAAACCTATAAAACAGTTATTTTTACTAAAGCATAAGCATATATTGCCTAAACTCCAAGGACAATAGAGGCTCCGTAAAAGTCAATACTGTATTGAAGTCTATCGATACTGATTCTTGTTTTGAGTAGCTATCTGTGCAACACCAGAAATGCGCTTCACAGGTTATATCGTGTCTTCCAATATAGTGTGATTTCACACTGGGTCAAAAGGTCAAAGTTTACAACCTGCCCGAGTGCTGGACATGGGCGTCGCCAGGATTTTTTCTAGAGGGGGGCAAAAATATGTTTTGCCAAAAAATGCTGGTATTTCTCAACACATTTTCGATTTATCAGTTTTAGAGGGGGGCAGGGACATTTTGCCCCCCCCCCCAACTCATTAAATTTACACCACTTTGTCTTCGCGCCTCTTTTTCTTTTTTTGTCTTTTCTTTTTTGCTTTTCCGGGGGGGGGGGGCAAGTGCCCCCCCCTTGCCCCCCCCCCCCCCCGGTCGCGACGCCCATGGTGCTGGAGGACAAACAAAACTCGCGTTGGTATGTTGAACTGTGCTAGTGAATGCTCCGCGTGGGACGAAGCTGAGCTAATACTCACAAATGAAGCTCAAAATGGTAAATTATTGTGCCGTAGTCAATTGCAGCAATCGTGCTGATCGGGCGCATATCATCTGTCTTACTTCAGGATCCCAAGAGTGGCCAAAAAAGACTTTGCCAAGAATTGAAGGCGAAACGACAACGCCAGTGGCTGGCTAATATATGCTTATGCTTTAGTAAACTGAATAACTGTTTTATAGGTTTTTTTGTCTATGCGTGGGTATCAAAACTTCTGCTCTGAGCTAATACAAAAAATGGTTTGTGGCTACATCTATTAATATGTTGATAGTCTGCATTAATTAAGATAAGAGAGAAAAACTGGTGAGAATCAATTGGTGTGTGGAGTGCCGTGGCCTCGTGGTTAAGGGCATTGAACTCGTGGTCTGCGGGTAATTCTGCGGTTTATGGGTTCGAGTCCAGCCAGGGGTTATGGTGCGTGTGCCCTTGGGCAAGGCACTTACTCATTGCTTTTCTCCACCTAGGAGTAAATAGGTACCTGTGAGGGCAGAGATGGTTATGTGATGATTTAGCTTGCTTGCGCCTAACAGGAAGCATCGAGCTGTATACTCCCCAGGGAGCTGAGGTTGTAAAAACGCGGAACTCTTATTATTGAAGGTCTTCTCGCGGGGTGAATTTTCCCTAGAAAAAAATCACAGGAGTTGTTGAGGATATAATACACTTATCCACATTAAAATTTAAACATTGTGATCATTTTTAATGTTGGTTCTGAAGCGATAAAGATGCCCCTCCCACAGCATCGGACCCATTACACGTATACTGTACATACCGTGCATTAGGCCTATTTGCACAAAAAGCAGAGTTGGTAAAACGCGGAACTCTTATTATTGAAGGTCTTCCTGGATGAATTTTCCCTAGAAAAAAAATCACAGGACTTGTTGAGGATATAATACACTTATCTACATCGAAATAAAAACATTGTGATCATTTTTTACTGAATGTTGGTTCTGTAGCAATAAAGATGCCCCCTCCCAAGCATCGGACCCATTATACTGTACGTATACCGTGCATTATAGTGGAGCTGCTTAGGTCAATTTTGCCCGCCCAAATCGTGCACTTCGTGGTAAAAGCATGAAATTTGGAATGTGGGGTCAAAATGGGCTAGAAATCATTTTAAGATCGGGACCCATCCTGGATTTTGCCCATTTTGAAGGCGGAGCTAATTTTTGTGAAAAAGGGGGTGCAAACAATAAATAACTCATGAAAACTGTATTCAACATCCATTTCCCTTGTTTTTTTCTATGCTTTGAAGTAAGCTTAAACATAAAATAAGACATTCTAGCTTGTTAACACCTGTTAGTTTCCACCCATTTTGTGGGCGTAGCCTAAATGTGTAAGAGGCGGTACATATTAGCAGTTTGGTCAAATATGAAGAATATATCGTTCATTTTGGTGGTAAAATCCTGAAAATTGGCATGTTTAGTTGACATGGGCTGAAAATCATTTTAAGAGGTGGACCCATCTTGGATCTTGCCCATTTTTGGGGCGGGGCTTGATCGGTTAAAAAGGGGAGTGCAAACAAATACAAATTTAGAAAAACTGTATTTAACATCCATTTTGCTTTGTTCTTCATGCTTTGAAAATAAACATAGACATGATAAAAAAAAAATTCAACATTCTAACACTTGTTATTTTTACCCTTTTGTGGGTGTGGCCTAAATATGAAAAAGAGACCGCACATTAGAGCAGCTTCATTCAAACGGGGGAAAATCATCACTTTTGCTGGTAAAACACAACATTTGCATTGGTTAATTATGTTTGCCATACACTGTAAAGATAAGTTAAAAAGGTTTCAAGGATTTTGCCCTTTTAGGGGTGGAGCTACATTTTAAGTAGGGGGCTGAATATCCGCATAGAAAGATTATTCTACTGGGTATAGGCCTACTCACTCAAAGTGGTTTCATGTCCTTAGATGTACTGGTACATACAGCCTAGACCAAAACATAGTTCTGCTTCCGATTACATGGCATTTGAAAATAGGGTAGGAAGGTAGGGAATTCTTTTTTTTTTTGGGGGGGGGCATTCTTTTTGTGCTGATCATATGTAGTTGTCTGCGTGTAGTCAATGGTAAAAGGTGGTAATTGATGATTTTGGGGTTATTTTTTCATTGTTCCCAAATAAAATTAGGGTAGGGGCTGTCAAAATAGGGTAGGTGGGGTAACCGGAAGCAAAACTTTGTTTGTGGCCCTATGTGTATATAATAAAGCAATTGCCAAGAGTCAAGTAGCTGCCTTTAAATGGCTGTGGATTCTCTCTTTGTTGATAGGACTTCAGTCTATTGATGAAACTTGGCGGGTAGGAATATTGATAATAGTACTAAAATCTGAAATGACGTCACGATGACGTCGTCATCAATACGGCAGTTGGGTGTTATAAGAAATACACTTACAATTTCCATATTTTCGTGCGTTATTTTAACTTCATGATTAACAAGTTTTCTCTCTGAACTAAATCAGTACTCCCTTCTCGTTTTGACTCATGATGTCATCAAGCCGAAAATAACTTGTACGTTAAGGTAAAATATTCACTGAAATTTATCATACCCGAAAGATGTTTTTTTAACCCCTTAAGGACGGGGTGTAATGGGGACATTCCTCCACACATAGAGCAAGTGGCCCGCATGACTGCACAGCCTTTGTGTGGTAGCGGGACTGCACAAAAACAACAGCTGTGGAACTACCCACTAGCCGTGTGCCACGGCATACCACAGCTGGCAACTGCATTCCAATGAGGATTAGCGGCCGCGGCCATGACCGCTTCCCGTACGCATGGGGTTAACAAAACAGGTGGTTGCACTAGAAAGGCTAACCTTCGTGAACCTTTTTCTGTTCTGACAAAAGTATTCACAGGTTTACTAAAACTGGGAAGTGTCTAATTAAATGCTTGTCTGCCAGATCACTCTGCATTTGTAACTCAACTAACGTAAATCTCCAGTTTGTTTTTATGGTTCTCATATTTTTGGCCTCTGAAGTAGGGTCGGTAGGAAAAATTAAAAAAAAATATTGCAGTTGCACCCGTCTAGTTGGTTAAATTAAACGATGCCAAGTGTGTACTGTCTCTAGTGGTATTTACTGCAGTGAGTTTATGAGTTGATATGACTAACATAATAATAAAGACAACTTTGGAAAGATGTAGTTGATTTAATTATCTGCATCATAATGTTGTTCAAAAGGTATTGGCTGTAGTGGTAATTCAATCTAAAATTTGAGTGATTTACACACTAAATCGTCTCCCCATAGTTTCACTCTCTTAATACCACAGAGTAAATCTATAGAGAAGACGAGTTAGAGTAAAATACTCTGAAAAATGAACCACTAAGCTCGAGTGACACTCAATCTTTTAGATAAAATGAATTTCACTTCAAAGCGTCTGGTCCCTAGAATCCGCAGTGGGAGTGAATTTTCACTCGAATGGAGTGAATGTTCAGTCTTTGGAATTGAGAGCGAGCCATGTTAAAGCGGGCCCCTCAGGTAAATAGAGACCTCTAGCCCGAAAATATTATGAAAAGGACCGCGGGAAAATATTTTTTCTACCTTTAGCCTGGATGATCTGTTGGCAAATTTGTTGCCCCCCCCCCCCCCAATTCAAAGTGATCTAGTGACGCTTCTGAGTGAGGCCACCCCCTTCTCATCAACTGGGATTGCATGGGTGCTTCGCGTAAAAATCTGGTATTATTTTTCAATATGGCTTTTCATTATAACACGGAGCCTGATAACCTGAATTTTGTATTGATTTGGTTTTTTTTTCACTTGTTCATTATTTTGTAAGTGGAGGTTTCAAACAGCCTCGTCAGCGTAATAAGAATATTTTTGTTTATTTTTTTTTCATTCTCTGGTAGGCAGCCCAACATAGGGTAGGTCCAAAATGACAACCAAAGAAATGAAAAGGGATGCCCGCACAACGAAATAATTTTCATAGATATTGAATTAATGATTGAAAGTTGAAATGAAGGATATTGGTTACAAAGCCCTACCTTCATCATTGTATTGAGAATTGAAATGATGGCCAACAAAATAGTAGTTCTGCTTTCGATTTCATGGCAATTGAAAATAGGGTAGGTGGGGGCAAATGTGTACGATCATATGGAGGTGCATGTCTGCGTGTAGTAAAGGGTAAAAGGTAGTAAGTGATGGTTTTATGGGTTTTTCATCATTCCCCCATCAAAAAAGAAAAGGGCAGTGGCTGTCAAAATAGGGTAGGGTGGGGTACCAGAATCAGAACATTTTTTTGGCGTAACCCAGACATAAACATTTGTAACATATAAGCCCGAAACATGCAAGTTCTGATACGTATAGCCAAAAGTGACCGTCTGGTGTGCACAAAACGGCCTCGTTTAGAGACGGTGTGTAGGCAACCGACCATTTATGTCACATTATTTTGAATTCAACTAAGGTAGAACATCATCACCAATTTAACAGAGGGATTTGAGAACTGATGACAGTGGGTGTTCTAGCTTTCCCGTGTACCATGCCAACTTAAATATTCGTTTTAATGTGTGTAGAATATTATTATTATATCAAATCGAATTGTAATAATATAATTACTTTAAGCATGAAATATATATTTGAAATAGGCCTAATAATGCAAAATGTGGCTTGAAGAATAACTCCAGATGTCATGGGGACCGTTGAGATTATGGCGGAACATTGAACAAATTAACTTACCGTCCGTCTCTGCCAAACCGAAGGCACATCCAACGACCATCAGGAAAACCAGGCACATGTAAACCTTCATTCTGGCTTATCTAAAAAAAAAATGGAGAAAATGACAGAGAGTAAGAAATGTCAATGATATGGTTGTTTCGCTATGTAAAACGTGCATCAGTGCGAGTCTTTATCAACTTTTGTCATTTTTTTTTGGGCAGAATAATTCGGCTGTTAATTACGCGGTATTGTGCTTTTCGTGGAGTTTGGCTAGATGCAGCGGTAATAGTTGCCTACAGCTTATGTTACTGTCGGTTTACACACTGCAGTCATGTACATGTTAAGTCATATCAACGTACATACGTGACAGTTTCTCGTTAATCATGAACAAATGTAATAACCAGGACGTTTTTCTTTCCAAGCAACTAACATTTCAAATCTTGCCACGTTTATCTAAAGCTTACATTTGCAGGTTGAAACGAAACTTGAAAACCAAAGCAAAGTCAGGAGGCGGAAATGCACTGGATGCTTTCAACTTGATGTCTACTGAACGAATGCGCCACAACAGCGCCGAGTGAAACACATTTAACATACATATAAACTAAAGACCATGCATATGTCTCTAGGGGCGCTGTTCATTTGTAGACGTCATGGACCAACGTCGCCTCCAGTGCTTACTTTATTTCCAACCTTGTTTCCAGTGGCGTAGTGGCGACGCCCCCCCCCCCCCATAAAAATATTCCAGCCCCCCCCCCCCCCCCCCCCGCGCCATGCTGGCAAAAAAAAGCAATTAATTTCTTGTAGTCTGGTTCCGCGAGTCCAAGATGAAACAGAGCAATTTTATAGACGTCCGGGGGAATTGTAACGTCCGGGAATCAGTATAGCTGGCTTGTACTCGTCATGTGTGTAATCGATTGCAAAGAAAAGGTGGACTATGTATGATACATTTGGAGCAGAAGTGGAAAAAAGTCAGCCGGCTCGCACATGTTTTCTGTTCTAGGTATATATATTTTTTTAAATAACTCAATAAATCATTTCCATAACAATAAGTTTGTAAGAGAAGCCTTTCGATGTGTAATGTTTCCAAATAGATTTGTGTTTCTTTGGCCAAAGTTGAATCGATGTCACTATAATTTTTGGCATCTGTAGGCTATCTGTCCCTTCATGTAGACAAAAAAAATCAAATGCAATTACTAAACTGAATGCCCGCTGAATAATATTGTAATTTAAAATCGTAACCAATCGCGCACGTGCTTCACCGCGGGGCCGAGAGCGTGTGTCCGCCATTGCCGGGCAACCGGCATGTCTCTATGGCGAGCCAAAGTAACATTGATATAGCATTAACAAAGTCTTAAAACAATTAAAAGATATCTCTAAATGATTTAGAGATATCTCTAAATATTTAGAGATATCTCTTAATACTTAAAGATTTCTCCCAATCGTTTAAAAGACAAATTATTTTGATAAATAAGTGACACACGAAAGAGCTTTATTGTCAATGATTTAAAGATATCTTTAAATTATTTAGAGATATCTCTAACTCATTTAGAGATATCTTTAAATCATTTAAAGATATCTCTAAATTATTTAGAGATATCTCTAAATGTTGGCATCAACGATTGCTGTAAACACACCGTTTAATTGGTCACAATGACGTCTTTTAATAAAAGTTCTATTGCCATCCGTCTTTAATTGAAATGCTAAATGTGGTTGGCATCAACGTGGACTTTAAGTGCATTATTTGGCAACATGAATGAATGGAAATTCTTTCATTTGCAACTTCGGTTTGACATGAAATTAGAGATATCTCTATATTGTGTGTTAAATAATGAGACACCTACTTCGTGCATTCCAAGATTTAAAGATATATCTGTAAATATTTAGAGATATCTCTAAGCACAAGTCAATCATGTTGCCATATCGAATGCACGATAAAATCGCCGGTGTTGTATTTCAAGTATTGCATTTGAGTGAGTGGTGTTGCCATTTTTTTTAAAGTCATCGTCGAGGTCGTCAATAAAATAATTGTATTTACTGAAGCCCGTGTTACCAACATTTTAACAATAAATAGCTCAATGCTGCGCAAATTAAAACACGATTTAAAGATACATATATCTCGAAATGATTAGAGATATATCTAAAACATTTAGAGATATCTTTAAATGATTTAAAGATATCTCTAAAACTTTTAGAGATATCTTTAAATCATTTAAAGATATCTTTTAATACATAACAGACATCGTCGATAGCAATGCTAATGCTATATAAATGTTACTTTGGCTCGACATAACAGACATCGTCGATAGCAATGCTAATGCTATATAAATGTTACTTTGGCTCGCCATATGTCTGGCTGGCATCGGGCCGCGGTGCGTGGTTCCGTTCAAAACAAAACTAGACTAACAACATTCTGTGATTGATGGGGTTCGTAAAGCGGTTGACGCGGACGTCCCGAACTAAATGCATACATGATTTATGGTAAAGTATGTGCACAGATCAAATAATTATTGGGGTTTTTTTTTTGGAATATATTATGTCTGACACAAAAGCAAATTTAAACACTGCACAGAACTGTGGTGTTAAATAAACACTGCGTGGTTCCTATTTTGGACAAATGGTTCTAAACACACACACATACTCAGGTCCACACAGTGAATGTAATGCTTTATATCCTTGTGGAGACATCGCTTTTTTTCTCATGTACAAAATCGTGAGAGGGTCGAAAGCTATTTTCAAAATGGTCCTAGTTTATTCAGAATTACTTCCGACCTGAAAATATTCTAAAATTCCGACCAAATATCCCCAACATAAAATACTTTAACTTGCGACTAATAAGTATACCTTGGAAATTCCTAGTTTTCTTTGTAAAATCCTTATATCTATTGCGTGAAATCCTTGTGGAGACGTGTTCACCTTTAGAAATTGCCGTGTGGCGACCTTTAGAATCGTTTGTTCCGTATTATACCTGGGTCTCCACAAGGCATCATATTTCGAACACCATAACGCTGAGTTAACAGGGTAGTTTGTGATGGCACACTGGCTGTGACGTCACACGCACAGCCCTTCGGGTTCAATCAACATTTACGACAATTTTTTTTTTAAGACATGCAACATTTTTGACATATGCATCAACATTCTCGCGAAAGTAATTTCATTTAAATGATTTTGACAAAGAACAAATTGTTGACCCATGAGCATATATAAATTCGACCACATTCCAATCAGTCCGGTTGTAATAACACCGCCATGTATTCTCGTAGATTCTCGTATGTTATCGCGAATACCGGCCATTTTGAAAGATGCGCGTGCAGCTGTCATCAGGCCACATGCAACCAATCGTTTGCCGCTTTAAACCCGCCAAGCTTTAGACTGTATAGTGTACGGCATGCGCAGTGGCGTAGCCACAGGGGGCGTGGGGGCTGTGAAACCTTGTCGCCCCCCAGTCGCCCCCCCCCCCCCTCCCCCACTGAGATTTTGAGTTTCTAAAAAAATTATCATTGATCTACATGACGCCCCCCCCCATGAAATGTTCCAGCCCCCCCTTCCCCCCCCCCCCCCCCCCACTGAAAAATTCCTGGCTACGCCACTGCTTGTTTCCAATAGCCCTGGATATACGAAACTTTCTTCCTGTATCCTGATTCGATATCCCAATTTGCTAGTAATTGATTTAAATCGTGTAGTTGGTGTTGTTATTTCCAACGTGCATTACGTGTTTTTACGATCATTGTAATCATAACGTCCACGCCTTCTTAATAATACTCCTTTTCTTTCCAGTTTGCTCATATTGATATGAAATGTAATACTGCATTTTGGCGGGCCAGATTGTAAAATTGTAACTTTTTCTGCATTTGAAAATGCGGACACACTACAGAATCATCCTATCTATAGGCCTACATTCTTCAAACTGCGAAAAAAAAACGATAAGCAAATTTACTTCTTGCATCCAATAATCACTTATGCACATGCGTGTTTTATTTCTTTTTTTTTATGAGTAATGGGTCCATGGTCGAACATCTGGTACATATTGTGGTATGTTTTATTTTTTGAGGAGGCGTGTTTTTACAAATATGAACAGCGCCCCTAGAATGCATGGTCGTCAATTTCAACTTCTGTTGATGTGTTTCCACAAAACTGACAATTGATGCCGGTTCTCATGACACTTGGACCCAGTTACAACAAAGAAGTGTTTTCGGCGCTGTTGTGGCGCATTCGTTCAGTAGACATCAAATAATTAAAAGTTTGCGGAAACACCATGTGCGAATAATTTCTCAACTAAGAGAATGGTTCTGAAAAGAACCAGAGGTATAAACTCGACGTTCCGCATTAAATTGAACGGTGGCCATGTGATTTATCATGAAAAATAGACAAACTAGACAGAAGATTTTGACAAAATATTGTTTTTCTCTCCCTCAACAGTGTCTTGTGTAAACGCGGAGAAAAACTTGGCGAGAGTGCAGTCCCAGTCCAAACGGACCATTTTCCACACTTTTTGCTCGGAAACGATAGTCATGGTCGACAAACTATCTCAAAAATTAAGTAATGCATTAAATTGAACGGTAGCCATGTGATTTATCATGAATAAAAGACAAACTAGACAGAAGATTTAGACAAAATATTGTTTTTCTCTCCCTCAACAATGTCTTGTGTAAACGTGGAGAAAAACTTGTTTTGTTACTGCATTTTTCAAAAATAAAAAATAATTGTAAAAAAATCCAAGCGGTCTCCAAAAAGGAAGCGGGCGGGGACGAGAATCATGTTTGTTTTTTTTTTTTTACTTCGCCTTATCGGTTAAAACCGATAATGTAGTAACAATTGACCGATGCTAATTTTTGTAACACTATCGGTTAGGGATACAGCATTGGTCAATTGTTACATTATCAGCTGGTATTACGGTATCCTTTGGTTATAATCATAGAGCTATATTAATTTAGTATAGCTCTATGGTTATACTATAACTTTTGAGCTTGCGGTAAACCCGAGAAGGAAAGGTCAAGTGACATTGCATACTGATGTTAAGACTCTTTTCATCAAGATATTGTCTATCAGATTAGAAAATGTACGAACACGATTTTCAATTTTGTATAGATGTAAGTTCAAATATGGTTATTATAAATGGTAATGTGTACACCTCTGTATCACGATCGCTGTTTATTCCAAGTTTTTAGTTCATGCTGTGAACAGTTTTGAAGGAAAATATCATTGTCCTAAAAAGAGAGCGAGAAAAAAAGGAAAAACTCGAACATTTGTAAAATGGTGACCGGGTGGTACCCAATCACCAAAATAGTGTTTTGCTGTGTTTCGTGTCGTGTGTATGGAAGACACGATAGCCGTTCTAGTGTGCATGCAGCTACTCAAAACTAGAATCAGTACGTACGTATCGATAGACTTCAATATGGGCTTTTACGGAGTTTCTAACATCCTTGGAGTTGATAACCGTTTTACGGCTCTTTTGTCTGTGCATGGGTATAATAAACTTCTGCTCTGAGCTAATAAAAAAATGGTTTGTGGCTAAATCGTACCGACATGTTAATTTTCTGCATTAAGGTATATGAGAGAAAAATTGGTTAGAATCGATTGACTAGTAAAAAAAAAAGTCAGAGGTGATTCTACGATTCCATTAAGAGTTCAGTTTGGGAAAATATAGCGGTCCCTGGATCACAATTTAACTCTTCCCCTGTGTCGGAGAAATCGGCAGCTACAGATCATGACTATTTTAAGATTATGACTAGATTTTATGTCTTTTACAATGTTCATGTTGCCAACACCCTGTGCGACTATTTTGTCAAAAGTCAAAAGAAAAAACATGGTAGCTAAACCCTTAATGACGTTTTGGTTTGAATCACAATAGGAAAAAAGTGTGCAAACATTTTAAGATATAATGCGGGACTTTTGTGTTCCCCTCACTTCGAAAAAAAATCCTTGGATGAAAACTTTTCTATATCGTTGCTTATACGGGATATTTAAGTTGACCTTCGTCATCGATAATGAAAAACCACGCACTACCAGCATACCAAAGAAACCAGGAATAACTAAAACATTGAGACAGGAACAAACTTGAACATAGATTTATTGGAAATAACACAACCCAGATTATAACAAATCTCTGCTCGAGATTATCATAGCAATCGTGTCATTTAAAAATAATGAAGATAGGAAAGAGAATATGTCTTGAGGAATAGTATGCCTTCTGTGAAGAATAATGTGCAGTGTGTTGCAAAAGACACTATTCACGGATCGGTTATAAGTTTTCGGTTTCATTTCGATTTCAAAATCATTAGCATAATTACAATTCACAATCATGGTCAGCCTTCAGGAGTGCACGTCATATTTATGACATAAGTGGTAAAACGGGCTGGAACACGAATCCAGTATTGTTTTCAAACAAGGACAACTCTTACAAGAGCAGAGGCAGATAGCTTTGGCTCAAGAGGCGCTAGCTAGCAAAGTCGAGGGTGTAGTAAACGTGTGCCTCTTTTTGGCATAATTTCCCGGTTTGTTTTGCGGACGGGGAGGGGGCGTTAGAACGCCTACCCCTGGAGATCTGCCACGTTAGGGAAGAATAAAAATGCAGTAAAATGTCAACAGTAATCATTTTCATTTAATCACGTTATTAATAAAGCCTTACTAACTGTTGGTAAATCATAGTAGTTCCGCATGGAGATAATAAAAGAAGAAAATACCATTATTGCCTCAAGGACTAACGATGGGGATGATTCAGGTCATCAAGCGGTTGGCCACTGAATAGTTCATATGGTTATGTGTGTATTGGAACCTGCTGAAGAAAGAGGTTTTCCAACACTAGACATAGAAATGGCGGAAATTGTTCGATAAATCGTTAATGATGGGCTTACTTTAAATCACTTCATTCATGTCGATTGTCAGCATTATTGGGCGTCTGAACCTGAATTACTGGCACCACCCCCCTTCATATGCCCAACACAGTGTTAGATCTCAAACATTATGCTTCGCCGAACATTATTTCATTAATGTTGAATGTAAGTATATTCTTTGGTTCTTAACCCAACAAATATGCACTTTTGCACGAGCCCACCGACCATGACTCGCGCATAGAACACCTCCTGTCTGACGAACAATCGGAATCTTGACGGCAACTGGGTCCTAAAAAAGAAACCAAAATGAAATGCATGGGCTACCCTTAAAGAAAATATGTGTGTGGATAGCCTGTTGAATTTACGGAAGCTTCAGATGGAAAGAACTTATTTGATAATCAGCAAACGAAGAGAAAACCTCCCACTGAATGGATTATTGTACAATTCAGTGAACATAACTTCATAGGAAATCTTGCAAGATAAACAACATAATTCCCCAGGACAACTATAAGTTTTCCCGGCCAAGTTAGCAGATTTGGCGGCCAAATTGGTGACCAAGCACCCATTTTCGCACGAATTTGAATGCACGTTGAGATCAACATCCAATAACCTAAAAACACCAATCAATTTCCCATTAAAAGCATGCGATTTCACATTTAAATCATGCAATTTCAACTATAGGGCATTCAAATTAAAATTGCACAAACGAGCATCCAAATTCGCTGGAGCTTCCAGCTGTGTAGGTTTGGTCATTCGAATTCACCATTAAGCAAGCATGTGTGTAAAGTAAGCAAAGTAATTCGAAATAGGTCCATGTCGTTCCGTTGTTTGTTAGAATAAGATGGAGTGCTTTTGTTCCAATTTGGAAACATGGGCGTCACGGGGAGGGGGGGGGGAGCAGGGGGCGCTCTCCTCCCCCCCCCCCCAAAAAAAAAAGAAGTGGGGGGGGGGGGGAAGGGTAAAAAGGAAAAGAGAACTAGAGGTTCGCGTTTGTTGTTACAAACGCAGAGTGGTCGGGCAGGCAATTTGTTCATTAAACACTGCCGATTTGAGTATGAATATGTTTATGTAAGAACAAAGGATCACGAAGTAAATCCTTTCCAGTACAATCAATTATTTTGTTTCAAAAAATGCATATTTAACGGTGTGATATATTTTAGTAAACATTTTCTGTACTCATACAAGTTATTTCCGGCTTGATGACGTCATAATTCAAAAACGGGAAGAGGATACCGATTTAGTTCGCAGTGGATAAATGTTCGTTGTGAAGTTAAATAACGTATGAAATTATGGAAAATATAATTACTGTATGTATTCATAACACCTAACTTCTGGTTTGATGACGTCACAGTATTTGGAAGCAAAACGTGAACATTGTAAGGGATATCGTTATATGGGCTACGAAGATATACGACATGAATCAAATGATAGAATTAAATCTAAACTATTATATTAATATTTTCAAATTCTCGTATAAGTAACTTCCGGTCCGATGACGTCAAGAATTTGGAACCTTGCCAAATTATCTGGGGCGATTTGGAAATATTTGAACCGATCGTTTTCAAATTAAAAAACAAACAAACACTATTTTATGTGCCGCTAGAGGGCGCCCTTTCGAATGATGACGTCATCACACTGGGTTTTTTTTGTGTCTGACATTCTTCACAACACTTTCATAGTTTATATGTGTGTAGTAAAATGCTCCCGCTTTTGAGTTATATGCCGTTTTTATTGCACTTCCGGTAACACCGGAAGTGAAGGTCAAGCGGTTTTGTTTCCGAAACAAGAAATGTTTCTCACGGCATAGTCTACAACATCACGAAAAAACGAAAACGATACTCTATTTGGTTCAAAAGATATAGCACAAACTATTTTGTCAAAATTTGCCCTTAAATTGCTTGTCATTTGATACTTGATGTCGTCATGATGACGTAACAAAATTAATAACATTTTTGTACCATGGTATATGTTCACGGAAAGTGACTACTCATTTAGTTCAGAGTGGATAAATGTTCATTGTGAAGTTAAATAACGTCACAGTATTTGGACGCAAAAGGTGAACATTGTAATGCATATCGTTATTTGGGCTTCGAAGATATACGACATGGATCTAATGATAGAATTAAATTTAAAATAGGATCGTTTTCAAATTCTCACAGAAGTAACTTCCGGTCTGATGACGTCATGAATTTGAAATCTTGCCAAGTTAACTGTGGTTAATCAACAAATATCAAGGGGCGATTTGGTAAAATTTGAACGGATGGTTTTCAAAATAAAGAAAACAAACACTATTTTATGTGCCACTAGGGGGCGCCCTTTTGGATGATGACGTCATCACACTGTTTTTGTGTCTAGCATTTCTCACTAAACACTTGCATAATATATTTGTCTGTAGTAAAATGCTTCCACATTTGAGTTATATTCGGTTTTTATTGCACTTCCGGTAACACTGGAAGTAAAGGTCAAGCGGGTTTGTGTCCGTGGACAAGAACTGTTAGTCACGGCATAGTCTACAACCTCACGAAAAAACGAACACGATACTCTATTTAGTTCAAAAGATATAACGCAAACTATTTTGTCAAAATTTGCCTTTAAATCGCTTGTAATTTTATATCTGATGACGTCATGATGACGTAACAAAATTTACAACATCTTCGAAACATGGTACAGGTTCACACAAGGTTTTGTGATCATACCGTAAACCGTTCGGAAGAAATTGTGCTTTGTTTTGATTTCAGGCTAACGTCTTCATTTTGAATTCACCTAACTTTGACCTTCCGGTAGACCCGGAAGTAAAGGTCAAGCGAGTTTACGTACACGACAAAAAAATGTTTAGCAGTTAATTGTCTATCTGATTACAGAATACCACCATCATTGATTATTGAGTTCAAGAGTTATAGGTGAAAGTAATTGGTAACTTTTTCAGATAAAATCACTTGTAATTTGACACCTGATGACGTAATCATGACGTCAGAGTAATATGCACCACTTCGGATGAGGGTCGATATACATTGAAAGTTACAAGTTCATACCATATACCGTTTTAGGAGAAAACCCGCGGAGAAGTATTGTCCGGAAAAAAGGAAAGAAAGAAGATTTACTAGAGGTTCGCGTTTGTTGTTACAAACGCAGAGTGGTCGGGTAGACAACTATTTTATGAAACACTGTCCAGTTAAGTTATGAATATTTTTTTATGTAAGAACATGTACCAAGGATAACGAAATTTAAACTGTCTGATAAAATTAATCATTTTGTTTCAAAATGTTTCTTTTAGGTAGTGATCAATGTCAGTATGTATTATTTTTTTAACTAGAAAAAGTGAATATGGGTAGTGAATACTGATGTTATTCGGAGAGGATGCATGTTCATTGATTTGCATGTATTCATGTGTCCAATCATAACTGGAGCCATTTTAAATGGTAAGCTGTTTTCAGCATGAACTCCCAATACCATTTGCCTGAAAGAAAAACCCGAAATAATATTTACTATCCGAAGGTAAATTTATAAACAGAAACAAACATTTATATTGGCCAAATCGCCGCTCAGAGTTCGTAAGAGGTGCCTTATCAGGACGCTCCACGAACAGCCTAAGTGCACACATTCTACTTTCCGAATCACAGTGTGAATGCAGTGTACAAGCTTAACCCCGGTTATGACACATTAACTGCGCATGCGCGCTTTTCTGTCTTGCCCTTTTTTCAAGACGAAGACGCGCGCAACGATCTATTTTAGTCGTACACGAGTGACAACAGTACTTCTCCTCAGACTTTCTCAGAGTCTACGTACTAATAACTGGACATGTAAATGTACATGTACATGCACGCCCGCGAAAAGCAAACGAAAAGCCAGGCCACGTTCAGCGGGCGTGCGCGCCCGGCCTATGCCGTGGCCGAACGGCGACGCGCTATGCTTTCATAGAATTTTTGAGCGACGGACTACTATAAGGATATTTTTGTCGGCGGCGGGTCACGTGTGTTTACAATTAGACAAGCCACGAACCTGGAACAATTGACGCCAATGTTTAAGCTATCATTCAATGGACAATTCACGATTATATCTCTCAGGATTGATTTATTTTTGAAGAATAGAAGGTCTTTTCGTTGTAACTTCCGGTCTGATGACGTCATCAACTTCAAACTTCACACGTGTTGTTTGCATGAAGGTCATTATATATACCAGTTTTCAGGCGATTACAAAACACTTCGCCACAGACATCTATTCAAAATGCATTTTGGACATTCTTAAACCTGCCGCTAGAGGGCGGTCGAGAATTTCATGACGTCACCGGTACAAGTTTTGAAGAATATTGTCTGGCCAGAGACTAACACCGTTGAACGCAAGTTCATATCTATTTCCACTTTTAAATAATAAGCCAATAATAAGCCACTTCCGGTTTCGACCGGAAGCAAGGGTCATGTGATTTTACGTACACGCTCAAAAATAAAGACCTTAATTTACTCTATCACTTGCCGTCAACAGCAAGACGACAGATCTCATTATTGATTTTATATAGATTTTTAAAGATAAAAAATATCAAAGTTTAATTGCTTGTCACGTGACACCTGATAACGTCATCATGCCATCATTGTTCTGGCACAATCTTAGCATTCCAAGAAGACCAAGCGTCTTGAGCACAAGACTACGCGCCACGTGTTTGGCTCCGTTCCGACAAGCATGACGATGATGAAATAATGGATCTGCACTGAATGCATGTACATGTACAATGTCCTGTACATGCAGTGTACTCACGCTCACCCAGCTCTACGCTTTCATTGAATTTTTGAGCGACGGACTACCGTTAGGGTATTTTTTTCGGCGGCGGGTCACGTGTGTGAACAATTTGACAAGCCATGCGCCTGGCACAACTGACGCCAATGTTTAATCTATCATTTAATGGACAATTTAAGATTATATCTCTCACGATTGATTTTTTAGCGATTTTTGAAGAATAAAAAGTCTTTTCGTTGTAACTTCCGGTCTGATGACGTCATCGGCTTCAAACTTCACACATGTGTTGTTTGCATGAAGGTCATTATATATACCAATTTTCAAAAGATTACAGCAAACTTCGCCACAGACATCTATTCAAAATGCATTTTGGACATTTTTCAACCTGCCGCTAGAGGGCGCTCTAATATTTCATAACGTCATTGGTTACAGTTTCGAAAAGTACTTTCTTCCCGAAGACTAACATCGTTGAAAGCACGTTCATATCTTTTACCATTTTTAAATTACAAGGCACTTCCGGGTTCGACCGGTTTCGACCGGAAGTAAGGGTCGTATGATTTGACACCCATTAGGTAAATTGAAGACCCAGTATTATTCTATTGACTGCCGCTAAAAACAAGCTCCGGTCTCTCACGGTTGATTTTATATCGATTTGTAATGATTAAAAAATAGAAACACTAAATTGCTTGTAATTTGATACCTGATGACGTCATCATGACGTCAGGACAATATGCACTACTCGGGATCAGGGTCGATATGTGTTCGAAGTTACAAGTTTATATCTTGAACGGTTTAGGAGTAAACCCGCGGAGAAGTATTGTCCGGAAAAAAAAAGAAAGAAAGAAAGAAAGAAAGACTAGAGATCTATGTCTGTTTGCAACAGAACATAGGGCTTTTCCGCATTATTTTTTTTTTATTAAATTCAGGTCATATTTTTCTGTTTTGTGCAAAACTGTGTACATTTACGTTTTGTCTAACAAACCTCATTCAAATGAAAATTTGATTTTGGCATATTGCATTTGTCATATATAAAATATATATATAATCACAAGATGACGTCATTATGACGTCAGCTCAATATTTATTTGTAACACATCCCGGCCTGCCCCCATACCAAGTTTCAACCCAATCTAAATTACTGTTGATGAGATATAGGGGCTTAAAATATACAAACGATGACGTCACATGTCTAATGATGACGTCATTGTAACAATACTCGGCAGTGCTCATTATTTTATTGCGTTTTTAGACTGTACCAAGTTTGAAAACAATCGGATTAATGAAAGTGTTAAATTTTGTAAGCAGAATAAAATTGGCAATATTAAAAAAAATCGTAAAAAAATCTACTGATGACGTCATCGTGACGTCATTTAAGATGTTGTGTACTAGTGTAATTATCTACCCACCCACCAAGTTTCATGACAATCGGACATTATCTTATATGTGTTTCAAAAAAGCGCATGTTTGATGACGTCATCATGACGTCACACATTTTTCAAAATTTTGCACATATACCTATTGCCTAACAAACCTAATACAAAAAGAATTTTAAATGTAACATATTGGGTTCGTGATATATGGCTTAAAGGTTCAAAACTTCAGAAATCTATATAAAATCACACGATGACGTCATGATGACGTCACCTCAATATTTATTTGTAACACATCCCGGCCTACCCCCATACCAAGTTTCAACCCAATCGGATGTACTGTTCATGAGATATAGGGGCTTAAAATATACAAGTTAACAATGACGTCACGTGTCTAATGATGACGTCATCGTAACAATACTTGGCAGTGCTCATTATTTTATTGTGGTTTTAGTCTGTACCAAGTTTGGAAAAAATCGGATTAATAAAAGTGTTGAATTTTGTAAGCAGAATAAAATTGGCAATATTAAAAAAATCTTTAAAAATCGACCGATGACGTCATCGTGACGTCATTCAAGATTTTGTGTACTAGTGTTATTATCTACCCACCCACCAAGTTTCAAGACGATCGGACATTCCCTTATATGTTTTTCGAAAAATCGCATTTTTGCTGACGTCATTATGACGTCACACATTTTTCCAAATTTTGTGCATTTATCTTATGCCCAGCGAACCTAATACAAAAGAATTTTGAATTTATCATATTGCGTTAGTGAGATATGGCTTAAAGGTCCAAAACTTCAAAAATCTATATAAAATCACACGATGACGTCATGATGACGTCACCTCAATTTTCGTCTATAACACATCCCGATCCACCTACATACCAAGTTTCAACTCAATCGGACTGACAGTTCTGTAGATATAGGACTTTGTAATATGCATATTAATGATGACGTCACGTGACCCATGATGACGTCATCATGACGTCGCTCGTCCGCACACATCTATGCTGTATGGACTATGTCTATGCAAACTTTGAACGATATGCAACAAAGTTTAAGGGCAAAAGTGGCGTGTAGAATAAACGTGTACAAAGTCTATGGGGTTTTGGGGAAAAAAAGAAGAAGAAGAAGAAGAAAGAAAGAAAGAAAAAAAATCAGAACAAAAAGAAAGGCTTTTCCGCATTTTTGCGGAAAAGCCAATTAATCGGAACAATTCTAGACAGTGGTCGGGTTGTGCCCGACCACTCAATGAGAACAAATCCAGACAGTGGTCTGGTTGTGCCCGACCACTCAACAATCGGCTCTCACTTTTGTTTTAACTAAAACCACTAATAATTTGATACAAGAGGATGTCATCATGACGTCTCACATGTATGTACATCTTGGGATCAAGGTTAATGTTAAAACCAAATTTGAACTTTATGCGTTGTTCCGTTTGAAAGAAAAGCTGCGAAAAATATTGTCCAGAAACATAAACACAGAAAGAAGATCCAGCACAAAACGAAAATGTGATGGAGAATCCACCCCATCAGCCAAAAAGTCGAACATTAATTTCAAAACGGTGATCGGGTTGTGCTTGATCACCCAATGCACCATGAACACAAAATATATCTTACGGAAATAAAGGGTGATCGAGATCGGCCCGATCACCCAACGAAAACAAAAATGGAAGTCTGAGGAATGAGTTGTTGAGCACATATCACAAATGGTTCCGTTCGCTGGCTCTTGCTATTGAACACAACTGCATAAACTGAAACAGACTGAAATTTTAATACATCTTTGCTGAAAATGCGTAAAAGGAATTGTCTTCCTGCTTTGTATTCTTGAATAATAATTTGCATTGATCAATTATTGGTTTCACCAGCCAGACAGTCAACCAAGTTATGAAAAGCAATGAAAAAGTGGACAGTGATCGCTGTTTACTCTTAAACTACATGAAGTGTGTTTCTGACTCGGCAGATATATAGGCCTACATAAAACACGGAAGACATGGTCTAGTTTTTGAAGCGCATGTCTGTAGCTGCACATAAAAACACATGGCAGCTCAAAAATAGAAACCGTATAGGTAGACTTCAGTATGGAGTTTGGAGTTTTATGCAACATACGCTTAACATCTAAAAATAAATTTATTTTTAATGTTTTTCTTTGTCTTTGCATGGGCTAATAAAATTCTGCTCTGAGCTAACGAAAGAATGGCACGAAAGAGTAATTGTCTGCATTTAAGGTATGAGAGGAAAACTCTGAGCATTTTCGATGCTATTGGGCTCGAAAGTGGCGCTATTTTGCCATGTTGTGGAGGGATGGTTTTACAAGATGAGATGGCTACTTTTCCTCTTTGGGGAAAAAAGGGGTCGTCTTCTTTGGGTGAGAATATCTCGAAATGTCAATGGTCAACCCACCAAAAAATGGAAAGAAAACGAAAGACGATTTTTCTGTGCAGTTTAACTACCTGTGAGAGTTCTGAGTATTTTTAAAAGTATTTTGAAGTGTGGGCATTTAGCACTAGTGTCTATGTAAATTTATTTGCAGGGTTGCATCCATCACCGAAGTGCAGCTACTAATCTTACTATATATCGCCCTCTTGTGACAATACATTGTGAGTCGCGTCCAAATCTGAAATTTTGTGACTACGGCTTAGGCTTTCCATTGGCATACGTGTAACTTACACTGTAAGCAAGTAAACGGTCGTAGCCGTAAACAACCAATTAAAAAAAATCACCTGTACGGTACCTTGGCACCAATGCGTATGTAAAGAATATATGAGTACAAGAGGAAACCTGTCTAAGTCCTCTTTGACTCCGTGGCAGAATTTGCAATGGCAGGTGGCAAGAAATTGACGAAAGAGGAGGAGCTTTTGCTCCAAGATTTCAGCCGAAATGTCACCACCAAATCCTCGGCCTTGTTCTACGGGAATGCTTTCATCGTATCAGCCCTCCCAATATGTAAGTTTCGTCGATATAATGAACATATTTTTAGTCCGTATTGTTGGCATGTTTTTTGCAGCATTTAATCAATTTCGTGATAAAATGTTTGGCAGAGGCCAAGTTCGCGCAAGGACTATAGTTGACCAATGGTTAACTAACGTTTGCCCGAACTCTGTCTAGTCGACGATGGTTGACTACGCTAGTCGACTATTTGGAACCAGCCTACTGGGGTTGGTTGCTTCACTGGTAACCAATAGCCGCGCGCATCCATCATGTCCATAATGCTAGCAGAGAGCCAGGATCCAGAAGTTTTGCGATGACATTTTGACCAGCGTTTGACTAGAGACGTTCGCACGTTGCTATCAGTGCGCAGGCGTAAGCTACGTCACAAATCAACCACTAGTCGACTAATGGTCCTTGCCCGAACTTGGCCAGTGTTGTCGGAAACGGGTCCTACTAAACTGCGCCAACAAGCGCCAACAAGCGTCAACGGTCGTCAACAAGCATCAACAAATTTTGTATATGCTTTTGAACATTAAAAGTTTTATTAAAAGTAGCTTAATTATGGTAGAAAAAGCAATAAACATGATAAAGAACATCTTCTTCTTTATTTAAAAACTTGTTTTTTGAACGCGAAATGTACGACAAATTTGTCGATTAGTGTTGGCTGCCATCTTGTTTGGATGGCACTGTAGACTTCGCGCATGCGTAGGTATGGCTCTGTACACTTCACGCATGCGTAGTACGGCTAGGGCGGCCAACACTAATCGACAAATTTGTCGTACATTCGCGTAAAAAAAACCCACGTTTTTAAATCATTTTGGGGGCTTTTTGTGTTGCCCAAATTTTCGCGATAGGAATATTTGTTTTGAGCCTCTTTTGGGTTTTTTGGGGCCTGATTTCACATCTTTTTTTTCGCCTGATTTGACACCTTTTTTTCCCTGTCTTTTGCACGACTTTCCTGTTTTTTCATACACTTCAAAATGGCAAAACACAAATTTAGAATAAGGTTAAATGGATCACAAACACCTAAAAGGTGCATATTCAAGGATAGCCTTGAAAAAAAAATACATTGTAATATAGGCCCTTTAGCATTGGGACACGGTCTGGCAATAGTACATAGCACGCGCGGACACCTTAGTTTGTACTAAGGTTTACTTAGGCCAAACAAAAAAAATTGTCATTTTACTTTATTTAATTTCAGGGGTATTTTGGCGCATCCATCAGATGGATCTCGTCCAGTCAGCTATTCTGTTTGGCGTCATGACCATTGTCAGCACTTGGCTGGTGGCCTTTGCCTACAAAAACGTCAAGTTTGTACTCAAGCACAAGTAAGTTGACAGAGAGATCTGTCGCTGGTCTAAAACCCCAAACCTTGGTTTTTGCTAGGATGAAGCCTCCAGTTGGGCTCATGGAGAAATAACATAAAGCCTCAGTCCTACAAATTCTTCCATTATTTCGTGAATATGGTCCGTGAAGGAGTGACCACTGCCTGAATCCTGCAAAATCCTGCGGCAGTGACTGTCAATATGTTGAGGCTTGGCCAGTGACATCCTGGAGCAGTACGAAGGATTTCAAGCATATAATCCAGGCCTATATTTATGCATGGCTGAGCAAAAACAACAGAAGTTCCAGCCCAAGACCCTGAAGAAGTGCATCCTATGAAATCAGTAACACACTTTTACCATGTAACCTCAATCCTTGAAATTCCTCCACTTTGGCAAAAGGGGATTTTGAAGGATTCAGGGCGGTTAATGTAAAAAAAAAGAGGGGGGGGGGGAAGGAGGCGGCCTCCAAAAAGGAAGTGGGTGGGGGGATGCTAAACATGCCTTTTTTATTTCGCCTTACTGTTAACCAATTAAGTGTCTCATGAAGAATACTCAACTAATAAGTGGATAAGTACACGCTTTCAATTACACTTAATATCCTGCTCCCCCTGAAGGATTCTTCACCATTTCTAAGAGTAAGACTCTTAAATGTGGCGCCTAAAACAACACCACATTACACAGTCACTTAAAAATACTCCTACATGTACCATTTCGCCCCTATAAGACCTCAGAAAATCAAAAGTTGTGCTCATACACGTCGTTTGTTTTTGAGTGTTTTTTGCATGAGGCTGGAACGTGGCGTTATTGTGTTTACAGGTCTAATGTGATTATTTCTTTTTGGTGTACTGACATATCGTCACCGTTTTCACGAATGTGTCGAAAATCACCATTTGTTTCGATTTCGAATTTTTTTTCTCTCACTATTTTGCTTGAAAATATTGTACTTAACCATTTTGACAGGTTTCTGTAAGGAAAGCATCATTAATTTCCAAATTACAGTAATGATGCAAGGGGCAGAAATCTTGAAAATTGCATTTTGCGTTTTTACAAAGAGCCACATACATTTTGGCCCCTTGAACGCGCACAAAACCTATTGCACGGAAATGCATAAAAGTAGGTCAACTGAGATTGTCGTTTTCACGAAGAGGCACGTATCTTTGTTACATTCTCAGCTGTGCACGCGTACACACGCGTGCCCCTTCCATATGGAAAAACACTTTGAACAGAAAGGGCAAAAATGTAGGAAATTCAAATTTTCGTTTTCACGAGAAGACACATAGGCCCTATCTTTACTAATTAATTTCACTAATTAATTAATTAATTCAGTAGTATTAATTATTTGGTTCATGTAAAAGTTCAGCTCTCATAGAATCATGTGAAGGTTTCCTTACTGCACAAAGTTGTTGCAAAGTGGTATTTTTTGCAGTTTTAAAATAAGAGAAACTTCTTTTGCGATTATCTCGAAAATGCTTTTTCTTCAAAATCCACATATGTGGCTCTCCGTAAAAATGGTGACGATATGGCGGGATATTGTTTAGCCTTGGCAGAGGTTTGCTCTCTCTCGGTGCTTGCTAGTTTTGTCCGGAACAGTCAGAGGAAAGTCATGTGTTTTAGTTGCAAGTTCTGTGCCGGAACACTGTGATGGTGAGTAAATGAATGAACAGAAATGGCCCCTTTTTTGTACTTGAAGGGTTGCCCAAAAACGGGAGGACGCGGTGTCCAAGGAAGTCATGAGACAGCTGACTGATGCCGACAACAAGAAGATCTCTCGCAAGGAGAAAGATGAGAGGCAAGTAAAAAAGGGGAACAGCAGATGCAGGGAAAGACAGAATTTTTTCTAAAACAAACTTCGTAAAACTTTAAAAAGTGGTTCAAAAAGGTTACCAATTACCAGCCATTACAGTTTTGCTTTGTGAGTTGAGTTTGTGACTCTTGATCAGAGGGTCAGGGGTTCAAATCCTGCTGCTGGTCATATGTTGTGTCCTTGGGCAAGCCATGTCACCCCAACTTGCCTCTCTCCACCCAGGAGTATAAATGGGTACCGACATTAGCTGGGCAGTAACCTGCGACAGACTAGCATTTTATCCAGTAGAAATATTCTCAGTCATTTCATGCTACTGAAACCGGAGATAAACGCCGGCCTGATGGGCCACATTGGCTCGTGACAGCCTTTACTTCTTTTTTTTTAAAGTGTGCTTTAGCCCTTACATTTTCCTGAAAACCTCAGGTTTTCAGGAAAATAAGGTTTTGGTTTTTGGCACTAACAGATACGCTTTGTGAGCAGACTGGCGCCGGTCGGTACAATATCGATACTGATTATGGGGCGGGAACCAGCCTACACTGCAAGAATGGGAATCATTGTCTGGCAGCCAATAATTTGAAATTGTAAAGTAATAATTAAACATGGGCTGAATTTTTTTTTCATTCAGTCAGTGTCTCATTCAAAAGTGTATAACGTTTGTACTGCTAGAAAAATATTATTTATAAAAGGAATCAGTTTTTGAAGATGAAACTTGAAAATAGCATGAAGGGTGAAATTAAAAAAAAACCACCATTTTGTGATGTGAAATCATCTCACCATTGCGAAACACTTTCATGTGGAATAACCCCATATCTGTTTCTCCCCTCCCCCTTTTTTTTGTAATTTGCATACAATTTGCATACTTTGCATATTCAGGATCTTGTGGAAGAAGAACGAGGTCGCCGACTACGAGGCCACGACCTTTGCCATCTTCTACAACAACGCCCTCTATCTGCTGCTGGTCCTATTCTTGTCGTTCTTCATTCTCAGGTCGTTCGACCCATCTGTGTATCCTTTGAAGCAAAGACATCAAACTAAATTGTGGCTTTTGCAATTTTACGTGCTAAGCACAATTCAGCGGAGTACCGGTCACAAGTCATGTGCATCATATGCCATGTCGGCTGGTGGCCTGTGATACGCCAAAGCAAATACAGTAAACTCCGGCTAAGTCGGCACTCTCGGGACCTGAGAATTTGTGACGACTTATGCGAATGCCGACATCTGCTGTAAGTCGTCATTTTCCCGACTTCCATGAATGGCATTTTTGCACACTTGATTTATTGCAGTAATTGGAAGGGGGACCAAGAGTAACACGACGACTTGAGCGAAATGGCCACTTATAAAAGCCGACTTAGAAATTAAAAATTCAATGGAAATGCATTAAAGACAATCAGGACTTAAGTCAGACGGCCGACTTGAGCGATTTGACGAGTTGTACGATGTGGACTTGGCCGGAGTTTACTGTATTATCTGCGTTTAAAGGTGGCGTACATGTAGATCATTTGTGCGTTTCTTTCGTTTGAAAGAACCAAAGTGCTTAAAATATAAAGATAGTGCTTAACAAACCTGACATAAATTAATTAATGCATTGGTTAGACCTGCATGTTTCCCCCCCCCCCCCCCCCCACCTGTTGTGCATTTCCCTTAACTGTTCCCTGACAGCAACTACATTGTGTCCATTGGCATCGCTGGGGGTCTGCTAGCTCTCGTCTCAACAGGAACTCAGTGACCTTTGACCTTAAGCGCAGTGACCCTTGAACCCCATCATGACCTTCAAGTAGTAGTAGAGAATAGTTGTACAAAACTAATTATAATCAACTTAAGATTTGGACATTGTTTGGATTTTGGAATCATCTCAAATGTAATTTTGTGATTTCTGCACTTTATTACAATAAATTATGACAACAGTGTTGGGTAAGTTTTGTGCCCATATTTCTCTACATTGTTTATTTGCATCCGCAGTTCGAAAGAATAGCATTCTATGTGCACATAAATGAAGAGACATTTTAAACACATTCCACGCATTGTATATTGAAAAGGGCATGCTTTAAGACATGTTCTTATTGGTAAAAGAGACTCGTCATTGTAAAACACCTTGCTCAAGAACACAAGCAGGCTAAAATGCTTTGGCAAGATCCACAGAATAACCACCACATTTTAAGGGCCGGTGATTTTGACCACGGAGTAACTTTCTGGGAGGACGGTTTTGTCGTAATGTTTTAACAGATTTCAGACTTACAGGTTATTTCAGTTAATTATGTTCTCCTCAAGATGAGAGGGGCATCTGTTTTTTTTAAAAGGGAACATTGCTCATTAACTTTCGAATAAAACAAGAGACAGGCTCTGGAAAACATTGATGTCTATATTTAGTTGGTGACTTAATTTGTTTGTGTATTAAGATTAATCTATACCAATATTTTTCTTCAACTCTGGTGCCAACTGTTCCCCTTTTTCCAAAAAATGTGAAAAATATGGAAGCAGACGGTGAACTTTAAAAAGCTTTTGGGGTTTTGAGGGGTTCTGTGTCGAAAATTGGACCTTAATGGCATATATGATCAGTTGCTTTTCATGCATTTTGTTCATTTCCAATAATTACACAACACAAAATCCAAAGACGAAGGTTCACAACCTAACTTGTTGAAGTTACAGCGCCGTGGGTATTGAACTTTTCGAGAAAAACAGTGAAAAAGCTTGCACAACATTTTGATCATGGAACACGATTTCGTCTGAACTCAAATATTTCAAAAAATATTGACTGATAGTTGGAAATCACCCTATACGCTTCCTAACGATTTCTGCTAAATGATACCAAGCCAGACGGAAACATTTCACGGGTTGATTAGTACTACTACTAGCACAATTCAAGTAAGCGTTTTGATAATTCGCTTTGAATAGAAAATTTTTGAGAAAGAAAACTTCATGCATTTGAAGGAATGCATTATTTAAAAACAAAAATCAATGGACGCGTAACTTGCCACTTAAACAGAAACCGTTGGAATGACTTTTGACCAAAAAAAGGGGGAACAGACGCCTGATTCGTGTGACATCAACCCCCAACACTCCTATGGAAATTAATTCCCGTTGAGTCCAAAAGAAAAAAAATGTGCCATTTTGTGTTTCTGCAAAGTTGTAGAACATTGATGATTCAGAATGTCTTTCTAGGCAAAATGTCCAAGGAGTTACGGTTAACGTTCTTGGACTGGTTTAATATCACTTCGCGCCGGGATTATTATGGTGTTTTTTTTTACACTGACCGGACCCAGGCGCGGGAATGCTTTTACACGAACCTCGATGCCAGACGTAGACGGGTTCAGGTCGTCATCTGCGGGTAGCACAACCTGATATTTCCGGCCTCGCTCCATGCTTTTCCGGACAACTGCACGAGGGCGGTATTGCTGTGATGTCATTTCAGAAAGACACTGTTCTAGTTCAGGGGTTTTCTGTTCAAATTGTGAGCCCAAAATGTGCTCATTGAAAACATTTGTTAGAAAGGGTTGCTCGTTGGCTTACTGCTATGTACATTGACACATCAATGAATCACCTGCCACCAAAGAAAAGGAAATTATGACAGCAAAATATCCAAAAGTCTAGCGACGTTTTGGGCTGAAATAATAACATTGAGGTTTCTGCCCGAAATGACATCACAGTACAGGTTTGCTCATGAATATCGAAATTCGCATCAGCACAACAAAAGGTACCCAAAAAAAACCTTCAAAAATGGCAAAACAAAACTTGAAAATGATGTTAAATGGAACACAAACGTGCAGTTTTCAAGGATTTCATTAAAACAATTTAAATTGCATGGGTCTCTTAATGCAGCCGGATCCTGATACATGTACATGACGGTACAGGGTGAATAAAAAAAACAAACCCAAATGGCAGGACCAATTTTTGAATGAGGTTTTGCCTGTAGCATAGGGATGCGTGTGAATTTTTTACCTTTTTCTGGAAGAACACTTACCTTTTTTTATGATGCGTGGACAGAACTTTAAAACGGGCTTTGTGTTCAATTCCGTTACTTGAAAAGTACATGAGTGATTTGAATGATTCTTGTACTAATTAAGAAAGCCCCCCGATTGGGACTTATAGATTTTCAAAGTGCTACAGGCAAAATTTCTTTCAAATGTTGGTCCTGCCATGTGGGTTTCAGGTTTTTTTTACTCGCCCTGTATAGCTGCCGCTTTGGTGGAGGTCGTTATCGCAAAGATGATTCAAATCCACCACTGGAAACTTCGGCAGCGCTACCCAGGACATTTCTTCGAGCGTAGCATTCTGCGCGCTGTATTAGTTAATGCACGCGCGTGTGGTATGCTGGTAAGTTGCTGGGTAGCATTGCCGAAGTTCCTAATAAGATGGGACTGGGTTCGTCATTGTTGATAGCGTATTACCGCAGAGTTGGCGTTAGTGGCGGCGCTACGGGAGGGGTTTCCCCCACGTTTTTCCCCACCCCCAGTTTGCCCCACCCCCCAGTTTTCTCCCAACACTTTATCAACACATTAATAAATTATGTTTATTTTCTTCGCTGATAAGATTCATAAAATGTGGACACAAGGGCCAATGAAAGCATTATATAAACATCGATACTTTAGAAACAAAAACACTCCACATTGTGCGTGTACGCCTTTGTACATTTATTGTGTCGTACATTTTGTTATACACCATTCTGCGGTTTGATACATTTCTCATTCATAAAAATGATTGTAAGTACCTCAAGTTGCTCTATAGTGGCTTATTTCCGGGCCATTGACAATGGGCACACGTACACGCACGCATTCACAGGCTAAGATTTTTGTGACTTCCCCAAAAAATATTTCCTTGCCCCCCTTCGCCTCGTGGAATGGAACAGTTCATTAGTCACCGAATGAAATTATTCTTACCACTGAACTCACAAACATTCATTGTTTGTATACTGACGCGCAAAGGAGGGGGCATGTGCCTTTTCCGCTATAATTCGTGGATGCAAAAATTAATCTGCTATATAAAAAAAAATTGAATGCCCCCTCCCGGAAAACGAGGCCCCTCCCCCCCCCCTTCGAACTGAACCCTAGTTACGCAACTGGTGGATATAGCTTAGCGCAGCTTTTCAGTCTAACAAATTGTGAGCAAAGTCACTAAGTTGACCCATGGAGGAAGGAATAGACCTTCCATGGTTGGCCATTTTTTTTGTGGGGGCACGGAACGGGGACCGTTGGGTTGAGGGGTGTGGACTGTGGAGGGAGTTTAAGGGGCCTGGGTAGGGAACCTGGCATGCGGAGTACACACCGACCGAGTCGGCTCTGTGCGCAGCAATAATAATTAGGTTTCATGTGGCACATTACGTTTTTTAAATTGATTTTTTTTTTTTTAATTATTGATCAGTTCCGTGTTATTTGTACATACAGGGTGAATAAAAAAAAGAGTGGAACCCAAACCCCCAAACATATATTTCATATATAAAAAATGTAGCCCCAAACATGATAATGACCGAAAAGCCAATTTCATAAGCTACTTTTAGATGGGAAAAAATACTGAAACTGCTCAATCCGTTCAAAGAATATCACCATTTGAACGCAGTGACCCTAAAAACCTGTTTTGTCCAAAAAAGCAGTTTAGTGTGTATTATGACTGTTTGGAACAACAAAGAAAATGACACAGACTACTTCAACAACACAATATCTTTATTGACAACCCTGGTTAGGCTTAATCCACTATTTTTTTAAAGACGGGCCTTCAAAAGGACTTTGTTGAGTATTTTCAACTTTTAAACCGAGGTTTGGTCGCTGGTGATGTTTGAAGACATTGTGACGACGATTCTTAAAATCGGATTTTTGGACGAAAGAGGTTTTAGGGTCATTGTGTTTAAATGGTGATATTCTTTGAACGGATTGAGCAATTTCCGTATTTTTGTTCATCTAAAGTAGCTTATGAAATTTGCTTTCCAGTCATTATTATGTTTGGTGCTACTTTTTTTTTTTTAATATAAAATATAAATTTTGGGGTTTGGGTTCCGCTTTTTTTTTACTCACCCTGTACGTGTTAACGTGTTGTCGTTTTCCCCAGCCAACCTAGCATGCATGACAGCATTCGGTTTGTTTACTTGTTTTTGTTTGTTTCTTGATTTTTTTGTTTATTTGATGAAAGAATTTTTTTTTCTTGGAGGAAACACGACTTAAGGGCTTACGGTTTCAAACTCGCCGTTTAAACGCGATCGCAATGTTCATCAAAGCCTACAACTATGATTTTAAAACCTATAATTGGCAAACTATTTTCCAAATGAACTGGCTTGATTATTTTCTTTCTGGGGGTGGGAAGGGAGGGGGTTGCTTTCTGCAGCATATTCGATTTTTTTCCCTAACGAATTTTCCATTTTGTATATTTAATTTAAACGAAAAAGTACTTTTTCTATATTTGGCGCTCCCACCCCCATGCAATACGTTTTTGGGGGGTGCCTTTGCGCCCATAACGCACAGAAGATACGCGTGAATTATATTGTCGGGCTGCAAATAATTCCAAATGTGTAAAGTCATTATTCTATAACTAAACATGCCTGGCTGGGTTTTGTTTACCCGATGTCTTATTTTCAAGTGAATAACGTTTGCATTGATTAAAATAGCAATTAAATAAAAACCCAAAAGAAATTTGAGGTGAAAGTGCGAAATAGCACGTCGGGAGAGAACTTGTGTTGCCTGAAAAGTTACGGATAACAAGGTGCATGTAGTAATTCAGTCATAAATTATAACTTTAACCAAAACAGAAAAGCTACAATAAAAGGAAAAAATCGATAACATGTCGTCCCTATATATGACACATTATTCATTAGCCAACAGCGAGTCTAGTTTCAAAAAGTTATTATTTTCTTTTCCTTTGGCCTTCACTATATACCCCTAACATCATAGGCCGATACACACTATCGAATGCTCATTTATTATGCATAAAAATTAAGGCGCGACAGACGTAGCTGAGCCAAGCTCTGGGGCTAAGTAAAAACTATTATGGGATACGGACTGATGCTTTGTTGGTGATTATTATGGGATGGCCCATCAGTGTGCGCATGCTCTGTTTGCGCATTGTGCAACTTCATTGCCACTCAATGTACTATTTGCCTATATACAACACCTATGATGCTTAGGGGGTATTGAATTAACATTTTCCGTTCATACGAAGGCGATGAAGAAAACTGAACAGAATGAATCCTGTTCCCTTTTCCATTACATTCCTGTTTGCCCCATTAAGTATTTCTTCCTTTTTGTTCGAGAGAGGGTTTGAAAAGCTCCGAATAAAAATAATTCTCTCTTGTCCTATAGCCTAATTTGCCTTGATTTTTATTGGCGCGTTATAAGATGGGATTTTCGGGCTGTGTTATTTTAACAAAATCTGAAAGGCATCGGGAACAAAAGTGGCCATCACTGGTCGAAATTTCTACGGGCAAACCCAAACTCATGATTCTTTCGCACTGTATCCTGCTTTGATTTAGTTCGAAATAACTTTTTTGTGCGGCTGCAGAAAGCTGCTATGTGTGCAAACCAGAGCTTTGGGTCTTTGCCGATCCTGGGACAACGTTTTATAACTCAGAACATTATTGAAATGAATCAAATGTTTCCCCTGTCCGGTGACCTAGCCCCATTCAGGCCGTTGTGGTGCAATGGAGTCTTTTTAACCTAAGAAATGGAACTTTAATTGTTGGCGCTGGACTTTTCGCATCCGGAAATCAAAAAGTCTGGAAAATTAAAAAAAAAAAATGACACATCCAAACATTACCTTTTGCCAACGGCTATTCGACCGATATAGAAATATGTCTTAGTGTGTTGTGATAGTTACTGAGATTTACTTAAGAACGTAACGGGACGATTCGGGAAGAATCGTTCTATCCCCAAAAAGGGGGATAGGCCTACATTGTACATCACCGTACTTTCGGCCATCGAATGTTGTATTTTGACCTCATCCGTTTAGTATTTCTTTCTTTTTCGAACTTTAATTGATTAACTGACTGAAGTAAACTCATATTTTGGGCTGGGCGTTCGTGGCCAACTTGTTTTTTTCCCCAGCTATTATAGTTAGCTTAGTTTAAAACTTAATTAAAAAATCACTTAAAAATAAAGGAGAATCATTAACTCGTAAACTTTCTGAAATCATTTTTTTTTTAAACGAAGAGAGGAAGAAGCTTAGGGCTTATTGGCCTATACTTTTTTGTGATCCGGGGACAGAACTTTAAAACGGTGTTTGCGTTCAAAATTCCGTAACTTGAGAAGTACGTGAGTGATCTGAATGATTCTTGTACTAAAAGAAACTCATGGATTGGGATATCATATCATAGACTTTGAAAGTGCTACAGACAAAAACTTCATTCAAAAATTGGTCCTTCCATTTTGGTTTCGTGTTTTGTTTTGTTTTACTCCCCCTGTATGCAATCGAAATCAGCATGGACATCAAATGATCTTTGGTTAATTATCTGAGATATTTCACCAAATAGTTATGAAATGATTGACTATATTACGTTTTCGGACTTTAGAGAAATCGTGCTCAGTATGCAACTATAGGCCTACGATGGCCGCCTTGACCGCAGTGCATTTTTGCTCCATGTCTCCGCGGACGGGATGGCAGGCCGAACAAAAAAGTGCAACTACAAAATTGTCCGATGATGAACCCACATTTTTTTTTAATTTGACAAGGCAAAAATGATGATCTTAGAAGACCACCGAACATGAGTGTGGAGCTAAAGGCCTACAGAGTCCACGCGCGTTTTGGACGACCAAAAAAAAAAAAAAAAAAAAACCGGTCCAACTTTTTGTAACAGAGAGATTTTTTTCTTTTGCGAACTAAAAATCATAGCAAGAAACAATCAAGGCTCTTGTTAAAATTTGGGGGTGTATCGTTTTTATAGTAAGGTCAATGTAAACATAGGCCTTTACCGGTTAAAAAAGGTTGATTTTATATTCTTCTTATTGAGACTCGGCAAATCTCAGAAACCGTTTCCAAACGGATGCAATTTCCCGACAAAATTAGTGGAGCATCACAAAATTTTGTCTGCGAGACGCGAGGGAAAAAAGTAATAAATCGTCACCATAACAACCACACGTCACTATGTTTTTTTTTCTCCAATTTCGTTCCATTTTCCCAAGAAATAAAACTAGCCTAAATATATAACGTCATGTAATTTAGCTCAGTTTTGACTGCACTTATAAGAAAATGAGTGAAGTTGCATCATCTGTTTGGTCATTAGTCTGTCCTTGCAAAACAAATATAACTACATGTTGCAAATCAGCTCGATCGCCCCAAGTTTCATTTGTTAGCTCAATCATATCGGATGGTGATTTATTATGCATAAAATCAAGGCAACTGAGAGCCACGCAGGGGCCTAAGCAGAAACTATTATGGGATGCCGGCACCCGGTGATGACTATTATGGGATGTCGGAATGCTACATTAATGCGCGCATGCTCACTTCGCTGTGATGACGTAGGCCCAATTAGTGGCGACACAATGGCAGCGCTCTTACAACACAACCATGGCTGCTGAGTGAGTTTCTGGATCAAGTTTTAATAAGAAAACAAAATCAAATTGGGGTTAAAAAGCCTGCGCTTTTTCACAAGTTTGGGGAAATTAAACATTACTTGTAAGAATGAAAAAAAGGTCTGTTTGTACAAACTCAAGTTGTGAATTTGTTTTTTTAATTCGATGTCTAATTTCAAAACTGAAGTTTCAAACTAACTTCAGACCCCATTTTGATCAGGTATAGTGTAGGCCTATTTCCAAGATTAACTTGTATAATTTGCAAATTCTTGAAAAACTTATTCTTCATATTGCACAAATAAATTTTGAGAAAAAGTAATCAATATAGCGGATAGATTTTGCCCAAATCGGTATTTCCGCGTTTGAGTTTCCAAAATGTTTGGAATTCCCCCCGGTCGCCCCCTCCCAAACTAATGAAAAGATAATTTTTTTCCTTTTAATAAATTTTCTTGCCAGCTTTTGTTATTTGTCTTTTGAATACAAATCTGTATAATTGATTGTTTGATAAATATGACACTTTTTTGCTGGCCCAAACGGGTAGCATATGGTTCCACCGTTAAAACCCTGCGCCGGTCGAAAGCAACTTCGCACGGTATGGGTCCGCGAGCGCATCACGCTGGTCATGTTGGGCCCGTAGTTTTATCAACGGGCGATTTTATTAGGATTCCTACCAGATTTTCTTTTTTTTTTTACTGTGCTTTTTACATTAAAAAACTGGCCGCAAATTTTATTTTCACGTCGGGAGTTCGAAGAGTTGATAGGCCCTAGTTAAAAAAAAAGTTTAAATACTTTCAGCCTAGGTCTTGCAGCAGTTTACGGTTGTCTTCCAAGATATTTGTAGGAAAAAAAAAATCGTTTTTACATCGATATGACAATTTTAAAATTTGTTTCAAGTAAATAATGATGAAGATTCTGGGGTGAAAAAAAGGAGATTGATATATTTCCAGCTTGTAGTAGGCTTTTCCTTTGCTAATGTAGCGCTTTCTTTTAACTGTTCTGTTGCCTATAATGTTATCTCCGCGTTAATTATACAAGAACTTCTGGTATTTGCATGCAAGACCTATTCCTACAAGTATTGCCCCCAAACCAAAAGTATTTTGTATCGTAAAAGTGCTAGAAAGTCTTCAAAAAAGAAATTTATAACACCTGTTAATTCAAATGTCTTCGGTGTCGTGCCATAATATTAGTCAATTTGCATTAATGTATAGTTACTTATAATGTAAAATGTTATTTTTGGGCACTTTTCAGCCCAAATTTCAAATCATTTTTTAGTTCATGGGAGCCTCCAGGTTAAAATCATGTCTGGCCCGCGAGTCAAAAAGTGGCTCACATTATTAATTTTTGTGCAGTTTCCGCTTGGCAAGTTATGCAAATTTTTCCCTGCGGGTCCCTTTTCAAGAACAAGACCCTAATTGATATGCAAAATTTATTGACTGTACACAAAAAGTGTTCTTATACAATGTTGGTCTGCCACAAAGCTGTGTCTCTACATGTGTCCCTTTCCCCCCACCCCAGGTAGTTTTTGTTTCCTCACTTGTGTCACCCTGATTAACTAAGTTGTGATTATTATGGGATGTTTTGGGTGATTAATATGGGATGTATCTTTATCTGTGACGTCAAACTGCGCATGCACAGTGGCCGTTTTGCCACCCTTTTGTCGTGGGGGTGAGTCCCTTTTTTTGTCCGTTCTGCGCCATCTTCGCACCTACCTTCCCCCGGTCCAAAAGGGACTACTCCAGGCACGATTTATGTTTTCATTTCGTCTGGATTTTTTAACGCTCGGGGTCTGCAGCCACCACGGAGGCATCCAACGGTCAGGCAAGGATGCCAGGAGTTGGCAGAAACGAGGAGGACGGCGAGGAAAACTCATTTGAAATGGACGATTCTGTTGATTATGGACCGAGTGCACCTACCGAAGGCGGACATGTCAATCCTGGTAAAGTGAACGCTCCTATTTTGAATATCGACAACAATTTGCCGTTCGGCGCGATATCGCATCGGGCCAAAACTATCAGAAATTTGGCAGAATCCCCACGTGGAAATACAGTAATAGAATCATGATATTCCAGAGTCCACGCAACTGTGTTAGTGAAAGAATTCTTGTCGACAGCAGTAAATTTTGCGCAAATTCCCCGATGCCATGTGGCGGTGCTCGGCATGTGAATTTTTTTTTTTTGGTCAAGGTCTATCGGTCATCGCGAACGTAATCGATGCATGTTGTTCGTCGCCAAACAACGTGAACTCCAGGAGATTAAACTCGCTCTAAAAAGGTGCAATCCCGGCGCAATCCCCCTCGTATTTTACCCTCTGGTGTGCACCCTTCGTGTCGGTGTGTGAATATGGGAATTTGGGGGGATATTTCCTCGCTAAAAATGTCGAAGATGTTTGCTGATCTTTCTTGAGATAATTATCCCGGGCAGTAATTATTCAGTTGCCACGCACAGTGTACGTGTACACGTAACGTGAATGAATGAGTGGCGCTCACTGATTGTGTGTTTTTGACGAAACTACCGGGGATTAGAAAAAAAAAATCAAAAAAAAAAAAATTGTCGCGAATTGTGTCCCGTTTCTTTTTTCATGTTTGCTCTTTTAATACGCTTTCAGCGGAAGAGTCACCCCCTTCAAAGAAGAAAAAGAGCAAGAAAACGAAAAAGGAGAAGCGAAAAGAGGGAAAATCCAAGAAACGCAAGCGCTCTGTGGACCGGGAAAGTGGAGGGGTGAGTTTTGTACGCAGTTCTTCATGTTCTTTGTGCACAACTGGTTGGCAGTGCTGCATGTGTTTTTACACACTGTTGGCTTCAAGTAGAATGGTTTTTCTCTACATAAGAATTTGAAAAAAAGTTGTTTTGTTGTCACAATGTCAGAAAGGAAAATCTTGTTTGGTTTTTTTCAATTTTTTTTGGGTGTAGGCATACTCGATTATTTTTTTTTACTTGTGGGATAAATATATATTCATATGACGTTATAAATTTGACTTCCTTCTCAAATCGTTTCCTGGTATTTTTGGTCAACTTTGCCATCACACATTTTTTTCTTCGAAAGATGTATTTAAAAAAAAATTGGATTACGATAATTGTTAAATGTTCAAATCATCAGAAAAATTATCGAACTTTTGACTTACATCCTTGCAAATTGGAAACAAGTGTGTGGCTTTTTTTATTTAATTATATTCTTGTTTGTATTTAAATTTATTTTTATTCGTTTTGTCCATATCAGTTTTTGTTCCATGGATTGTTCATATTTTTGGTGTACATCATTTATTAATTAAGTTTTTGTTAATGACGTTCAATTTTTCGGTCAGTATGATGATTGAGGAATTATAAAAAATTAATAAATAAAAATTAACAATGTCTTAGTTTTTTTTTTCCATTTTCAAAATATAGAAAAAATGTAAAATCTAATTATTCATAAATTATGATAATTACTGTTGTACTAACCAAGTTTATAAAACACAATTTTTCGCTTTCAATTTTTTGCCTGTAAAAAAAGAAGATGATGTATCTAACCTCCAAAGAACTGGTTGTTTTTTACTTTTATGAAATTGCGCAGAGCAATTTTGGTATAGACCCTATTAATTATTAGTCCGAGTATCACCCGTTATCCGCGGAGATAATGTCTGATATGTCTAGACATGCAGATATATGCAAGCCGCACACCAGCCATTCGAAGTCGACTTTACTAAATCTTGACGTCATTTCTTCCAGATCGGGACTAAATGGTTTGATTGGTCAATTCGAAAGCAGTGTTTTGTAATACAACAACAGCCGGGTGCATATTGCGTAACATGATACAGAGCGCGTGACACAGGTTTTTAAAAAAATCTATTGTCTATGACGCGCAACGGGTGAAAGACCGAAGACCCGATATAGAAAACGCCCACTGATTGGTCAAAATCTAGAGGTCAAGAGGTGGTTATCTTGCCTAATTAATCAGCGAATCTGCTCACATAGACCATGGCATTCGCCATGTTAATGGCTAATTGATTATTGCATGAGCATGAAACTGGTAGATCGAGTTTTCAATAAAAATGGTCAAGTCCCAACTACATGTACATGTACACCGTAACAACTGAAGTGTTGCAGTTCGGCTGGTCCAACTACAGCAGGGGTGTGCAATTCACGGTTAGAACTTGAACCGGGATGCCAATTAAAAGAAGTGACGGGTACCCGTTAAAGAAAGCCAACCCAAAGAAATTCCGAATCTCGGAAGTTGCTGTTCAGATTGTGTGCAAAGGTTCGGACGATAATACTACCACATTGGTGCATCAATTTAGCAAGATACAAGTGTGTATACTATAGGGGAGCTTTATAACTTTATGGTGAAAACTGCAACTTTTCGCGGGTGTCATCAATGTGAAATCCGTTTTGTTTTTCCAGTGGCCTGGTTTTCATTTTGAAATTTCCCCACTTATGACATTCAAAATCTTTCCTTTTCATTGTCTGAGAAGTGTTACTAAATAATTTGTAAAGTTGGTTACCGGTACCCAATCCCATAATCTGGAACCTGGTTCCTGACATCACAGTCGGGTACTTGGCACCCGTTTTTCCGATGCAAAGCCCTAAACTACAGTTGTTCTTGAATCAACACAGTTTTCACGGCAGAATGCCCACACAAAATGTGTCCAGTTGCTGTTTCATTCATGTTCCGAAATACAAAATGAGAAACTCATTTTAAAGGGAATGTACAACATCTGCTTTTGCTTCAATTTTCAGAAATAAATGGATTTGGAGGATTAGTATGTTATAGGAAATATTGTTGAACTGACATGTTTCACGTTTTGGGCTTGTAGATGCTGGAAAAACCAAGAAAACCTATCATGTTCTTGTAGTCTGGTTCCCTGACCCCAATAAGATGAAACGGAGCACTTAATACACTTTAGGGAATTGTAAGGTCAGAGAATCAGTCTAGCAGGCTTGTACCCCTGCAGAGGTGTGTAATCAATTGCAAAGAAAATTCAGAAAACTAAATATGAAAAATTAAGAACAGTTTTTGAAAAAAAAGCCAGTTTTTTTCCAACGCTGGTCGGCCGACCAGCGTTGGAAAAATGCAGTTTTTCTTGAAAATGTCAGCACACCAGGAGCCACGATTTTAAAGGATGCTTTAGACTGTCATTCCTCATAATCCAGTAAGGTATTTTGTGATAATTTGTTCATTTCGTTTTTTGATGTTTGCAAATGTTGTATTTCCCCTTTAAGTCGGTTTCTCTGGCACTTATTTGCACATGTTTTATGCGTAATCTCTGACGTGCCACCTCGCTATGTGTGCAACAATGTCTTAGTTGGGCCGGCCCATCTTGAACATATCGGTTGGGATGATCTCAACTATACATGAAGTTGGGTCATAACTAAATCAACTAACTTATATCAAGAAATCATGTGCACTTCAAAGAATATGTTTGTATTATAGTGTTATTTAGGGATCAGTGTGTTAAAGGGAAAATACAACATTTGCAAACATCAAAAAATAAAACTACCAAATCATTTTGAAATACCTTGCTGGACTGTTAGTGAATAACAGTGTAAAGCATCCTGTAAAATCATGGCACCTGGTATACTGTCATTTTCAAGAAAAGTGGTATTTTTGTATCAATTTCCAACGCTGGTCGGCCGACCAGCATTGGAAAAAACTGGCTTTTTTTCAAATACTGGCCCCAATTGACCATCGCACTTGTTTGCAATCGATTACACACCTATGAACGGGTACAAGCCAGCTAGACTGGTTCCCTGACCTTACAATTCCCCAATGTATGTAAACTGCTCCGTTTCTTCTTATATGGAGTCAGGGAACCAGACTCCAGGAAAATGATTGTTTTTCTTGGTTTTTATAGCATTTTCGAACCAAAAACCTCAAAAAAGTCAGTGTAATTATATTTGCTATATATTTCCAACCCCCCAATTCCATCCATTTCTGAAAATTACAGCAAAAGCAAATGATGTATATTCCCTTTAAACCATCTTTATCACTGAAAATGTGAGTCTTTCAAAAGTCTTGCAGCAAGTATATTTTGGCTTGGGAAGAAAGTAATAGTGGAACCCTAAGGCCAAATAAAAAAAATAAATATGTTTGGCGTCCTGCCTTTTTGAAAAAAAGAGGAGGCCCTTTTTTTTCCCATACAAAATGGCCGCCTGACCAGGCTATTTTTCAAGGTGGCCGCCAGTTTGTTTTTTAAATGGCCGTCACTCTGACTCGGGAAATGACATACCAGCTTTATATGGGCTAGATGCAACAGACAAATAGGCCAAAATGCTGTCAATGTTTAAAATTAATCATTTTTTTTTTCGGTTTAAAAAAGAGAAAAAACAAGTAGGCAGCCTCCAAAAAGGAACTGGGTGGGGACGCTAAACATGTTTTTTTTTATTTGGCCTAACAGAACTCAACCCATCAAAACCCAACGGCATGTTTTGTTGGAATCTGTCAGGATGAGTACAGTTCCCCTGAAATGACAGTCTTTTACATTGGGTTGGCACACCTTGTACACAATGTATGTGTGTGCAGTTTCCAATATGGTGTTGGAATTTGCCAGGATGGGTATGGTTCCTAGTGAATCATGCAAGGGAGTTAGGGTTCATTAACCCTAACCCACCTCACTCCTCCAAAATCCTCCTGGCGGTTTTGGAGGATTCTAGAGGATTGAGGATGAATGGTGATTGAATCAAATGAGGATTCTGGAGGATTGAGGATGAATGGTGATTGAAGCACATGAGGATTTTGGAGGATTGAGGATGAATGGTGAATGAAGCACAAGAGGATTTTGGAGGATTGAGGATGAATGCATTTTGAGGCAGGACTGTCTGATGATTTTGAAGGATTTGGCGTTGGTTATCCTTCATTTAAACACGAGTGCAACGTTTTGGGATGAGGAGGATTTTGGAGGATTGAGGATGAATGCATTTTGAGGCAGGACTGTCTGACAATTTTGAAAAATTTAGGCGGAGTTGAAAATTTTTGGAGGATTTTGGAGGATTGAGGATGGTTGTAAGCAACAAGGGCCTAGGGGGTTAGGGTTAAGTTTATTCAGTCTATGGGTGTTAATTCAAAATTAGGTGATTTTTGTTTTTGTTAAATAGAATTTTAGAAATCGGTCATGGGGTCTTAAAATTTGTCCGAAACTTTTTACAATTTACTGTATGTGTCTTACATACATACTTTATGTACGTAGCTTCCTACACAATTTTGTAGCCCTCGTTCTGAACTGTGATTGACAAAGATCATGTACACCTTGAAAAAACCATATAGGCCATCAGTACATGTGTGGATATTGACCTCTTGGGATTGATCTTAATTCATCAGGAAAGTGATTCCCCACTAAGCGACGATGGCGAGATCATCTTCAAACACAAGAGCAAGAAGAAGAAAGACACTCCAAAGGCAAGTACACACATGCACAAACTCTTCTAACTTCTGGGGATCTGATTCATATTGTATATACTCTATGTACCTGCAACCGTACATTCACGCAGGTACGTTGTACATTAGGGGTGTGCATTTACAAGTATAACGGGAACCGGGTGCCTGGGAACCGAGTGCCTGATTGAAAAACACACGGATACCGGTTAAAGAAACCCAACCCCAAAATTCAAATCTCGGAAGTTGCTGCTCAGATTCGCTCGTACCCCCCGCCCTGCAAACAGGACGCTGGGATACTGTGATGAATTCGCGCTCTGATTGGTTGGATTTTGCAAGGTTTGAAACGGCCGTTAAGACTGATTCATTACTCTTTTATTCCAGTTTAGAGATGTTTTTTTCTCGTTGAAAAGCGTAATAATGTTGGAAATTCTGTAAAATTTATCTGTGATGTTAATTTACAATTCCTGTCACTCGCTCAGGCTCCGTTTCGAATCACGAACGGTCGGATTGCATTATGCGACGCTCAAAATTTTGTCCACATGGTCCGCAATGACACAGAAATCACATCCAGTATGGAATGTGCGCAATTCCATAGGAAGTTTTCGGATAGCATTTGCGCACATTGTCTAACTGCAGTCTTGAACAGCTGCAGCCAGATGCTTTATACACAGGTCATAGGCCACTTCCTTCACAAGATTCTGTGAAGCTCATCAGAGTATCCCAGCGTCCTGTTTGCAGGCCGGGGGGTACGAGTGAACTGCACAGATTGTTCATAAGGGTCCGCACGATAATGCTACATTGTACATGTTGTACCACATCTGTTTGTGCATCAAATCGATACAGCAAGATACAAGTGTGTACAGTGAGCTTTATATAGCTCTATAGTATAAACTGCAACTTTCACTGTTTTCCCATGTAGCCTGGTTTTTCCTTTTTTTTGAAATTGCCAACAAAAGACATTCAAAAGCTTTCTTTTTCATTGTCTGAGAAATTACTAAGTAAGTTGTAAAGTTGTAAAGTTGGTTACGGTTAGTTACGGGTACCCAATTCCATAATCTGGAACCGCTTCCTGACATCAGCGTACTCGTGATGTCCAGCGCTGTCTGCCTTGAAAACGGCCCCCATTTGTCAGACAGTGTCCAGCCCCCTCGCCTTCTTCCCCTTATGCTGTTTGATTTGCAGTGGCCGGGTAATGGAGGAAAAATTCCTGGTTTTTGTAAAGTTTATTATTTTTTTGTTCTGATGGCATCTGCAACAGGAGAAAGACATGGGCCCGAAGAGTTCCCTGGAGCTGATGCGGGAGTTTGGCATCGAGGAGTTTGAGATGGAGTACATGGATGCTGATTACGAGAGCCTGATCAACTACAAGCTCTTCTGCCAGCACGTCCGCCCCCTGGTCATCGAGAACGCCCCCAATTTGCCCATGACCAAAATGACCACGCTGCTGGCGTCCCTGTGGCGGGAGTTTGCGGCCAGCAACCCCAAGCGGGGCACCACAAGGCCCCCGCCGCCCCAGCTGATCATGTCATCGCCCGAGGCACCTCCGAAGGAGGCCCCTCCCCCGCCACCACCGCCACCAAAGGAGGCGGAGCTTCAAGAGGAGGAGAGGGAGGAGGAGAAAGAGGAGGAGGTAGAAGAGCAGAAGGAGGTCAAGGAATCTAAAGGTTAGTCGTAACACTGTGGGAATCCAAGTGTTGTAACGAGTCGCTGAATTTTGTGACTTGAGTCGAGTCAAGTCCTTTAACCCTAATTCCCTAGGCCTTTTAGCAAGGATGTAGCCTCAATCCTGCAAAATCCTCCTATTGGCCTCATGGGGGGAAAAAAAGCCTCAATCCTGCATATTCCTCCAGTATTTCTTGAATATGGTCCGTGGAGGGGTGACCCCTGCCTGAATCCTGCAAAATCCTCCAATTGTCCTCACGCAAAAAACCCCTCAATCCTGCATATTCCTCCATTATTGATTGAATATGGTCTGTGGAGGGATGACCACTGCCTGAATCCTGCAAAATCCTGCGGCAGTGATTCAATATGGTTAAGGCTTGGCCAGTGACATTCTGGAGCAGTACAGAGGATTGGAGCATAATCCAGGCCTATATTGATGCATCCATGGATTGGGATCCATGGGTTTTGTACCCCCTCGGGTGCAAATGGCGCCCTCGTGTGTACAAAACACCATGGACTCCATCACAACAGGCATCAATTGTATATTGTACACTTTTCTAGTGAACATTGGTCTTGTGTAGTCTGTCATACATGCCGAAACAGTTGATTTTGAGTGGAATTTTTTTTCTCTATTTTCAGGTAAGAGCAAATCAGCCAGCAAAGACAAATCCAAGGGGAAAAAGAAGAAAGTGGCTCCCCTCAAGATCAAGATTGCCGGTCAGTCTGGACGAAAGAGGAAAGCGCACTCATCGGTAAGTCACATTGTAACATATTACCCCCTTTCATCATCCTTTTTCTTAGAGATGATTTTGACACAAATTCCTTTAGGCTTACATGGCTTTCATTCAGCCTTTAACCCTCCCAGTCATTTGCCCTTCAAAACCCTTCAAATTTTGCCTGCAAGCACTTTTTGCCCGTAGAGTTAGCACCCACACTTCAAAAACCGTAGAGGTAATCTTCTGTGGAGCATGGATAACATTTCAAAACCCTTCACAATATTCTTTTGTGTGGTTAAGCTCAGTGAGAGTTGGTGGATTCTGTCACGCTTCACTGATCTCCACAGTGCTGTGTTTTGTGCATTGACTCTCTGACACAGTGACGTAGTTTAATACTTCATAATATTTCAGGTATTTAACAGGTTTTAGATATTGCAGTGAATATTGACTTCCCTGTTGGAGGGTTAACCAATATTCTACTACATGCTTTGTATCAGTGTTGTAGTCGAGTACTTTTTTTCTGAGTACCGAGTATGCCGACTACATGTACTTATGTTACTGAGTACGAGAACTTGTACTTCTGATTACAAATTTAGGTCTCCGAGTACAAGTACTTGTACTTCGAGTACTTCTATTTCCGAATACGGCCATATGGCAAATGGTTCATTGTGCATAATTGGCCCAGGCCCAGTCAGACCAATACTGACCCACTCACGGCTAGCTGTCAAATGTGTTTGTCCGGACGTGCACAGAGAAAAATCAGGAAACTTTGATTTCTCTGCAAGCCAATCAACCATTTCCAACTGAAAGTATCGATAATAAAATAAGGCGGTGGTAATTCAAGCTATACCATTTTTTTTTAGTAGTGCTATTCGAGTACGAGTACTTTACTTTGCTGATCTAGTACAATTTCAATATGTCGGCTACGAGTACTTTGCTGCCCGAGTACGAGTACCGTCATTTCGAGTACGACTACTCTGACATTCGAGTACGAATACCAGTACGAGTACTCTGAGAAAAGTACTTGAGGAGTACTCAAGTAAGAGTACTACAACACTGCTTTGTACCCTTATCCAATTTCCCGCTTTCTTTTTCTTCCAAAGAGCGACAGCGGAAGCAACTTCAGCGATCAGCTCCCCAGCGACCTGTCGGACGAAGAGGCCAAGAGCGCCCCCTCGGTCCAGTCAGACAGCTCGGCCAGCCGCTCCTCGGCGCGCAAAGCCAAGAAACCCAAGCCCAAGAAGATGCCGATCAAGAAGAAGAAGAAAAAGAAGAAAGGCTCAGAGGAAGACGGCTACGAGGTGAGTCTCTAATTTTCGCGAGTATAAAAAAAACCCATGATTTGATAAAAGGCAAAAGTTTGTTGCAAAAACAAGATGATTAGCCAGTTGTTCAACAGGGCCTGTTCTAACCACATGTAGCATCGTGACGTTGGGTGTTATCCCTGGCTGCATGGCATATACAGGTTTATGGCTTCTGATTAGCGCCACTTGAGCAGAGACATTGACAAAACGGGGAACCGCCAACATAAGGCAGGATAGCTCAGTTGGTAGAGCCCCGGAGCGGCAATCATAAAGTCTCAGGTGCAAGCCCCGCTCCAGTCAATTTCTTTGTTACAAATTTTTAAATAACAGACTGTGACAAGTTTAACTTCTTATACTGAATATACACAAGTCTGTGTCAGCAATGGTAGCCAGCTGTGCAGCCAAAACGATGCATATCAGCAGAAAATACTGTAAAACATGGTACGGGTCAGAGTTTCAGAATTTTAAGGTTACTTTACAACAGGAACTGTCTCCAAAGTTTTTTTTGTATCGGTAAGTTTTTATGCATACAGGGCATTGTTGATTGAGACATGAAAATCATCAAAATCTTAATGCGTGGACTAGCAGTTTGCATACTGAACTGACAATTACTGAGGCGTCCCAATACAATGAAGCAGTTCCTTTGAACTAGCTGATTCTCAACTTATCAGTGACCACTCACACCCCTGAGTACAGGAGATTGGTGATAACATTTTTCATTTGATGATAAATGCATGAAATTTGGCACCCAGTCAGAGTACATGTATATCATGGGAAAGATATTTGGCTATAGGGCCATCGCAGATTTGTCCTTTGAAAAAAATATCATAGGATAACGAGCAATTTTCCACATTTTCCAAAAGGCGGCCATTGCATGTTATTCTACGATATTTTTTTCAAAGGACAAATCTGCGATGGCCCTCAAGCCAGATATCTTTCCCATTATATACTTTGACTGTGTGCCAAATGTCATGCTTTTATCATCAAATGAACAATTCCATCATATTGTGCACCAATCTGCCTGACTGCTAATACTTGTTGATTTTTGTATAATGTTTGCATTAAAGGGAATATACAACATTTGCAAACATCGAAAAATAAAACTACCAAGTTTTTAAGAAATACCTTACTAGGATGTTGGTAAATGACAGTCTAAAGCATCCTGTAAAATTATGGCACCTGGTGTGAAGTCATTTTCAAGAAAATGGTATTTTTGTATACATTTCCCAACGGTGGTCGGCCGACCACCGTTGGAAAAACCTAACTATATTTCAACTACTGCTCCAAATTTACCTTGTTTCAGTCCAAATTTTGTTTGGTATTCGTTACATGTTCATGAATGGGTGCAGGCCAGCTAGACTGGTTCCCTTACCTTACAATTTTCTGGCAACTATAAATTGATCCATTTCATCTTTAGTGGAATCAGGGAACCAGACTACTTGAACAATTTTGTTTTTCTTGGTTTTTCCAGCATTTTCGAACAAAACACTTCAAACATGTCAGTGTAACAATATTTGATATATTATACTAACGCCTCAAATACTCCATTTCTGAAAATTACAGCAAAAGCCAATGATGTACATTCTCTTTAACATGCAACTTGGCTGAAATAAGAACCCTGCTAAATGCAACAAATTGCAACAGTGGCTTCTGTTGCATTGTGCAGTGAATCCAGTGCACACCAGCCTTGGCACCAAGCAGTTACCCTGCTAAATGCAACCAAATGCAACAATATATTCTCTTACATTGTACAGTGATACCAGTGCATACCAGCCTTGGCACCAAGCAGTTACCCTGCTAAATGCAACAAATTGCAACAGTGGATTCTGTTGCATTGCGCAGTGAACCCAGTGCATACCAGCCTTGGCACCAAGCAGTTACCCTGCTAAATGCAACCAAATGCAACAATATATTCTCTTACATTGTGCAGTGATACCAGTGCATACCAGCCTTGGCACCAAGCAGTTACCCTGCTAAATGCAACAAATTGCAACAGTGGCTTCTGTTGCATTGTGCAGTGAATCCAGTGCACACCAGCCTTGGCACCAAGCAGTTACCCTGCTAAATGCAACCAAATGCAACAATATATTCTCTTACATTGTGCAGTGATACCAGTGCATACCAGCCTTGGCACCAAGCAGCTACCCTGCTAAATGCAACAAATTGCAACAGTGGATTCTGTTGCATCGTGCAGTGAACCCAGTGCACACCAGCCTTGGCACAAAGCAGCTACCCTGCTAAATGCAACCAAATGCAACAGTGGATTCATTTGCATTGTGCAGTGAAACCACTGATGCTTTTCTTGTTGCATTTAGCAGGGTTATGGTCAAGGAGTTTAATTTTGGGGTTTTGCAAGTCACCAAAGTAGTTTCGTAAACAGTCTGTACAAGCGTACTTGGGTGGAACTCAAATCCTCCTGTGTACTACTGTACGTTTTCTGTACTTTTCCTCCAGACTGACCATCAGGATTACTGTGAGGTGTGTCAGCAGGGAGGGGAGATCATCCTCTGTGATACCTGCCACCGAGCCTACCATCTGGTCTGCCTGGACCCAGAGCTGGACGCTGCCCCCGAGGGCAAATGGAGCTGCCCCCACTGTGTAAGTAGGAAACCAAAAACCAAAATAAATCTGCAAATGGTCCTTTGAACTCTGTCCTAGAAGAGCAGCTCTTGGCACAGATGTGCAATGTTTTTGTGTGGACTGCGGGCGCACTGTAATGTTCGTCATTCCTCTCTGTATTGTCATCATTTGGGAGGTACTTGTGGGTGAAGTTATGGGCTTTCAGCACACCGATCCCTCTTGCTGTCTGAACAATCGCAGACAGTCAAAAGAAATTCAGTCCATGCCATACCTTTATACACAAGCTAGTCACCAGCAGCCAGATGATCACATTTCTAGTAAACAATGTGACTAGTCAAATTTCATCAACTGACCAAAGCAGGTATCCGGTACGTACAGCTGGCTTATCAAGCGCGTACAGTCAAAGCACAGGGCCCAATTTCATAGCACTGCTTAACAGTAAGCAGAAAAGTTGTGCTTACTATAGCAGAAAATCATGCTGCTGTTTAAGCACTATTTCATGCTAACCGGTTGCGCGCACATGGAGATTTCTATTGTTACGTCACTGATTTAAGCAAAGGTTTCTTCTGGGGTTAAGCGTGCTTTTGCTGTGCTTACTGCTTAACGGTCCCTATGAAATAGATGGAGACACGGTATGCACAAAGTCGGCTGTTAAGCAGCGCTATGGAATTGGGCCCAGGTGGATCAAGCTACATAACCAGCCATAGCCAGTCAATGATTCTATGGGTAAACAGGGAGCTCTTAGCCTTACAAAAACAGTCAATTGATTGATGTTGACTGCTGACTTGACTTCACTGAATTTGTCAGCCAGAGGGAGAGTTATTTTAATGGTTTGTGGGGGGAGTTTGTGGGGGAGTGTGGCGTAGTGGTTAGGGTTCGTGACTTATGATCAGAGGGTCGGAGGTGCGAATCCAGCTGCTGGCTGTGTGTTGTGTCCTTGGGCAAGCCACTTCACCCCCACTTGCCTCTCTTCGCCCGGGACTATGAATGGATACCGGCATTAGCCTGGAAGTAACCTGGGATGGATCCCGTCCAGGATGGATCCCGTCCAGGATGGATCCCGTCCAGGATGGATCCCGTCCAGGGGGAATAGAAGTATTCTCAGTTATTTCCTGCTACTGAAACCGGAGATGAACGTCGGCCTGATGGGCCACATAGGGCTGTGGGGGACTGTGGTCCAATGGTTACGGTGTTCGACTCGTGTGCCGTGGTGCATGGGTTCAAATCCTGACCGTGGGAACATGGCGCTTGTGCTCTTGAGCAAGGCACTTTACTATTATTGCTCCGTCCTTCGGATGGGACGTAAAGCCGTAGGTCCCGTGTGTTGTGTAATGCACGTTAAAGAACCCAGTAACACTTATCGCTAAGAGAAGGGGTTTGCCCCGGTGTTTCTGGCAGTGGCTGCAATGTGCGCCGCAGCACCTTGTAAACCATTATAAGGTGCTACATAATGGGTCTCATATTTCTCATAAACTTTATTTACCTTTCTTTAATAATTGATATAATTTCCAGCGCCTTGAGTACCTAATTGTTGGTAGATACGTGCGCTATATAAGACTCCGTTATTATTATTATTATCCCTCTCGATTGGCCAGGAAACGGAGGGTGTGCCCGTGCAGGAAGAAGAACAAGACGAACACATGGAGTTCTGTCGCGTCTGCAAGGACGGTGGGGAGTTACTGTGCTGTGACCAGTGCCCCTCATCCTATCACATCTTCTGCCTCAATCCACCACTCAAGGAGATCCCGGACGGGGAATGGGTCTGCCCACGATGCTCGGTGAGTCCAGCCAAGAGATAGGGTGCACTTGGGTTGAGAGAGGGGGTCTGTTAAATGGGTTGGGAGGCGCATAAGGCCGAGCAAAACAAACTTGTTTATCGTCTAGGTTTTTTGAAAAAAAAGTGGCCCTTTTTTTAAAATTTTCTTTTTGAAGATGGCGGATTTTCCAAGATGGCGGATTTTCCAAAATGGCGGATGGATTCTTCCATTTTCCGGACTCTTTTGCTGATACCAAATATGGGGGTTGATTTAGATGAGGGGGATAGCTCTATTTTGTCGTAGAATTTAGTAACTTTGCGAAAACAATTTTGAAGTGAATTACTTTTTGGAGAAATCAGATTCTTAAAATTGATAACTTTCAAAGCTGGCCTCCCTGCAATAAAATGTATTGTCTTACTGTGCTTAGGAACAGTACATGATATGTGGGATGTAGGTAATAGTTACTGTACATAGATTTTCCTAATTGCTTCGATTTTAACATAGTCAGGCATGCAATTTTTCCTCGGAACAGCTGATTTCCTCATTTTTCACTTCACACTTAGGCCAAAAAAAAAAGTCTCTGGTTTCTGGTATGCGCGTGTGTCGCCGTAGCCATGCGCGTCGGCAAAATGAAAATTTTTTTTTTCAATGAAAGATGATGTCTCAAAACCGCCAAACTCACTGGTTTGACTGGAATCCTGCTACTGCACAATTTTAACGTGTTTTTAGATGGGGTTATGATCGAGAATAAGCTTTATGTGGCCTCTCTGGACTCCCATATATTTGCACTAAGTTTAGTCGGGCACCATTTGCAGTCATCAGCTGACATTTGAAGCAAAAAAGTCAGGTAAAAAAAACCCAAAAAGCCGCGTCGCCGCACCACTTTTTGGACAAGCTCCATACCAGAAACCGGAGACTTATTTTTTTTGGCCTTATGCCATTAAATACTGAAAAACACTGTACAAAGTCTTGTATAGATGGGAGTTTCCTCGTTTTTTTGTTTCTGCCAAGTTGCATGCCTGCAAAGTAAATTTCATACGATATATATAAATAGTATTTTGCCAAGCTGTCAGAAATCACAGCCTTTTGTATTTAATTTTGATCTGCATTTTTCCAGTGTGAGCCACCCAGGGGCAAAGTTCAGAAGATCCTGACCTGGCGTTGGACCTCGCCCCCTGTCAACACGGACCCCCTGGACCCGGAGTGCGGCAGCCCCACCAAGAAGGAGCCCGGCCTGAAACCCACCCGGGAATTCTTCTGCAAATTCCACGGCATGTCCTACTGGCACTGCGACTGGGTCTCGGAGCTACAGGTAGGGACACTTGCACTACTACACCCTCCAAAACACAACAATATGCACCAGAAACGGAATTGCCCTAGGATTGCTCTGCCGACATTACCACAGATAATGAGCAGTCAATCCCTATCCAGTTATCTGATACTAACCCTCCTTTTGTTTGATCAGTTACAGAAATAGAGCTATATTAAATTACTAGAGCGCTAACTCGATGTACAAAGTAATGCCTGATGGGCGCATCCATGTTTGTCCACAAACCTATGGAAAACTCAAAAGTTTGTACGGCATTTGTACGGCTATTTGCATATCTGCGTTTGTATTCCAAACAGGTGTGTTATCGAAGCCGATACGTCCCAAAACCGAAACGCACAATCAGCAAATGAGCGTTTCATTTTGCTCTACGCAAACAGCGCAACGTGTGCGCGTCCCTCCGCTGCAGATGCTTTTTGCCGTGACGTTTTCTGAACCGTCATGACGCGCTTAAGTTGTTTGCGTATCTTCTACTTGCGGCGTTGCATTTAGAGTACACTTTTAAAATTCAATCCATCTATTTTGATTGTGTTCTACAAACACGCATATAAATTCAAAATGTCTGCGCCCAGAGCAGCTTCAAAGCGACTCCGCGCGCAGGAATGACAAGTTAGCGCTCTAGTGATTTAATATAGCTCTATGGTTACAGACAGTCAAAACTTCAATCCTGTTCCCCTGCCATGCCTTTTACACAGGCTGGTCACCAACAGTTAGATCAGATTTCTTGTAGGCACTGCGACAGTCAAATTCCATCAACAGACAAAAGCAGGTGACTGGTAGGCACAGCTGGCGTATCAATCTCCCACAGTCAAAGCATAGCTTCATCAGATTTCAAAACAATCACAGCCAGTCAATCCTGCTTTATGAAGGCAGGGAGCACTCAACTGTTAAAAGACAGTCACTTGCTTTATTTTGACTGCTGGGCTGGCCTTGTTGAAATTGCCAACCAGAGATATGATGCTGATTTGCCAGGCAAATGATTCCAATCCCAACTGCAGCCCTTTTCACAACGTGAAGCATTTTACACACAGCTTACATGACACAGCACTGAAATTGAATAAGGCAAGGCACTTGGTCACGGTGTCCAAATATGTTGTGATCAAATGATAATTGTGTAGTGATGCGTGACTGAAATTAAATGAAAGTCATAGGGGTTGAGGCCAAGGCTCAGAGATGAAACTTTCCTGATTTTAATCGGTGCTCAGACTTTTTGAATTTCCCAACGAAATTCCCAATTTTTTTAGGATTTGTCCAACTAAAGTTGAATGTTTACGATTTTTCCACAATATGTGATTGTATTTAAATTATTTGGATTTTTTATTATTTCGCAGATGGAAGTGTTCCACATTATCTTATACCGTAACTACAGCCGCAAGTTTGACATGGAGGAGCCTCCTCCTTTGGAAGACGGGGAGACCTACGGAGGCAACTGGCGGCACAAACACGGCAACAAAGGCAACGATGAGCACCACATCAACCTGGAGGAGAAGTTCTATCGCTACGGCGTGGCTCCAGAATGGCTCCAGATACAGAGGTAACCATTTTCTTTCCTTGAAACCCTTTTTTGGGTCTCTGTTTGATTACTTTAACCCTAACCCCCTAGGCCCTTGTTGCTTACAACCATCCTCAATCCTCCAAAATCCTCCAAAATTTTCCAAAATTTTGCAACTCCGCCTAAATTTTTCAAAATTGTCAGACAGTCCTGCCTCAAAATGCATTCATCCTCAATCCTCCAAAATCCTCCGCATCCCAAAACTTTGCACTCGTGTTTAAATGAAGGATAACCAACGCCAAATCCTTCAAAATCATCAGACAGTCCTGCCTCAAAATGCATTCATCCTCAATCCTCCAAAATCCTCTTGTGCTTCATTCACCATTCATCCTCAATCCTCCAAAATCCTCATGTGCTTCAATCACCATTCATCCTCAATCCTCCAGAATCCTGTATTTGATTCAATCACCATTCATCCTCAATCCTCTAGAATCCTCCAAAACCGCCAGGAGGATTTTGGAGGAGTGAGGTGGGTTAGGGTAAACCCCCAAGTAGTTCCTCAGGACTACCCTGCTAAATCCAAGAAAATCCAACCGGAGTTTCCTGCTCAATCCACTGTGCCTTATTTTTAGTTGTCTGCTGAATCCAACGGAGTCCAACTTGGTGTTATAATGCGGTCCTGTTGCCTGCTGAATTCAATATTTGCATCAGGAATGTGCACAAGGGGTTTACTGCTCAATCCAACAGGCTCCATCGGGTTTATGATATGGTTGGATCCTGTTGGATTCAGCAGGGTTAGGGTATCAGGTTTGTGATTCAGAGGATATACTGTGTTATTTGTCTGGTATTTCAGATTACTTGTATTCGGCTTAAACCTTACCCTGGTGGCCTGTTTGCTAGGATGCATGCAAAATATCCTTTCAAAATACCTCAAAAAGTGCCTGGTGTTGATGCTTGCATGCTTTAGGCCAGTTAGGTTTAATTTGATAATTGTAATCAATTTGGTTCATTGATAAAAATCAACTGATTTTTCTTCCTTTTTCTAGATTAGATTAGTTTAGATTAGATTTATAGAAGTTTGTTAAAGTTTTTCAAATTGTGTCATTTCCAAATGCTTAATTTCTACATGCTTTCTACATGCGGATTATTGAGGTCAAAGGTAATGTAGGGGTCGTTAGAAAGGTCATGTAGGGGTCACTAGAGGGCAGTGTTCAAATAGGCTCAAAGTATTTTACTTCTACTTGGATGGAGTAATCCTTTGGTGGGGGTTCCGAAATTGAAGGTCAAAGGTCATGTAGGTGTCATTTGAGGTCATTGTACAAAAAGGAACACATTTTGACTTTTTGTAAGAACACAAAGCATATAGGGATCGACTGTAGAAAAAGGCGACACATGCGGTCTGCGGACCTTTTGTTTTAACTTCTCCTGTGTGCCATTAAAAACACAAAAATCACCACGGAAAATCTTGTAAAATTTGGAATGGCCTATCTGTTTTGGGTGAATTCCTAGTTGCATGCCTTAAAATTAGTCCCTGGGTTTTGTTACCCACTTAAACATAAAATATTTACAGATACAGTAAACTCCGGCCAAGCCAACATCGTACAACTCGTCAAATCGCTCAAGTCGGCCGTCTGACTAAAGTCCCGATTGTCTGTAATGCATTTCCATTGAATTTTTTATTTCTAAGTCGACTTTTATAAGTCGCCATTTTGCTGAAGTCGTCGTGTTGCTCTCGGTCCCCTTTCCATAAAAAGCCTAACAAAATCCTTTGTGTAAGCCGGCATTCAAAAATCACGCATTGGCATCGACTTCCTATTGCGGTTGGCAAGAAGTGTAGAGTGAAAAGTGTTTTCGCACCGCCCGTGATCGCTGCATGCATCGGTGTCGCAAAAGGGTTTCCTACTGCATACATCGCATATGCATCGTGAGCATATCAATACCAGTACCCCCTCTAGTCTGTACGCATGCACTCTGTCCATTTTGGCATGTTTGGGGTCGTCTTATAGAATGATGCAGTCAATACCAGTGCTGCCGTCAATGCGTGCATGGTATACCACGCACGCATTTAATTCGTAACTGTGCACGTACATGTATGACTATGTTGTACACGTGGTCTCCACTATCAATGCCCCAAACGTGATGATAAAATTCGAGGATTAATTTGCTGGATTCAACTCAAGCATTAAGGAGATAAATCAGGGTAAATCGAAGCCAATTAGTGCAATGAATCATGTGTGCAAAAAGGCCATTCATGTAAGTCGGCAAAATGACGACTTACAGCAGATATCGGCATTCGCTTAAGTCGTCACAAATTCTCGGGTCCCGAGAGTGCCGACTTAGCCGGAGTTTACTGTATATTCCAAACTTTAATAATTCCTTCACTTGATGCTTAATCCTGTTTATTGTTTCTGTTTGTTTGTTTTTGCTTACCTAACAGAATCATCAACAAACAGGTGCGTCCTCGCTCGGGCAAGACCCTGTATCTGATCAAGTGGCGCTCGCTGAACTACGACAACTGTAGCTGGGAACACAACGATCTACTGGATGATATCCCTGACGGACCCAAGCACATCGATTACTACAACTCACACAAGTAAGACTGTCAATACTTTTTATTATTTTCCCGGATTTTTCTATTGGATCGTAGCCAATTACAGTGAACATTAACTTATTAAATTAAAGGGAATATACAACATTTGCAAACATCGAAAAATAAATCTACCAAGTTTTTACGAAATACCTTACTAGGATGTTGGTAAATGACAGTCTAAAGCAGCCTGTAAAATTATGGCACCTGGTGTGAAGTCATTTTCAAGAAAATGGTATTTTTGTATGCATTTCCAACGGTGGTCGGCCGACCAGCGTTGGAAAAACCTAACTATTTTTCAACTACTGCTCCAAATTTAACATTTTTCAGTCCAAATTTTGTTTGCTATTGGTTACATGTTCATGAACGGGTGCAGGCCAGCTAGACTGGTTCCCTTGCCTTACACTATTCCATCATCTATAAATTGATCCCTTTTATCTTTAGTGGAGCCAAGGAACCAGACTACTTGAACATTTTTGTTTTTCTTGGTTTTTCCAACCTTTTCGAACACAAAACTTCAAACATGTCAGTGTAACAATATTTGATCTACTATACTATTACCCCTCAAATAGTTCATTTCTGAAAATTACAGCAAAAGCCAATGATGTACATTCCCTTTAATATAGGCTAGTTGTCTCTGACGAAAACCATTTTTAAGTAAATGTTGGATTGCTGTATGCTAAGAATGTTTGTTTTGATAAATTGTACAAATTATACAAATCTTCATTTCCAATCTATTCATCATCGTTTAAAAATCGTCTATCTGGTTTTTCAATTACAATATCCGATTACCGGTACCTTTGACACTAAACAAATGTTAATTTGTTCCCCCGTTTGCTAGGAGAACCATGCACACACCGGTGGAAACCAAAGTGAGCAAAAAGAAGAAGGGGGGAAAGGGCAAAAAGTCCAAGAAAGAGGAGAAAGAGGAAGAAGAGGAGAAAATCGATGTAAGTAACTCACCCTGAATTTAAAAAACAAAACAATCACAACCTCTCTATGCCTCAAATCTCAAACCGTAACCCTCTGAGATCCTACAAAAATCCACAAGCTTGGAGGATTTTGTATGATTAGGGAAGGCAGGTAGAGACCAATCAATGTGACATAACATTGGGCTTGTGAAAGTGGATTTAAACTCAACTCCTAAAAACCTGTCAACCTCTCTGTCTTTGTGCTTCAACCCTTCAAACTCCATCAGGAGATTTCTGTAGGAAGTTGAAGGATTTTGGGAGGTAGAGACCGTTCATTGGGATTTTACATGGGGCTTGTGAAAGTGGATGTAAAACTCACTCCTAAAACATGGAAATCTTCTTAACCTCTGTGTCTTTGTGCCTTAGCTGTTCAAAATCCACCATTAAAATTTTGTAGGATTTTGAAAGGTACATGTAGAGCCCATCCCTGTGACTTTTCATGGGGCTTGTAAACTCACTCCTGAAATTTTAAACCTCTCAACCTCTCTGTTTTTGTGCCTCAGGCTTTCAAAATCCATCAGGAGATTTCTGTGGGATTTTGTAGGATTTTGAAAGGTAGAGGCTATTCACTGTGACTTTACATGGGGCTTGAGAAAGTGGATGTAAACTCACTCCCTAGAAGCCTAAAACCTCTCACCCTCTCTGTCTCTGGCCTTAATCCTTCAAAATCCACCAGGGGTTTTCTGTAGGACTTTGAAGGATTGAGGAATGCAGAGCCCATTGACTTTGACTTTACATAGGGCTCGTGAAAGTGGATGTAAACTCACTCCCTAGAAACCTAAAACCTCTCACCCTCTCTGTCTCTGGCCTTAATCCTTCAAAATCCACCAGGGGTTTTCTGTAGGATTTTGAAGGATTGAGGAATGCAGAGCCCATTCACTGTGACTTTACATGGGGTTTTTGAAACTCACTTCTAAAAAAGTCTTAGCCTTTCTGTGCTTCTGTGCCTCAACCCTTTGGCTCCTGTAGGATTATGCGGAATTCTGGAAGGTGAATTTGATGCATTATTTGTCGGTAGCGCACTCCTGGAAAAAAAAATCTCATCCAATTTGTACCTCATTTTGGATAAAACCAGCTACATGTAGATCTCACCCATGCAACAGGAGGCTAGAATTTATCGGGGAAAAATTCAGTATACTCAGCATGGGTGTCCCAAAGGTTAAGATAACGCCTCTAATCGACCCTCATCCAAACCCCACCCCCTTTTAAGGGCAAGCGGAGGCGGGACGACGATGAAGACGAGGATAGAGAAGAAATTAAAATGGATGTGAGTTCAAGGAACTTTTGTTGTTCGGAATGTCATGTCAACGAAAAAAAAAGAAAAAAATACTGCTTGCAATTTCGCAACCCCAGCATCCTAGATGCCTGTCGTTGTTATTAATTTGCGTTATTTAGTTTCTCTCCTTCCCCTCCATTCAGTTTATTGACACCATAACAGCAAGTATGTTGCATGCCACGGGAAAACTACAACTTGATTCATTTGCCCCCGCGGCTTTTCCTTGTTTATATCCAAGCCAAAATTTTTGATGGCACTGTTTATTGAAGTAATGATCTTTTCAGAACTGAGACGATTGTGGCCTGGTATCAGCTTGCTTTTTTTCAAAAGATAATTCCATCATCGGCTTCTACTTTAAAACAAACTTTTTTTTGCTACTGTACACAAATTTAAAAAGCCGATCTTTTAAACCTCCGTTAACGCTCCAGTCAAGATAATCTGCATGCGTAAAGGCCGTTTCATAGTCGGTGCAAAAGTGAAAGGCAAACGTCAATTTCAGCTCTTGCGAATTGCGACGCCACTGTTTCACGACGTCAAGTTTTTTTTCCACAAAGCATGAAGATCGAAACTGGTCTTACGCTTGACTATCTGTAAAGTCATAGTGAAGTCGTATATGGAAATGTAAATTATAAATTTCTTATCAAATTTCTTCAAAGAAACTTAAACCTTTCTCTCAGTTACTCACAGAAGTTGTAGTTCTTCCCCCTTCAGTTTTCATAGTGACGTAATACATGTCGTTATACGCCCCCTTCTTTTGCGTCTAAAACCTGTCATCCATTCTTGATAGTTGCCGCAAGCCTCCTGCAACAAGTGTCTGTGTTCTCAATTTGTTTATTAATTTTTGCATGGCCACAGAGTACATGTGCCTGCTGTCATTTTGTCGTATGTCATCCTGGTCTGACAATAGATGAACAAGAAAGCATTGTTCCGAACAAAGTAGAAGAAATCTACAATGTAACTCTCATTTTTCGTAGAACAAAATTATTAACAGTCTGCATGCTGGAATCCCCCCCCCCCTCCCCCCCATTTTCAGATAAATTTCATTTGAACAAGTGTCTAATGAAACAAAGCTGTCAATTTTTTTCAATGACAAAAAAAAATAAAATCACTTTTCAAATTTTTATTGAAACAAGAAAATTCAATCTTTGTATACATTGGACTTATGTTTAAAGACATGCTTGATGAAATTGTATTTGTAATTGAGAAAAAAATTGAGATCAGTCTAATGTGTGATGAAATTGAAGACCGTCTTTTATTTACCCCCCCAAAAAAAAATTAGATGAATGCAGGATTAAATTGTAGAGTGAGATACCGGTATGTCCTAAAACTTGATGAGTTTTCCTGTTTTGCGTGGAGTTATAAATTGATTTAGTGAATCTCTAGAAGTTAATTACTTTTTTCCCTGTTACAGTTGAACACCATTTATAACAAGGTCTTTCGGACTTTACAAATTACCTTGTTATAAAGGTACCTTGTATTATCAGTAGTGGAAAACAAAGGAAAGCAAATGAAAACAAAGACTTTGGGCCTACCATTTTCCTTGTTATAAGCAGGATGTTGTATAACAAGTGTTCTCCTTATCAGAGTTCCACTGTAAAGTTGTTTCAGTTGTCTTTATTTTTATTGTTCAGTGTCTCAAGATGTGCCGCTGTAATTTTTAATTTTGGCTTGTGAGGAATGAAGCTGCTTTGCCTGAATCAAAAACGCTTTAAAAATAATTGAAAACGTGCAACAATGTAGCATGTCTGTGGACAGATTTTGATCAGTTTGTTTAGTTCAAAGTTGTCAAAATTACATGTGTTTTTGTTGTGATTGTTCGTAGCATTTGTTTTTAAGCCGATTAGATCAGGCAAATGACTCATGGAAAAAAGACTTCAATGCTACTAGAAAATGAAAAACGTGGTTTATAAAGTTCCAACACATTGTTAAAATTTCTGTTGTATACATGCTAAATTTTCTTAGTTTAATACCTGTGTCGTGTCACACACAACTGTTATATGCCAGGTTTTGCCCTACGCCTAATTTATTTCTAAAGCATGCTAGATCTGGAGGCCAATTATGTGAAGCACATGGTACTGAAATGGCTTCAGAGACAACCCGCAATCAACTTATTTGGTTTTTCTTGGTTACAACCCGATACTTTGATGATGTTCTTTGCCAACATTTTGTCCCCTTTCCTTATTTGACTAAAAAGTTGTCTGAGAAAAGATACTGATTGCCCAGATTGCACTAAGCACAAAAAGCTTTACTTAAAGGTGACATACAACATTTTCTTTTGCTGTAACTTTTAGAAATGGATGGGTTTGGGGGTTAGTATACAAATACAACATGGTTTGCAGGGAAATAATGAAAACTAATAACCCCGAGGTGTTGGATGATTGGGACTATCTCCCGAGGCGAAGCCTTTTATGTTCAAAAATGCAGTTTCATAGATTAGGGCCAGCTTACTGAAAAAAAAAAAATTGTCAACAAATATTTGCCAAAAAAAAATTTTTGGTCAAGATTATTTATTTATATATTTGTTTATGTTTCGACAGCCGAAGAAAAAGTACGAGGAGCAACCGGCCTTCGTCTCGGCCTGCGGAGGCAATCTCCACGACTACCAGTTGGAAGGACTGAACTGGCTGAGGTACTCCTGGGCTCACCGGCTCAGCTGCATCCTGGCTGATGAGATGGGACTGGGCAAGACCATCCAGACCATCGCATTCCTGTACTCCCTCTATAAGGAGGTCGGTATAGCAGAAGGGCATGGTGCCATGGGCGTCGCGAAAAGCAAAAAAAAAAAAAGAAAAAAAAAAAAAAAAGAAGAAAAAAAAAAAAAAAAAAAAGAAAAAAAAAGAAAAGAAAAAAAAAGAAGAAAAGAAGAAAAGAGAAAAAAGAAAAGAAAAAGAGGCGCGAAGTCATAGTGGTGTAAATTTAATGAGTTGGGGGGGGGGGGGAATGTCCCTGCCCCCCTCTAAAACTGATAAGTCAAGAATTTGTTGAGAAATACAAGAATTTTTTTGGGAAAATATGTTTTGCCCCCCCTCTAAAAAAATCCTGGCGACGCCCATGCATGGTGCCTGTTAGCCCTTGGTGTTTGATTTCAAAGGCCCCTTGCAGTTGATTTGACATGCTGCGCTGTTGTATGATCTCAATGCAATGCATGCAGAGATGAAACTTTTCAGATTTTAATCTGAAATCAGATTCTTTTTACTTTTCCCAATGAAATGTCAGATTATTTAACGATCCCACAAAAGTTATTATTTAACGATTTTTCCACAAATTTTTTTTTTTTTTCATTATGATTTCCAAAAAAGGTCCATGAAACTTCGATGAAAACGGCATGTAAAAATTGGCACAAGTGTAAAAACCCTAGACAAACACTGATCAGGTCCTTTTCCCGCTGGAGAAAAGGTTAAATATTGACCTATGACGTGGAAAAACTCACTGGGTCCCAACGTTCATGCGCTGCACTGCACCGCTCTGCGCTGCGCCGCTCTGCGCTGCGCCGCTCTGCGCTGCGCCGCTCTGCGCTGCGCCGCTCTGCGCTGCGCCGCTCTGCGCTGCGCCGCTCTGCGCTGCGCCGCTCTGCGCTGCGCCGCTCTGCGCTGCGCCGCTCTGCGCTGCGCCGCTCTGCGCTGCACCGCTCTGCGCTGCACCGCTCTGCGCGACCCTGTGGCAGCTCAGATCCAAGGTCCAATTTCAGATTTGTTTTTGCCAAGGCCAGTTTCATCTCTGTAGCATGAAACTTGTTAGGTTCAATGATGTAACCTGGAAAACCTAAAGCTGCCGTGTAAGTCTTATAGTATAGAGCATGCAACGTGACCCTAAAAACCTGCACGATTTTACAGTAGCAGAATGCATCCAGGCACCGTGTAGAGGATGTTCAACGTGTGTAACGTCCTATTTGTTTGCAATTATTGTGTGTCCTGTTTTGCTTTATGCAGTCTAGGGCAGTAAATGATTTCTGGGAAAGAAAGGAAATCATTACAGTTGACAACATATTGGAAATGCAATGTATAAGGAATTGATGGAAAACACCAAAATTTGACCTCAACTTCCGTTTAAAGGGAATATACATCATTTGCTTTTGCTGTAATTTTCAGAAATGGATGGAATTGGGGGGTTGGAAATATATAGCAAATATATAGCAAATATAGTTACACTGACTTTTTTAAGGTTTTGGGTTCGAAAATGCTATAAAAACCAAGAAAAACAATTATTTTCCTGTAGCCTGGTTCCCTGACTCCATATAAGAAGAAACAGAGCAGTTTACATACATTGGGGAATTGTAAGGTCAGGGAACCAGTCTAGCTGGCTTGTACCCGTTCATAGGTGTGTAATCGATTGCAAACAAGTGCGATGGTCAATTGGGGCAAGTATTTGAAAAAAAGCCAGTTTTTTTCCAACGCTGATCGGCCGACCAGCGTTGGAAATTGATACAAAAATACCATTTTTCTTGAAAATGACAGTATACCAGGTGCCATGATTTTACAGGATGCTTTACACTGTCATTCACTAACAGTCCAGCAAGGTATTTCAAAATGATTTGGTAGTTTTATTTTTTGATGTTTGCAAATGTTGTATTTTCCCTTTAAACTTTGGTTGAGTACAATATATCTGATTGTCCAAAATATTTTGTTACAATTTGTTTAATTTTAAGGCTGCAGATTTTCTTCTTCTTTTTTTGGGGGGGGAAAGGAGGGGATGGTTATTATGTAAGGCATTACTTATTGAAATGACTGCTTTTTATGTGATTATTAAAGTCATAGTACCTTATTCCTTGCATTTAGGGTTTGAGCAAGGGCCCCTTCCTGATCAGCGCCCCCTTGTCCACCATTGTCAACTGGGAGAGAGAGTTTGAATTCTGGGCACCAGACTTCTACGTGGTCACGTACTGCGGTGACAAGGACAGTCGCGCTACCATCAGGTATGTAGAATTCCTCTGTACATTTTGCACTTATGATTATCATTTTGTTTTTAATGTGCACAGAAACCTTAACCACTGGACGATGGCATTATTTGTGACCTGTTCTGTCAAAAGCAGACGCTTCTGGGCAGAGGTTGAAATTGAGATAGGGCCAAAAAAACGCTGTGGGATGATTTTTATCGACTTTCAAATGTTTGCATATTTGTAATCCTGAACATGTCTAAAATATATTATTTAAGTTTGAAACCCTAATTCGAACTCTACGTGTACTATTTTTGATGATTTTGATAAGGTATATCACTTTAAAGAAATAACTGTTTTGTGACGTTCATGGCCATTTTCTCTGTTTTCTACTTTTCGACACAATGAACTTAAAAATAGCATAACTCTGCCCAGGAATGACCGGTTTCAAAAATTAAACCACCTATTAAAAGGAAAAAGAACATATGTTAACAAAATGTAAAAATATCATTTTCGACCTTTTGCCCAGAAAAGTCTGATTTTGACAGAACAGGTCACATTTTTGCCGAAAATGATTTGTTGATTTTCAAAAAAAGGGCAAAATGTAGCAGCCAACTTTTGATATATATATACAAACGCCACAAACGGTTGGGTACAGTACTGTACAACATCTGATTGCCTAACTCAACCTTTTTCAGAGAGCACGAGTTCTCCTTTGAAGAGGACGCGGTGCGCGGAGGCAAGAAGGCTTACCGGATGAAGAAAGACAGCGTGGTCAAGTTCCACGTTCTCCTGACGTCGTACGAGTTGGTCACCATTGATAACTCCACCCTGCAGTCTGTGGACTGGGACGTTCTGGTGGTGGACGAAGCTCATCGACTCAAGAACAACCAGTCTAAGGTAAAGCTCAAATCTCATTTCCGTTACAACAAACGGGCCGATCCATCTTGGGCAATATCATGTGTGCCTCTTCGACGCCACTCTGCATTTTCCAGGGGCCAATTTCATAGAGCTGCTTAAGCACAAAATTTGCTTAAGCACAAAAACGTCTTGCTTAATAAAATCAGGTTACCGGCCAAAACTCCATGCGATTGTTATGCTAAGTAAAAAACAGCTAAATACCAGTCACAAGCAATGTACATTACATGGAGTTTTGGCCGGTAACCTAATTTTACTAAGCAATGTTTTTTCGTGCTTAAGCAAATGTTCTGCTTAAGCAGCTCTATGAAATTGGGCCCAGCTGTGTGCGTCAGTCGTGTGTGTACGTGCACTACATACACCCTGAGGACAGACAGACAAAGGGAGAAACAATAGATTCTTTGTTGTCCTGAAGCGTTCATCTTTTGTTGAAAATGTTCCTTGATCGTGCGTTTGTGTGCTGATAGTCTATGGGAGAGTGTTATATTACAGGGACAAAGGAAAAGACAATGCCTTGTCCTCGAGTATTATGTAAAACATGACTGTGTGCATGCATGCTAGACTTTAGTGTACACATGTTGGATGTTTGTGCACGCATGTCTGACGTTAATCACAGCTGTGATCAGTCTAAGCACGGATACTTCTGAAGCACTTTTCTTAAATATTTATAACGGTAACACTGTGAATACATTACACCATTAGAACGATCTGAAAACCCCTTTCAACTGGTGTATGGTTGTTGTATGGGCAGCCAAACATACAACATGCTAGCTTGCTGATAAGCAGTGAATAAATCTGTGTTGAGTGTGTTCTGCGTGTGGTTTCCTAGTCGACTTAAGTCACCTATGGTAAGCAGCAGGGGGGTAGTCCACAAATGTCGCCCATGGTGAGGAAAGGGTTAACAATGGCAAATACTCCAAAGCTGTTGTTCAATCTGGACAAAAGTGTGAGGGTAAAAAAACTCAAACAAATACTGATATTTTCCCAATCTGTTGTGTATTTGCAGTTCTTCAGGGTCTTGTCGGCGTATACCATCGGCCACAAGCTGCTGTTGACCGGTACCCCGCTACAGAACAACCTGGAGGAGCTGTTCCATCTGCTCAACTTCATGAGCCCCGATGAATTCTCGTAAGTGTCACACTCGAAAACAGCTCACAGCAAAGAATCGGGATCAATTCCAGAAATGTTGGAGTCTCCCTAGCCTATTTGGATATGCTCACATCAACTGATGGTTTATTTTTTCATCTCTCCCTCCAGAAATCTGCAAGTGTTCCTGGACGAGTTTGAGGACATCTCCAAGGAGGATCAGATCAAGAAGCTGCACGACCTGCTGGGGCCTCACATGCTGCGACGTCTCAAGGCCGACGTCCTGAAGGGCATCCCATCCAAGAGCGAGTTCATCGTCAGGGTGGACCTCAGCCCCATGCAGAAGTACGTCCCTCAACTCCATTCTCTCCAGCCGAAAGTGTTTTGTGTTCTTTTCAAGTTCAATGCTTGCTTCAAGATCTTACCAAGTCCGTGGGATGTTTGAATTGTTAGCTGGTGTTGTGAACAGAAATGATTCGAATTTGAATCGTTTGTTTGAAAAGCAACTCCAATGATGTACTGAAAATGGAAAAATACTGTGCTTACATTTGTTGATGCGTATTAGCCCATCAGCACCTATGAACACTGTAAACGCATGTTGTCTCGAGTAATTGTGAGAAAAATTCACAAACCACTCAGACGGGACTTGAACCCACGACCTCCTGTTTGTGAGTTTACAGTGTTTATAAAAATACGTCGGTGAAGGCCAAAACCCAATATTGAATTCACATCACTCCGACTTATGAATAACAATGTACTTTGATCTTCAAAAAAAATACTGCAATTTGGCTGTAGGCGGCACTTAAGGAATTTATATGAGGTATGGCTGGAAAAACAATACTGTAATCCCAGGATCGTCACTAATGAATCCATGGAAATATGCCAACATTTTAATGAAAATTAAAATTCATTGCCTGTAAATAAAGTTAGGTCATGCAGAAGGCACCAGAGAAATGCATGACTTAACCAAGGTTTTTTTTAATGTTTTTTATCTTGCGATCCGTAGGAAATACTACAAGTACATTCTGACCAGGAACTTTGAGGCCCTGAACACCAAGGGCGGAGGCAACCACGTCTCCCTCCTCAACGTCATGATGGACTTGAAGAAGTGTGCCAACCACCCCTACCTGTTCCCAACGGCTGCTATGGTAAAACAAACAAATAATATTCGAAAGAGAGAATGATATGGCCTTGATCACAATTTTATCCGCAAATTTTATTCCAGGTGGAACCCAGCACTTTCTTGCAATCTTACATTATCTTGTCCTTAATAATGAAAGGTTTGCAAGCAAGCAAGCACAACACAGTTCTGCAAGACATCGGGTTTCACCTCAACGAGATCTGGCTCCCACTCCTCCAGACTGATGGGTCTCCTATACCCTAGGTCCTCAGCCACCACCTTAGACTGATGGGTCTCCTATACCCTAGGTCCTCAGCTACCACCTTAGACTGATGAGTTTCCTATACCCTAGGTCCTCCCTCTACTGACACTGCAACCCTACTGTCCCACTCCAGTGGGCACCAAGCTTGCTCTAGGATCCCATCTACTTGGCATCCTCACAGGATGCAACTTCTCACTTCATTGATTTCGCCTTTTGCTACTTAAGCATTCACTTTCTTAGAGTTTAGGCACTCTCCTGAAGACGGTCAGAGCATACTGAGCGGAACGTCAAGTTTATACCTCTGGTTCTTTTCAGAACCATTCTCTTAGTTGAGAAATTATTCGCACATGGTGTTTCCGCAAACCTTTCATTATTTAGTATCTCCACCATGCAAAGCCTCAAATCTTACTTATCTTGTCCTTACAATCAAGAATCAACGTCTCTTATTCCACCACCAGAGGTATAATTCACCATTGGACATTTTTTGACTGGTTACTTTTTTGAAGGGACAAAAACTGAAATGCTTTCTATATGTGTGAAGGAATTCGGCACGTTACATGTCACTTCTGAAAATTTGATTGTGCTGCTTAGAAACTGTAAACAATAAAAGGCCCATGCAATGTAATTTGTTCTAATGCAAGACTTGAAAATGCACCTCTGTGTCCCATTTAGCCTTATTCTCAAATTGTTTTGCCATTTTTCAAGGTTATTTCGGTGCCTTTTTTGTTTTATATGCTGATAGGAAATTCCATAAAGCAAAACTGTGATATCATTCAGCTATTTAAGCACAAAAAGTTGCTAGAATTTTGGAAATTTTGCTGTCGTACATTTTTTCTTCTTAGGTGATTCGTTATTGTGTCAGTACACACGGGATTAAGCCAGTGAGCAAACCTTTCTCACAAATGTTTCCATTTGGCAAATTTTGGGTTCACGATTTGAACAGAAAACTCCTAAAAAGTTAACAGTGTCTTCATGAAATGGCATCACAGCAATAGCCCCCTCAGTTGTCTGGAAATTAACAAAAAATATGTTTAAGAAGTGCCCAAAAAATATGTTTAAGAAGTGCCCAAAAAGGGATGTCAAATAACTTTCATACATTTTAGAGGAGTAGAATGTTGCACAAAATGAGTTCCTCGGAGAAATTCATCGCATGGACCCTAGTACTCAATAACAGAAGCACTATTATGCAAAGCCATCATACAGCGATAACACGTGAACTGACAAAATTGTATGGACATCATCGTGCACTTTTGCAGGAGGCACCGCGCATGGCCAACGGTGCCTTTGAGCCCAAGTCCCTGGTCAAGGCCTGCGGCAAACTCATGCTGCTGGAGAAGATGCTGGAGAAACTCAAGGTGGAGAACCACAGGGTGCTCATCTTCTCACAGGTGAGTTACTAAGCATCGTCGATATCAGAATTCTCAATAATTGATAGTTCGGAAATCCAATATCGAGAATATTCGATATATCGATTATCCCATGTAAAAGTTAAATACCATTAAGATAACACTTTGATTAAGAAAAAAATGTTAAGTCCCAATTTTCCAAGGCTTTCTCTGGAGCATATTGCTCAAACTTTTCAAAACAAATCTCAGCATTGAGAGTTTGTCCAGAACGGGCGGTAGCTTTTGCGGTTTTACATTGGGGGAGACCGCGAATTCTAGCGAACGCAGAGCACATTGCTAAGGAAGTTGGGACGTATTGAACATGTATTAAGTTTGGTGAAATCAATCCTATGCCGAGTTATGAGTTAATACGAGTTACCCTTCCTAAGATGCGTCTCAGCGTTTCATGAAATCAGCCCCAGGACCCAGACTCGAGTCTGTCTTGAGTCACAATTTCGGTCTCAACTTGAATCTTGTTGACAAAAGACTCGGACTTGGACTTGGACTCGACTACCATAACTCGGTCTTGACACTGAGGACTTGTGATTCACATATTCTTTACCAACAGTACCTTTTTCCAAAACGTTTCAAAATAAAATTCTGTTTACTTTTTGGTCACCATGGTGATACGAATAATGCTCATAATTCGTACATGTTTTACTGCAAGTACTTCAACTTGTCTGTGAGAAAAGAGTTATTGAGTGTCAACGCTTATTAAGTTTTACATCCAAAAGCAAACTTGAATGTGATTTTTTTTTATTATCAACCCCAACATCATTATTTATCACAGAATGTGCCAATTTTAATATTTTTCTTTTCAAATAAACCACAACAGATGACGAAGATGCTGGACATTCTGGAAGACTTTCTGGAGGGCACCGGTTACAAATATGAACGTATTGATGGTGGCGTCACTGGTAGCATGCGACAAGAGGCCATAGACAGATTCAATGGTATGTCTAAGCATTGGTAATTTTTGTGGGAGACACTGTTTATGTTTGCCGTTAGAATATCTTCTCCGTACAATCAACATAGGGCAATTGTGGAAAAGCGTCTGGCTCAAGAACACAAGCACTGTGATTCCCTTCTGATTCACTTCTGCACACAAGTCAAAATCACACTTGGAAGGGAACAAATACAGTAAAGTGTCTTGCCCAAGAACACCAGCACCATGCTCCCCATAGAGGTTCCAATCCACACACTGCCACACATGAGAAGGACACAAAGTTACCTATTTGTACTCCTGGGTGGACAGAGCCAAATTGTAGTCAAGTGTCTTGCCCAAGAACATAAGCATTTGCTCCCCATAGAGGTTCCAATCCACACACTGCCACCAGAGTTGTAATGACTCGAGTCAATGACTCGACTCGAGTCCGACTCGAGTCACAATTTTTGGTGACTCGACTCGAGTCCCTAAGGGCAAATGACTCGACTTGACTCGAGTCACTGCGAGCAAATGACTCGACTCGACTCGAGTCCCTCATCAGAATGACTCGACTCGACTCGAGGAAGGCTAATGAGACTCGAGTCCCAAAAATAAAAGCAAAACTTTGCAAAAAATATTTGCAATGACTTACGCCGGTGCCGGTTTTTGTTCACGTCATGTTAGAATGTTCGTGAATAATGTATACATATAAATACATGTACGTGGTTTGATCAGTGTCCCCATTAGTTGGATGACGATCAGCTAGCACCCCCTTTTTATTTTCATTAAGAGGCAAATGTGGTGTCGCCACATGTAGTAGCCCGAATGTAAAATTTAAAAAGCCAAAAAATGACTTTCTCTCTTGTGTTTATTTATTGTATAGTGCTCAAATATTTGTGACTCGAATTTACTCGAGCTAAATACTTGACTCGACTCGACTCGACTCGACTACACACTGTGACTCGACTCGACTCCACACTGTGACTCGACTCTACTCGACCGTCTTGACCTAATGACTCGACTTGACTCGACTCGACTCGAGTCACTTCTTTAAAATGACTCGACTGGAGTCACAAAAATCAGTTACAACTCTGACTGCCACACGTGAGCACAACACACAGTCACTTATTTGTACTCCTGGATGGAGAGGGGCAAATTACAGTCAAGTGTCTTGCCCAAAGACACAAGCACCATGTTCCCCATAGAGTTTCCAATCGACGCACTGCCACACATGAGTAGATCACAGTGACCTATTTGTACTCCTGGATGGACAGAGCCAAATTGTAGTCAAGTGTCTTGCCTAAGAGCACAATCACCATGTTCCCCAAAGGGGTTCCAATCCACACAGTGCAACACATGAGTAGGACACTCAAAAATTATTCATACGCCTGGGTGGAGAGAGGCAATTGTAGTAAAGTGTCTTGCCTGGAGACACCAGCACCATGTTCCCAGTAGAGGCTCCAAACTACACACTGCCATCCATGGGTTGGAGACTCACTTACCTTTTCATACTCCAGAGTGGAGAGGCAAAGTGTAGTTAAGTGTCTTGCCCAAGGACATAAGCACCATGTTCCCCATAGGGGTTCCAATCCACACACTGCCACACATGAATAGAACACACAAAAGTTATTCATATGCCTCGGTAGAGAGAGGTAATTGTAGTAAAGTGTCTTGCCTGGAGACACCAGCACCATGTTCCCAGTAGAGGCTCCAAACTACACACTGCCATCCATGAGTTGGAGACTCGCTTACCTTTTCATACTCCAGAGTGGAGAGGCAAATTGTAGTTGAGTGTCTTGCCCAAGGACATAAGCACCATGTTCTCCATAGGGGTTCCAATCCACACAGTGCCAGACGTGAGTAGGACAAGCAGTTGCCTGATTTTACTCCTGGGTGTAGAGAGGCAATTGTAGTAAAGTGTCTTGCCTGAGAACACAAGCACCATGTTCCCCATAGGGGTTCCAACCCACACAGTGCCACACATGAGTAGGACAAGCAGTTGCCTGATTTTACTCCTGGGTGGAGAGAGGCAATTGTACTAAAGTGTCTTGCCTAAGAACACAAGCACCAAGACAACTTTCCCCTGTTTCACTCTTTTCCCCAGCTCCCGGAGCAGAGCAGTTTGTCTTCCTCCTGTCCACCAGGGCTGGAGGGTTGGGCATCAACCTGGCCACGGCCGACACGGTCGTCATCTTCGACTCGGACTGGAACCCCCACAATGACATCCAGGCCTTCAGCCGCGCCCATCGCATCGGCCAGTGCAACAAAGTCATGATCTATCGCTTTGTTACGCGGTTCTCCGTGGAGGAGAGAATCACGCAGGTAAATGCTAGCAATCAATCCCGTCAGTGTTAATCCTGGCTCTACTCTAAAAAAAAAAAAAGAGGAAAATTGACTGAAGTGAGATTCGAACCTGGGACCTCTGGAATACTGGTCTGGCATTCTATCAACTGTGACCTCTCCAGCCCTATGTTGGTAACCCGCAGCTGCATTTTAAACATGTTAAAGTCTCTATGAAAGAGAGTACATGGATAAAAAGAGAGGTTTCGCATCCGAACGGATATGTGTTAGCATACATTTAGCCACCGTAACTGTTACCATTATTATTAGCGTACACATAATATTAATAAGGTGGTGCTTAGGCCAAAAAAAAAAAGTCTCCGGTTTCTGGTATGGAGCTTGCCCAAAAAGTGGTGCGGCGACGCGGCTTTTTTTTTTTTTTTACCTGATTTTTTTGCTTCAAATGTCGGCTGATGACTGCAAATGGTGCCCGACTAAACTTAGTGCAAATATATGGGAGTCCAGAGAGGTCACATAAAGCTTATTCTCAACCATAACCCAATCTTAAAACACGTTAAAATTGTGCAGCAGCAGGATTCCAGTCAAACCAGTGAGTTTGGCGGTTTTGAGACATCATCTTTCAGTGAAAAAAAAACTTTTTCATTTTGCCGACGCGCATGGCTACGGCGACGCGCGCGCATACCAGAAACCGGAGACTTTTTTTTTTGGCCTTATATAGTGCTTTATACCAAAGGTCTCAAAGCTATTACCCCTGTGCATCAGGCTATGAGACCATTTTCTGCAGCAGCTCGAGATCAGCGCATTCTGGTCTCTACCTTCGCAGGTACCCATTTGTACTCCTGGGTGGAAGGAGGCAATTGTAGTAAAGTGTCTTGCCCAAGAACACAAGTACCATGTTCTCCGTCAGGGTTTGAAGCCATTTACCACAGCACATGAGTTGAACACTATAACCATTTGACCACAGCGCTCCATGTGCACTTAGTTATATCGGAACAGCTACAAATTCAACATCTGGTGAAAGCCTAGTATTTATGACTAATCCTAAAACCAAGACATACGTCACATAACTGTTTGTCAATTAATCATCTTACAATCATATCATACATGACTGAATGAATTTGACGCAGAAGAGGGTGAAAATCAACAAATTTATATGCATTTCACACTGACGCGTAGCAAGCGATATATTCTTGCTGTGCAAACCCGTAGTGGATAGTGAGTTGCACATGACGCCACAAGAACACATAAAGTGACGACCTTTCCAGCGTGCTAACCGTTCGCTTGCGAAATGTCACTAAAGTGTCTTAACCCTTTCATGACCACATTGTTTATTGACTTGGCTCTCCCCAGGACCAAATTGTTTGCTCAGTCATGCGGAAATCACTAGAGCGTGAAAGAAATGACCACAAGTCCAAAACTCACTTTTTTCAACCCAGATTTTCACTGCCTAGGAGTGATCAAAATCGTAGGTGTTGTGTGTAAAGTTTGTTCCTTGAACCTTACTCTTTTATGAGATGTAAAAATGAAATCCATACGTGCAAATATAAGAAAGTTATGCCTTTTTGTTCATCTGGTCTCATTTATCAAACTGCAAGCCATTTCACCACATGACCAAATGGCACTCCATGCCTCAATTTGTGCGTGGATACTTCTGAAGCACTTTTCTCATTTTTTTGTAATGGTAACACTATGAATAAACAACACCATTAGAACGATCCGAAAACACTCTTCCAGCTGGTATATAGTTGATGTATGGGCGGCCAAACATATCAACATGCCGCCTTTCTGAAAAGTAGTAAATATATCTGTGTTGAGGGTGTTCTGTGTGTGGTTTCCTGGTCGACTAAAGTCACCCATGGGAACCAGCAGGGGGGTTCTTCTTGTCGACAAAAGTCGCCCATGGTAAGGAAAGGGTTAACCAGTTTACGCCGGGAATATTTTGAAAAGAACGGAACGAGGCCGGGAATATTTGAAAAAGAACGGAACGAGGCTCGGGATAACTTTTTACTCGACCTCAATGCCAGGCAGGTTGAAGCCATCACCCTCAGGCAGCACACTTATATTTCCGGCCTCGCTCGCTGCGAGTGAGTCGCTGACAGATATTTCTGGCCTCGCTCCCTGCTTGTTTATCCATCATCCGTTCTGAATATCGCAAAACCTTTTGCATGTATACACGTCATCTGGGGCGAACTGGCTAAGGAACAATGGCAAAGGAAATATTGCGGGGCCTTGACTCATTTTTTTCTTTCTGACCCTTTCTCTCAGGTTGCCAAGAAGAAGATGATGTTGACCCATTTGGTGGTGCGTCCAGGCCTGGGCTCGGCCGCCAAGGGTGCCATGTCCAAGAAGGAACTCGACGACATCCTCAAGTTTGGCACTGATGAGCTGTTCAAGGATGAAATCACCCAAGGTATTGAACAAATTCAGTTACAACCTATGAAACAAGTTTGTCATTGGGAGGCACAAGAACTGCTTTTGAATTTCAAGGCCAATTTTAATACACATGCGCTATTTTGTTGCAACGACGTTGTCACGCGGCAATATCGCTCCATGCTGCCATTTCGGTGCAAAAGCAGCTAAAATCCATCACAAAAATAACCATCTCTGCCCTCAGAGGTACCCAATTTACTCCTGGGTGGAGAGAAGCATGGAGTTACGAAGTGCCTTGCCCAAGGGCACACGCACCACAACCCCAGGCTGGACTCGAACCCACAACCTGCCGAATTACCCGCTCCAAATTCAATGCTCCAGGCCACGAGGCCATGGCACTCCTATTGTAAATAGGTCTCTCTCAAATGACGTCACTTCCTACAGATTGTCATGTGCGTCGGCATTTTGGGCTTCAAATTTTTGTGACGCGCATCGGCTGTGCCGTATTTCGAAGAAATATCAAGCAACACACGTTCGTGTTAAAGGGAATGTACATCATTGGCTTTTGCTGTAATTTTCAGAAATGAACTATTTGAGGGGTAAGTATAATGGGCCTAGATCAAATATTGTTTAACTGACATGTTTTGAAGTTTTGTTTTTCGAAAATCCTTGAAAAACCAAGAAAAACAAAAAATGTTTAAGTAGTCTGGTTCCCTGACTCCACTAAAGATAAAATGGATTAATTTATAGTTGTCGGAAAATTGTATGGTAAGGGAACCAGTCTAGCTGGCCTGCACCCGTTAATGAACATGTAACCAATAGCAAACAAAATTTGGACTGAAAATTGTAAATTTGGGGCAGTAGTTGAAAAATAGTTAGGTTTTTCCAACGGTGGTCGGCCAACCACCGTTGGAAATGTATACAACAATACAAGTTTCTTGAAAATGACTTGACACCAGGTGCCATAATTTTACAGGATGCCTTAGACTGTCATTTACCAACATCCTAGTAACGTATTGCGTAAAAACTTGGTAGTTTTATTTTTCGATGTTTGCAAATGTTGTATATTCCCTTTAAGAACATTTTGCACATTGTGCGCACACGCACCTGATGGCGTTGAATACGCAGTTGTAATTTTCTTAAGAAGATGGTGTCCTATGAGAGAGATCTATAGCTCCTAAGATGCCAAAACAGCATAGGAATTGGTCATGGAAAGCCCTTACCTTGTTCGGAAAAAGTCATGAGATTTCATTTAAAAATGCGATTTGAATTTCCTCACACAGACGAGGGCAACGAGGGGACCATCACCTGGGATGACCGGTCAGTCTCGGACCTCCTGGACCGGACCAAGGAAGGCATCGAGCAGAAGGACATGGCCGACGATTACCTCAACTCCTTCAAGGTGGCTAGCTACGTCATCAAGGAAGAGGAGGAGGAAGAAGAAGAAGTAAGAAAACAGCCAGAAAATGCAGAGAGTTCTTTAACCCTAACCGCCCTGAATCCTTCAAAATCCTCTTTGCAAAAGTGGAGGAATTTGGAGGATTGAGGTTACATGGCCAAAGTTCATTACTGATTTCGTAGGATGCACTTTGTCAAGGTCTTGGGCCGGATCTTGTGTTGTTTTTGCTCAACCATGCATAAATGTAGGCCTGGATTATGCTTGAAATCCTCCGTACTGCTCCAGAATGTCACTGGCCAAGCCTTAACATATTGGCAGTCACTGCCGCAGGATTTTGCAGGATTCAGGCAGTGGTCACCCCTCCATGGACCATATTCAAGAAATAATGGAGGAATTTGTAGGATTGAGGCTATATATGCTATTTTTCCATGAGGCCAATTGGAGTATTTTGCAGGATTGAGGCTACATCCTAGCAAAAGGGCCTAGGGAGTTAGAGTTAAAAATGCATTCCCCGAGCTTTTTTCGACTTTACTTCCGAAAAATAGATTCCTTTTTTTTTCAAATTGGTATTTTTTCCAGCAACGCAAAAGTTATTCACTTTTGAAAGAGACAGCTACAAAAAAAAAAAAAAAATGGCCCATGTTAACTTATTGATTTTTTACTTTACAATTTTGATTTATTGGCTGCTAGGCAACAACTCCCATTATCACAGGGTAGGCTGGTTCCCGCCCCACAATCAGTATTGATAATGTACGGACCGGGAGCAAGTCTGCTCACAAGCGGATCTGTTTGTGCCCAAAACAAAAACTTGGTTTTTTTTTTCGTAAGCTGCAAATTTGTATTGATCATAATTGTTATCGTCTCACCCAGTGACATGAACCGAATGCTGTATCTTTCAAAGCATTCGGCAATTGGTGCGGACGTAGAGAAAACTTCCCACTGGCCTTATTTAGGTTGGGACTCCAGCAGACTTTGGCATCTCAATAAAGGCCTGGCCAGACAACGCCTTTTATTTTCATTGGCAGAGATAAACTACAGTTGCTTATGTTTGTTTTCAAGGTTTTAAATTCGCCTTTTTTTCCATCTTTGACATCTAGTTATTGCTTATTTTAATTCTGCCAAAGCATCTGGAGACATTTCGCGATGAGCTTTATAAGATAAACATATGTACAGAATTCCATTTAGAAACAGTTTTGGCTGAATAAATGCTAGGTTAGAGTGACATTAACGTTAATCTAAAAAAAGGGGAGTATAAAAGTCTCGTGCACTCACAAGTCCTCAAGTTAAAAATTAGGCACAGTTGGATTTTGTTGGATTGAGCAGGAAGTAACTGTTACTCTCTGTTGGATTTGGCAGCGTAGTTTTGAGGAACCCTAGGGGGTCAGGGACCGTGACCATTCAACCCTGGTATGAAAAGGGCCCCCCGGTACCTCGTCCGGTCCAGAGCCGGTCCGGTCTTCAGCCCAGTCTCCTCCAGTACATGGTCCTGTCTGACCAGAAGTTTTGAAGTCAGTCAGGCACATCAATTTATTGCCCTTCAGAGAACATCCAGAGCATAACAATAGCAGAATTACCGGATTAAAGATAAATCCTTCCAAATGCCTTGGTAATTTACGGTCCCATTGTGCACGAAACCGCATGGCAGGGGGTTTGATCTGCGCCGATGAAAGTGTTCTATTGTTTCGTACTGAGAGATGAAAACCACAAGCAGGTTTCTTCTGGGATATTTTACATGTGTCAATACTTTCAAACAATAGACCCCAGGATAGAGGAGTTCCTGATTAGCAACCGGACCAGCTCCTGGGCCGGTAGCTTGGACGGTACGAAAGGACTTCTTGGGAGGGGACGAGCTTACCGGGGGGCCCTTTTCATACCGGGGCTGAATGGTCATGGTCCCTTACTTATCAAAGTAGGCTTTTTGATATTCATTTGGTAGGTTACATTTGGGATAAATGCAAATCATCCTATATGCCTTTAATTTTCCTTTCTCCGGTCTTCAGGAGGTGGAGACAGAAGTCATCAAGCAGGAGCTGGAGCCGTCAGACCCAGCCTACTGGGAGAAGCTACTGAGACACCACTACGAGCAGCAGCAAGAGGACCTGGCCCGCACCCTAGGCAAAGGCAAACGCATCCGCAAGCAGGTCAACTACAACGACGCTGGGCAGGATGACTCAGGTGGGATGAGAGGGAAGGGTATGTACAAACTAACCAATCTGCACCCCCCAGCCCCTGGCCCTCTACTCTGCCCCCTCCCCGCTGCCTCCCTGCTTACACACCTACAATCCTTCAAATTGGACCTGCCAGTTTTTCAATTGACGGAGGCTGGAGGTTTCAGCGGATGTGACACACGGCGCGGCTGCCCACTGTCTGTGTATGGATTCCACACCGGAACAGTGGATGGCCATTTGCGACCACTGCACAGACTATGCGTATGCGTTGAGTCCGCATGACTTACTTTCATGTAAATGTGCACCAACATGGGGCATCTTCATATGGATTCCTTGCGTCAACAAGAGAGGGCGCTGTTTGACCACTTTCGAGAGCCCCCGTTGACGGGTCACACTGCATGTGCATACTGGTCCGTGCGCGCATTCTGGTTCACGCACATGTAGCGTGGAGTATGCAGGACTCTTTTTATTCTGAATGTGCACAAAGCCATCTAAAGGTCTTTTGCGAGGGCACCAGACACCATCAACTTAGGCCAAGTTCGGGCAAGGACCATTAGTCGACTAGTGGTTGATTTGTGATGCCTGCGCACTGATAGCATCGTGCGAATGTCTCTAGTCAAACGCTGGTCAAAATGTCATCGCAAAACTTCTGGATCCTGGCTCTCTGCTAGGGTTATGAATGCGCGCGGCTATTTGTTACCAGCGAAGCAACCAACCTTAGTAGGCTGGTTCCAAATAGTTAACTAGCGTAGTCGGCCATCGTCGACTAGACAGAGTTCGGGCAAACGTTAGTTAACCATTGGTCAACTATAGCCCTTGCGCGAACTTGGCCAATGCGTTTGAATGTCTCCTGGTGGAAATGGTGCTCAGGTGTTTTTCATATGTCTCTCTTTCTCACCGTTGAGTGAGTGCTTTCCAGGGGTAATTTCATGGGAGCTGCGTAGCCTTGAAACTTGCTTCAGCGCAAACAAGTTTTTTTTCTGAGCCGAAACACTTGTCACAATTTCTCTGCTGATAACTTGAGGCCCTACCCTGTTTAGCATCCCCTGTACATACCTGACTGGGGCATTTATCACAGGATGGTGCAGATAAGATGTTGGGAAAGAATTAATATCTACTTTTCTCAAACTTTGTTTTGCTTCGCTACATGTACCCAACGTCGAACAATAGAGCTATTCTTGGTGCTGCACCTAGAGTATCCTGTTGTTGTATGGCTTTATATCCTGGTATTAGTCAATTTTCCATATTTCCTAACTGTGCTATCGGAATCCAACATTACAGTGACATGTAGGTAGTGGCACATTTTATAGACTTACATACAGTTTGGTCATGAAACCCTTTTTGCAAGTTTAACAGATGCTTAACCATTCTTTATCCATGGAAATCGAGCACTATCTGTTGTTCGATATTTACGGGTGTTTATTAAAGGTCCTATCTCAGTACATGACAACATGGCTTGACTGGGGTACTTATTGTTCAATAAAAGACACTTTTGAGGCTGACTAACAATTCTGCCTTGCTGCTTGCAAAACACCACTCTTGCTGAAAAAAATTCTGAATTCTAGCTTTCATTTTAACAGAGCTGGCAAGACACCTGAGTCATTCTATAGATGTAGGGTCCTGTCCCTGTTACATTGTGCCTTGGTACTTTGTAATTTCCGGTTCAAGTATCATTAAGAATGGCTTCAAATGATTTTGTTATTTGTTGGGTAGATTACCGGGTAGTTTGCTATTCACAATCACTCTTGGAGGACGACTGCATTAAGGAGTGCGTCAGAATTAGAAAATCGCAGATGGCAGATGAAACAGGGACAGAAAAACAAGTGGACCCCAAATTTATAGAATTGACCAAAAAAAAAAAAAAAAAAAACGTGACGGGGTTGGGATCCAGACCATTGACTCCCTTTTCTTCAATTTCGTCTTGATGATTGCAAATCAGGAAGCGGATAGCGAGGATTGCAATAAGCCAGTTGTGCGATTCATTTGCACATGTGTACTTGAAGTGTGTACAAAAATTGAAGATTTCCAATCCAATTTTGAACAGACACGGCAAATAAATGTGCAGAAGTCCATGGTACTGAGCCTCTTGTTTTTTTTTCTCCATGTAATGAAAGAGAAAACGGAAGTGAAGTTTGTTGAAAAGTTGGAGCATGAAAAATACTGTATCACTTGGTGCTGTCCAAAGTTTTCAGAATGTACTTCAGAACACAAATTTTTCTTCGATATCGCTGGCACCGTGCATAAATTAACCTTCACATGGCAGATTGTTTTATATTTCAAAGGGAAAATGTTAAATCTCGACGTACACATACATTGTATGCTGCTGGAGTATCTACTGGCTTATGAATGCCAAGTTTGGTCGCACCGATGCTAGTGTTCGGCTGATCTATGCATGTATTCTCTCCTTCTTGCAGGCTGGGACAACAAGATAAACGACAACTACAGCGACTACTCACACTCGGACAACGAAGAAGATGATGAGGACTTTGACGAGAAAGCCGAACGTAAGTCTCAAGGAAAATAAATAAAAACTCACCGTGTCTAGAACATCACTTGTCAGATGGGCCGATTTGCCAGCTTGTTGGCCTATTCATCAGCTTTCCAACAAGCTATAGTTTGTCCAGAACCATCCATGTTAAGGTACCTTTAGACTGTGATACATGAGAGCCATGCCGGTTGGCGCTGACAGGCCTTGCTATGGCATTTACTGCACAAAAACGAAACTAGTGGCATCATGTACTTCAAGTCTAGAACCTTGCTGATTTGCCAGCTTGTTGGCCTATTCAGTTAAAATCAAACACAACTGCATTTGATAAAAATATTTTAAAGCAACAAGCGCTAGCTTCTTTCTTCAGAGATGAAAGTCCTCCTTGCAGTTGCCTGATTAAAGGTGTTTTTTTTTTTCAAACTGCAAATAACATATTGGTATCGGACATGTGTGTGTAATCTTTTCCTTTGAGCCTCACATTTCAGGAGAAAAATGTCAGATTCCATTTACATCCCCGATATCTTTGATGGGCAAAATACACTGAAATTCAGCATTTTAGGCAAGTTCTTGTGGGTTTTATTTTGGCCAGTGTCAAAAAAGTAAAGGGAAGAAATGTGTTTGGTCACTCAATTTTTGGGGTGCCAAAATGTTATAATAGAATCATATGTTTAACACTATCTTTTATTCACAACTCGAGTAAAAACCGGCAAAACAAGTGAAATGCAATCAATTATTTTTTTATATGAAACAAAAAAAAAAAAAATCAAAACTGATGTTGGTGTTTTTTCCCCCTCTATCTTGCAGTCCGCCCAAGACGACGAGACAGGGACAAGCTTCCCCCGCTCCTGGCTAGAGTGGCTGGCTCCATTGAGGTATGCGCAATGTGGCGCAGAACACAGCTGTGCCAGTGTAGTGTGAATTTAGGACTATAAAATACTGACTCATTGGTAGTTTTGCGCATGCCTAAAGTGAGGATAGTGAATGTTGAACCTATAAACCGGTAAACTGGACCAGATTTCATGGGAGTCCAAATTTCATGTGACACTGAAAAGTGTTTAGACCAGCCAGTAGGTGTTTTATAAAACGATTTTTATGAAAATTAATTTGAGGGCCATGCAGGTTATCAGTATTTCATCCTAAATTCACAATGCACTCATCACAGCTGCGCATCATAGTGCAGTACGCGCGACGCGCACGCCAATCTCCATAAAAGGAGTCGTTTACATCTTACTCTCAAGCTTGACACTCCATTATATAGCCGGAGGGATGTTTCGAAAAACAGAAACTAAAATGGTTGAACAAAATCGTTGGAATTTTTAAAATTGTGACTTGTTCTTGATTTTTTGACCAAAAAGGTATTAATGAATGGGAACAAATATTTGCTTGGTCGGTATTAAAGACTATGTTTATGACTGGTTTGAGTCTGAAATGCTGATAATTGCCCTCAGCTTCGCCTTGGGTACTTATCAGCATTCCAGACTCCAACCAGTTTTAAACATAGTGTTTAACACCTCCCAAGCACACATAAATTTCCTTATTCAAAGTTGATATGTTACCAAATAGCAAAGCAGAATGTTATTGAAAAGTTTGTAACTTTTATGTTTCTATTGGCATTGGAATATCAGTTTTAGTTAAAGGGAGTATACATCATTTGCTTTTGCTGTAAATTTCAGAAATGGATGGAATTGGGGGATTGGAAATATATAGCAAATATAGTTACACTTACTTTTTTGAGGTTTTGGGTTCGAAAATGCTATAAAAACCAAGGAAAACAATCATTTTCCTGTAGTCTGGTTCCCTGACTCCATATAAGAAGAAACAGAGCAGTTTACATACATTGGGGAATTGTAAGATCAGGGAACCAGTAGCTGGCTTGTACCCGTTCATAGGTGTGTAATCAATTACAAACAAGTGCGATGGTCAATTGGGGCCAGAAGTTGAAAAAAAGCCAGTTTTTTCCAACGCTGGTCGGCCGACCAGCGTTGGAAATTGATACAAAAATACCACTTTTCTTGAAAATGACAGTATACCAGGTGCCATGATTTTACAGGATGCTTTACACTGTCATTCACTAACAGTCCAGCAAGGTATTTCAAAATGATTTGGTAGTTTTATTTTTTGATGTTTGCAAATGTTGTATTTTCCCTTTAAGTGTATAATTTTGTCTTTCATTTTTTTTCCTTTTACCTCAGGTGCTTGGGTTCAACACCCGTCAGCGCAAGGCTTTCCTGAATGCCATCATGCGTTGGGGCATGCCGCCTCAAGACCCATACAACTCACAGTGGCTGGTGAGGGATCTGCGAGGCAAACCAGAGAAGCATTTCAAGTAGGTTCCTCAGTCACCTGACTCTTTGAATGACTAGACTAAGCAAAACTTATAAAGCTGGTTCCCGACGGGTCTACCCGTATGTTCATAGCCAACTGCCGATGTAGTCACTTGGGGATTACTTGTTGCAGATGCACAGTGTGAGACATCCACTAGTCTTCGCATGTTGGCGACATTTTACCAACATAGTCTGGCGCTATGATGGCATAAAATGTCCAAAATTTCCAAAATGTGAGTTTTCCCAAAGTTATACCCCGAAAATATATACTCAAAATAAGTTTCCAATAAAACTCGCCATATAATCAACTGGGCTACATTGCTTTAAAAGGAATATTCGTTGCTTTCTTTTTGCCATGCAAATTGACCGTGAATCATACTGATTAAAGAGCAAATCAATAATTGTGAATAAATAAAAAATGTAGCTCCCCATTTATCACCTGGACGGGAACATTGACATTGCTGGCTTCTCTTCCATAGGTCTTCCTTATTCCTAAAAACTCAAGATTTTTGAGGAAAACAAAATAAGCATATTGAAACGAAATTAGAGTAAGAAAAGACTGATTATGTCATGCCGTATTTAAGCCTTATTAAGGGACAAAGGCTGATGGTCGAGTGGGATACCTGGGCACAATAGACAAACTAAGTGGAAGGCACAAACATACGTGTCTAAGTCCGAGGGCGCAAACCTTCGTTCAATTTATTCAGAATGACTAGTCACTAGAAGTCTTTGCGTACATGTGGACGTAACAGTGGGCCAGATTTTGCCCATTCAATCATGATACGGGCAGTCCTATACGATAACACTGCCCAGCTCTCTTCGCCAGGGCCCAATTTCATAGCGCTGCTAAACAGCCGATTTTGTGCTTACCGAGCCTCCATCTACTTCATAGAGACCGTAAGCAGTAAGGGACCGTGACCATTCAGCCCTGGTATGAAAAGGGCCCCCCGGTACCTCGTCCGGTCCAGAGCCAGTCCAGTCTTCAGCCCAGCCTCGTCCGGTACATGGTCCTGTCTGACCAGAAGTTTTGAAGTCAGTCAGGCGCATCAATGTATTGCCCTTCAGAGAACGTCCAGAGCAGAACAATAGCAGATTTACCGGATTAAAGATAAAATCCTTCCAAACGCCTTTTTAATTTACGGTCCCATTGTGCGCGAAACCGCATGGCAGGGGTTTTGATCTGTGCCGACGAAAGTGTTCCATTGTTTCGCGCTGAGAGATGAAAACCACAAGCAGGTTTGTTCTGGGATATATTACAGGTGTCAATACTTGCAAACAATAGACCCGAGGATGGAGGAGTTCCTGATTAGCAACCGGATCAGCTCCTAGGCCGGTAGCTGGGACGGTACGAGAGGACTTCTTGGGAGGGGACGAGCTTACCGGGGGGCCCACAACATTTGCAAACATAAAATTATCACAAAATACCTTACTGGATTGTTGGGAAAAGGCAGTCTAAAACACCCTGTAAAATCGTGGCTCCTGGTGTGCTGACATTTTCAAGAAAACTTATATTTTTCCAACGCTGGTCTGCTGACCAGCGTTGGAGAAATGTGGCTTTTTTCAAAAACTGCTTCTAATTTTTCATATTTACTTATTCCGCACTTACTTTGCAATTGATTACACACCTGTGAAGGGGTACAAGCCTGCTAGACTGATTCTCTGACCTTACAATTCCCAAAAGTCTATACATTGCTCAGTTTCATCTAAGGTGGGGTCGGGGAACCAGACTACAAGAACATCATTGGTTTCCTAGGTTTTTCCAGCATCCACAAGCCCAAAACGTGAAACAAGTCAGTTTAACAATATTTGCTATAGCCTACTAATCCTCCACATCTATTTATTTCTGAAAATTGCAGCAAAAGCAAATGTTGTACATTCCCTTTAAAGCTATAGTCCATCATTTGCAGCCATTCGAAAAAGTAACTGGCGTATTATTGTTGAAAAACATACTTGGTTGAAAGATAGTAAGGGGACTAAACTCCCTGTGAAATTATTCTTTCTGGCAAGCAGTCATTTTGAAGTAATCAACGAAAGAAGACCTTTCCAACGGTGCGTCTTAAGACTTACCGTAGGAAAATTTAAATTAGTAGTTTGTTTTGTTATTCGGCGCAGCGCGCGCAAGCATTGGCACGACGCACACACGGTTGCTATAATTCGTCAGATCAGTGCGCGACATCGCGTATACATGTAGCTGCAATTCAAAACAATTCAAAACATGATTCAGCAACTTTTGATCTGAAATTGAGGTCCTAGAATGCAGTTTTTCTTGGAATATACACTGTACATGTACAGCTGAAGCTGAGCTGAAACTTCATCAGGTTAGTTGTTCAGTATCCTTCATTAGATTTTGAACACTTTTGTTGCTTCAAACATGTCAAACGAACAAAATGCACAAATTACAAATGATGGACTATACCTTTAATTCTAGATGCTTTTGAAAAACTACTTTGAGGAGTTACGTAGCTATTCTGCAGTGTCTTCATATACAATCATTTGTATGCAACATTGGTTTCTCTCTCTTCCCCCTCCACAGAGCCTACGTTGCTCTGTTCATGCGTCACCTGTGCGAGCCTGGTTCAGACGGGGCGGACACATTCGCCGACGGAGTGCCGCGGGAAGGACTGTCCAGACAACACGTACTGACCCGCATCGGTGTCATGAGCCTCATACGCAAAAAGGTGAGTTGACCAAAAAATAACAAATATGTGATGCCATCAAGCTAAATGAGTCCTTTGTCGACCCTGGTCAATTTTTTTTTTTACAGATTTGAAAAGAGCACAATCTCAGCATTACTGATGTGAAAACGGCATGCGGGTACTATCTTCAGTTAAAAAAATTATGGAAGTCGGAACACCAAGAAATGTGATGAAGTGATGTGATGAAGTGGTCCTTTTTTGGCCTGAATCTCCAAATGGAAATTCCCGACAAACGACTCATGTAGCCTGATCGCATCACATATGTGTATCTATAGTACAGGGTGTTAAAAAAAAGAAACCCAACTTCAAAGAATGAGTATGGACAGACGATATGTTTACACGCTGTAAAACTGGTATCATCTGAAAGCGTCATCTCTATGCTTTTCAATGATACCGTGTTTAGGTTTTCTGAGTCATGAATCACTGAGCATCATTGTCTTGAAAACTGGATGCAAAAATGCAGTTGGTTCACTTTCATAAAAAAAAAAACACTGGGCACGGGTGTGCCTATTGTTACGAAAATGTCTGTGAAAATGGCTTGAATTTTAATCCTCGAGAAAATGGCACATTGTTTTGAATGTGGCTTGGTCAAAACGAGAAATTCATGGCAAACACTAAAATCCAGTTTTGAAACCAACCTGACTTAGTTTTTTGGTTTCTTTTTATGCACTCGTGTCTTCTTCTTGAATACTTATTATCACGCACACCATGCCTATTGTGTTTGACATGAAAGTGAACCAACTGCAATTTTGCATCAAAATCTCATGACAATGGCACTCAGTGATGCATGACCCTGGAAATGTAAACAAGGTATCACTGAAAAGCATAGAGATTACGCTTTCAGATGATACCAGTTTCATAACCAGTAAACATTTAGTCTGTCCATACTGGTTCTTCAAAGTTGGGTTTCCTTTTTATTGAAACACCCTGTATATCTGTCCAATGTGAACATAGAGGGCCTTTGGAAAATTGGACCCTTTATTAGGCTTAATGTAAATCACTATGATTTGATGTTATCTTGTCGTAGGTGCTAGAGTTTGAGCCTATCAACGGCAGCATCAGCGTCCCCGAGCTGGTCCCCAACCCGGGCTCCGTCCTAGACAACTTCAAGTCAGACTCCCGCAAGTCCTCCCGGACCGCCTCCCCAGCTCCGACCCCGGCAAGCACCGATTCCCCGGTACCCACCCCGCTGGCGACCGCTGCTGCCTCCCCGGCGACCACCGTGGATTCCTCCAAGCCCGAGGACATGGAGGCAGGTACCTCCGAGCAGAAGGAGAAAGACTCGGCTGCCGAGGCCAAGACGACATCTGAGGCAGACAAGGAGACATCCGAGCCAGACAAGGAGACATCCGAAGCAGCCAAGGAGACATCCGAAGCAGCCAAGGAGACATCCGAAGCCTCCAAGGAGGAGCAGGAACCAGAGGTTAGGGAAAAAAACAAGCATTGGTAAAATCAAGAACAGAATTAACCCTATGCGCGCGGGAAGCGGTCATGGCGGCGGCCGCTAATCCTCATTGGAATGCAGTTGCCAGCTGTGGTATGCCGTGGCACACGGCTAGTGGGTAGTTCCACACCTGCTGCTTTTTTGCAGTCCCGCTACCACACAAAGGCTGTGCAGTCATGCGGGCCACTTGCTCTATGTGTGGAGGAATGTCCCCATTATAACCCGTACTTAAGGGGTTAAGAAGTCGAGTGGTAAGACATCTGCACTAGAAAGCAGGAGGTCGTGGGTTCGAGTCCCACCCGAGTGATTTTTTCCAACTTTCACTCGGGAGGTAACACACTGAGTATACAGTGTTTAAACGTCGGTGACGGGCAAAACCTATAATTTGAAAATTAAGAACCGAAAGATCTGGTGCATCTGATTACTATACCTCATACATATTCATGAACGAGAGCTGGATTCTTATTGGTCAATCATGTGTCAGTCACTAGTTTTTGCCAAATACGCATGCGCAGTCCACTGTCGCATGGGTTACCCGTGCAGTAGGCTACTACGCATTTTACTAAGCAATAGTTGAACTATCCCACGGGGGTAGTGCACACACACATGAACATTGCCCTAGCTGTTTGAACGGCTGTGAACATCCACACCAACGTTTTGCCAAAGTGCTGTAGCTGCTGTGTAAACTCGACAAGAATTTAGTGAATATATATATGAGATGTAGTAAGGCCAAAAAAAAAAAATATTCGGTCTCTGGTCAGACCAAAGTTCCAGAATTGATGCGGGGACGCGGCTTTTTATTTTTTTATTTTATTTTTTTCTTCAAGCTTGGATTGTACAGACAAGGTGGGGTACTATTTTGCTTTTTTGGTGTCCTCATGTACATTGGTGTCCTCCATAATTTGCCTTGGTGCTTTCGATCATTTGCCTTGGTGCAATTTCCCATTCCTTGGTGCTCTTTGATAAAAAAAACTGAGGAGGTGCGGCAATAGAGGGCGCTGTTGGAGCTACAGCGGAACATTTTGGAAAAACAAAAGATTGACGCGCATGATTAAAATCGACGCGCGCACTGACCAGAGACCAACTTATTTTTTTTTTTGGCCTAAAACAAATTTAACATGGTATATTTCAGGTGGATAGTCGATGCCAGCTCCCCTTGGTATTGGAATTTAACAAAGTTTGCTCGGCAACTGGGACGTCAACTGTGTCAATGATGTTGTACATATCTGTTTGCCTAATTCTAGACTAAGAAGGAAGAACAAGATGCTGAGGAGCCGATGGAGGTGGACAAGAAGGAAGAGGACAGGACCAAGACAGAAGAAGGAGAGATGACCGAGCCAGACAAAACACCAAAGGATGAAGTTGTGAAAGAAAGTAAGAACTTTTACCAAAAATTTTACCTGAAGCTCAAATAAGAATTGCAAGTCAACAAGTAAAATCGGTGATCAGTAAAGTTCCTCACAATGCAGTCGGAAGACAATCACAAGTCATCTAGTTTGAGAACAATTTGCAAGCTGTTCAAATGAAATGTGACAGAGGCAATATTTTGTCATTGTTAACACCTGTTACTGATGACCTGACTTATGATTAAATTTTGATTTTGTTTGAAGTTATCATATTTTTTGGGCTGGGAGATTCCATCCTCTTCCTGATGTAGCATTGCAATGTTTGGCTGGAATATTTCAATAATGCTCCGTTGTATAATTTTGTTCTTTTGCTCATTCATACTTTGTCTTTGTCAGAGCCAGATGTTACAGAGAAGAGCCCAGCAGAAGAGGAAAAGATGGAAACGGACGAACCGGAAGCATCCAAGGAAAAGCCGTCAGAGGAGGCCAAGACGTCCGACGACGCAGAGGCGAAGGAGGAACCGGCTGACGTGACCCCCAAGACGGAAGAGGAAAAGACAGAGGAGCCAGAAGGGAATGAGAAAGAGGCCACCGTCAAAGAAGAAACGGTCAAAGAAGAAACGGACAAAGAAGAAACGGACAAAGAAGAAGAGGTAAAAGAAGAAAAGGACAAGGAAGAAAAGGACAAAGCTGACGACAAACAAGGGGAGGCGGAGACGAAGAAAGAAACTACAGAGGTGAAAGAGGAAGCCAAAGACGCAAAGGAAGAGAACGCGGACAAGAAAGACGCCAAGAGCCCGGACGCGCCGAAAGACAGTCCCGCCGAGAAGGACTCGGACTCGGACGTCGTGGAGGTCAAGGACGAGACGGAGAAAAAACCCGCGACCGAGAAAGACGACGCCAAGAAAGAGGAGGCCGTCAAGAAACCGGAGAAGAAGGAAAAGCGGCTGTTTGTCTTCAACATCGCGGACGGAGGGTTCACCGAGCTGCACACGCTCTGGCTGAACGAGGAGCGGGCCGCCAAGAGTGTAGGGGAGAGAGCCAACGAGATCTGGCATCGCAAACATGACTTCTGGCTGCTCAGCGGCATCGTCAAGTATCCTTTTTCAACTGGAATTGTACCACGTCCACAACATTCCCTTGTTCAACTTGCAATCCTCTGTGAAGGAATCGATCAGAAATCAAATTAAAATTTAAAGGGAATATACATCATTTGCTTTTGCTGTAATTTTCAGAAATGGATGGAATTGGGGGGTTGGAAATATATAGCAAATATAGTTACACTGACTTTTTTGAGGTTTTGGGTTCGAAAATGCTATAAAAACCAAGAAAAACGATCATTTCCCTGTAGTCTGGTTCCCTGACTCCATTTAAGAAGAAACAGAGCAGTTTACATACATTGGGGAATTGTAAGGTCAGGGAACCAGTCTAGCTGGCTTGTACCGGTTCATAGGTTTGTTATCGATTGCAAACAAGTGCGATGGTCAATTGGGGCCAGTATTTGAAAAAAAAAGCCAGTTGTTTCCAACGCTGATCGGCCGATCAGCGTTGGAAATTGATACAAAAATACCACTTTTCTTGAAAATGACAGTATACCAGGTGCCATGATTTTTCAGGATGCTTTACACTGTCATTCACTAACAGTCCAGCAAGGTATTTCAAAATGATTTGCTAGTTTTATTTTTTTGATGTGTGCAAATGTTGTATTTTCCCTTTAACCGTTTCAATTATAATACCACTTTTTCTCTTTATAAAAAAAATATTTGTGAGAGAATCATGACAGAAAAAAAATGGCGCTGAAGTGCTCTCACCCAACCATGACTTTTCCATTTTCACCCCTAGAGGGAGTAGTTGTACATAGCCCATTGAGCAGTTGAACATGAATGATGTGTCAACCTTAACCCCGTTTTGTAAACCAGACACGGCTACGGTAGATGGCAGGACATACAGAACGACCTGTGCTATGCTATCATCAATGAACCCTTCAAAGTAGACCTGGGCAAAGGCAACTACCTGGAGATCAAGAACAAGTTCCTGGCTAGAAGATTCAAGGTATGAAGAGTTTGTGACAGAAACCCCTCACACCCAAGAAATTATGCATTCATAAATTACCTTAGACAGTTTACCCATTCCTATTGGTCAAGAGCCCGTCATGTGGGTGGTTTTAAAAGTAGAGTCCATCATTTGCAGCCATCCGAAAAGTAACTGGCGTAATCATTGTTGAAAAACAAACTTGGTTGAAAGATGGCAAGGGAACTAAACTCCCTGTGAAATTATTCTTTATGGGAAACTGTCATTTTGAAGTAATCAACGAAAGAAGGCATTTCCAACGGTGATTCTTAAGAAGCACCGTAGTTCGTTTTGTTATTGAGCGCAGCGCGCACAAGTATTGGAACGACGCACACTCGCGCGCGGTTGTTATAATTCGTCGGATCAGTGCGCGACGTCGCGTATAGCTGCAATTCAAAACATGATTAAGTAACTTTTGATTTGAAATTGAGATCTTAGAATGCTGTTTTTCTCGGAATGTCCAGCTGAAGCTTAGCTGAAACTTTATCAGGTTAGTTGCTTAGTATCCTTCATTGGATTTTGAACTCTTTTGTTGCTTCAAACGAACAAAATACACAAATTACAAATGATGGACTGTAGCTTTAAACCACGGTCAATAGATGCGTTCTGCACCACATCACTCGTGCGCCAATCTCCATATTGAAGAAATTGTTTTTAGTACAACGCATGCGAGGCTCATACCATAGACATGGCCAGAGGGTTGCTTCACAAAACAACAAGTCAACTTGTTAAACAATATTGTTGGAATTTTGTCAATTTTTGACTTAGGCCAAGTTCGGGCAAGGACCATTAGTCGACTAGTGGTTGATTTGTGACTTACCGGTACCTTACGCCTGCGCACTGATAGCAACGTGCGAACGTCTCTAGTCAAACGCTGGTCAAAATGTCATCGCAAAACTCCTGGATCCTGGCTCTCTGCCAGCGTTATGAATGCGCGCGGCTATTGGTTACCAGCGAAGCAACCAACCCCTGTAGGCTGGTTCAAAGTAGTCGACTAGCGTAGTCAATCACCGTCGACTAGACAGAGTTCGGGCAAACGTTAGTTAACCATTGGTCAACTATAGTCCTTGCGCGAACTTGGCCTTATTTTGTCTTTTTGACCGACAAGGCATTTATGAATGGGAACAAAAATGTGCTTGGTTGGTTTTAAACAATTATGTTTAAAACCGGCTAGGAGCCTGGATGCGGATAAAGGCCCGAGCTGTATTAAGAAATTTGATATGAGAATGCTCCGATTTAATATCATGATGCCAAAATCTGTTTTCGATTCTTGGCTGTGAGTACACTCCGACAACAGACAGCCTTGTTTCATGGACTAAAAATCCACATTTGTTGGCAGCACATCTTGTTTATTGCATGGAAAAACTTGCACCGAATATGTACCTCAAAAATGTGAAGTTGGAAACAGACAAGCAGTTGTACCAGTTTCACTGTATTGCTAACCTAGGATAAAACATCGCTCTCTCACCACAGCTCCTAGAGCAGGCCCTAGTCATCGAGGAGCAGCTACGCCGTGCGGCCTACCTCAACCTAACCCAGGACCCTAACCACCCGGCCATGGCCCTCAACGCACGCTTCGCGGAGGTGGAATGCCTGGCCGAGAGCCATCAACACCTGTCCAAGGAATCGCTGGCGGGCAACAAGCCTGCTAACGCTGTACTGCACAAAGGTGAGAATTTCACCTCATTGGGCTTGTCCAAAGTTGAAAGTCGAGTCCATCCTTAGGCCAGCCATCAGATAACAGACAGTTCGGGTACCGGGTCCGGTATGCTAATTTCTTTCACCCCAATCAGTACGAAGCCAGAAGCCACCCGGTCACTGAAGCGTGACGCCCCAATCGGTCCAAACTGGTGACTCAGGGTTTCACAATAGGCAACAAAAATTGTAGTCTGGCCATTGTTGGAGGATTATTCGACCTGCTGGGATTACCAGCAGCAACTTCTATGAAGCTCATCACAGTCATTGTTGCCTACTGAAGGATTAGCGCGTCACAAATTGGTTTCTTTGTGATGAGCCAGAACCATGGTGCAGAAGCCTGGTGAAGTTAATCCAGGCAAGGTCCCAATCCCTTCAACATACTGGGCGGGCTCAACCCCGAACGGTCCGGGGAGGGATTCTAATTTGAGGGCTCGCCTTACACATCCATCTCAAGGCATCCAGTCCAAAAATCAAGTTGCAGGCTATTCGAATGAACTGTGATAATGAGATGTGTCCTTTGTTATTGTTCATCCACTGATATTTTGTCACCGTTTTCACGAAGAGCCACATGTGTGGATTTTGAATACAAATCGTTTTCAAGATAATCGCAAAAGAAGTTTCTCCCGTTTTAAAACTGCAAAAAGTACTACTTTGCAACAACTTTGTGCAGTAAAGAAACCTTCACATGATTCTGTGAGAGCTGATTTTTTTACGTGAACCCAGGAATTAGAATTAACACAGTAGTTAATTAGTGAAAATTAATTAGTAAAAGATATGTGTCTCTTCTCGAAAATGAAAATTCAAGTTTCCTACATTTTGGCCCTTTCTGTTCAATGTGTTTTCCCATATGGATGGGGCGCATGTGTTTTCCCATATGGATGGGGCGCATGTGTTTACGCGTGCGCAGCTGAGAATGTAACAAAGATATGTGGCTCTTCGTGAAAACGAAAATCTCAGTTGACCTACTTTTACGCATTTCCGTGTAATAGGTTTTGTGCGCGTTCAAGGGGCCAAAATGTATGTGGCTCTTAAAATGCAAACTCAATTATCGAGATTTCTGCCCCTTGCATCATTTATTTAATTTGGAAATCAATGATGTTTTTCTTACAGAAACCTGTCAAAATGGCTAAGTACAATTTTTTTAAAGCAAAATAGTGAAAAAAAAAAAAATCGAAATCGAAAAAAATGGTAAATTTTGACATGTGGCTCTTCGTGAAAAAGGTGATGATTTGTGAGTGGACTTAAGAATTTACTTGTGCTTCTGACCAGATGTGATGGACTAGCGATGGACTTGACTTCTACACTGAATTGCTCTATTATAATGCAAGGCATTGTCAGCGCTTGTATTCAAAGAAAAATTGACAAAACCACGGGACTTGCAGATCTAAGTTTTTTTTTCGTCAAACTTTGGTTTTGAAACAAGACTTGTCAGTCAGCCCTGGCTTGGGTAAATACCCCTTGGTGAAATTGAGGTTAAGTGACTTGCTCAGGGACAGCTCTGGCTTGCTTGATGTTGAGAATTGTGCATTACAAGCATTGTGTCATTCGTTCTAATTGTAAACAATGACCCATTGGGAGGAATTATGTTCAGGCACTGTACCTTTTCTAACCGTTAATCAAATTTGATTAACAAAAATGTGTATTGCTTAGGGACCGTGACCATTCAGCCCTGGTATGAGAAGGGCCCCCCGGTACCTCGTCCGGTCCAGAGCCAGTCCGGTCTTCAGCCCAGTCTCGTCCGGTACATGGTCCTGTCTGACCAGAAGTTTTGAAGTCAGTCAGGCGCATCAATTTATTGCCCTTTGGAGAACGGCCAGTGCAGAACAATAGCAGACTTACCGGATTAAAGATAAAATCCTTCCAAACGTCTTGGTAATTTACGGTCCCATTGTGCGCGAAACCGCATGGCAGGGGTTTTGATCTGTGCCGACGAAATTGTTCTATTGTTTCGCGCTGAGAGATGAAAACCACAAGCAGGTTTCTTCTGGGATATATTACATGTGTCAATACTTGCAAACAATAGACCCCAGGATAGAGGAGTTCCTGATTAGCAACCGGACCAGCTCCTGGGCCGGTAGCTGGGATGGTACGAAAGGACTTCTTGGGAGGGGACGAGCTTACCGGGGGGCCCTTTTCATACCGGGGCTGAATGGTCACAGGCCCTTAGTCATTTTTTTTTGTAGTACAGTGGAACGCTGCTGAAAAGTACATCGTGGGATCGACAGAAAGTGTTCGTAATAACGATCGTTCGGTAAAGCGATTTTGAATCGCCGGCCCCCTTTTGAGCAATAGTGAACTGGCATTCCCACATCCCACGGCCACACGAGGAGAAATCACGAAACTTTAGCAATGGGTGGTTTTCCCTTTTATTCCTTGGGGAAATAATAGCCATTTATCGCTCTTCAACATTCAAACACGACGTAACTATGGGTCGTTTGATGTTAAGGAATTAAAAGTGGCCCAAATAGCATTTAATACAACCGGTAGATTTTTAGGTGAATCTGTTGACTCTTTTCAACAACAATGTTCGGTACGTTTTGTACATTAAAACCGGGAGCCAAGGATGATGTTCGGCATAGCCGGATGCTTGGTATAAACAACTCGGTATAGCGGTGTTCGGTATAGCGACGTTCCACTGTACTACAAGAGCCTTCTTAATAAGTGAAGGAACTAAACTCTCTAAAATAACATCTTTAATAATGTGATTGTGTGAGTCTGTTCTCCTCAAGCAAAATTTTGTTTCATTTTATCCTCGGACATTCTGTCCAAATTATTGAGATTTAACTCTACTCTGAAGACTTTCACAAAGTTTGCTCTTCGATCTTGTCGCTTTTTTTGAGCTGTATTTTTACGCGTTGTAATTAAGGTAGAAAGAAAATGAATAAATGTAAACCATCTTTGCTCTTCCTCAGTCCTCAACCAACTGGAGGAGCTCCTGAGCGACATGAAATCGGACGTTGCCCGTCTCCCAGCCACCTTATCCCGCATCCCGCCCGTCGTAGCCCGCCTGCAGATGTCAGAGCGCAGCATCCTGAGCCGACTGGCCAACCGCGACGGCCACTCTGCTGCACAGGCCCAGCCCCAACAGGTAAAAAAGATGTCCAAATAAAACCGGGAATTATTGAAATAAATTTTAAAAAAAGACTCACAATCACACATCAATGCACTTTAACGGGTATTTAACACAAGCAATTGGTGGTTTTGTTTCAGGAGGGGAGTTAGGAAAGAATGCATGACTTCAAATTACAGCACGCTGATAATATTGTCACAGAAAAATTGCCGTTATAGAATAAGTCACGCCGTGGGGATTTACTCATTGGCATTTTAGTGAAACAAATTTTGTGCCAACGTGCATATTATTGAGTTTTTCATCTAAAATGCATAAACTAGTTTCACTTGGCTATTGTACTTTTTTTTTTTTTAAATAGGAATTGACTGTTGGTGAAAGCATGCATTCTTTCCTTATCTCCTCAGTTGTCGTGTATTTTGCTGTACTTTTTGTGCGCATTGTCGGGGATGTATGCAATCTTCCATTCTCCAAACGGTCGCAAACAGGGTACTGATGTTACTTTTGAAACAGAGCCCTCTTTGGGGTCATTCCGTGTCAAATCAACCAACCTCACCCCCTTCAAATTGATTCATTCAATATTTAACGTAGGTGGTAATCGAGGCTGGAAAGGTTGAAATGTTAAGCTCAGCACAATCAGACCAACAGTTTTCATGCTACTGCGCGCCATATTTGGAGGCGATTTTGGCCAAAATGGGCGTGGCTGCCAATTTTCAAATGAATGTCTCCTATAACCTGTAAGCCAAATTTGTTGTTATTGGTGTCTTTGGAAAGGTAATATTGTAAGGAATACGAACCATTATTCATGATGTTGGAGTAATTTGAAATATAACCTTTGACCTTGAATTTGACCTTGTGGATCATGTGACCTTGGAAGGAACTTGTTTTCTACAAAATATCCAAAAATTGGAGGTATAATCTTTTTTGGGGGGGGGCTCCAAAACTTCAGCTGTTTCAGCCTTAAATACCCCATACAACAAATATGAAAAAAAATTGAAAGGGGTGGGGTTTGACCCATTAACCCTAACCCACCTCACTCCTCCAAAATCCTCCTGGCGGTTTTGGAGGATTCTAGAGGATTGAGGATGAATGGTGATTGAATCAAATGAGGATTCTGGAGGATTGAGGATGAATGGTGATTGAAGCACATGAGGATTTTGGAGGATTGAGGATGAATGGTGAATGAAGCACAAGAGGATTTTGGAGGATTGAGGATGAATGCATTTTGAGGCAGGACTGTCTGATGATTTTGAAGGATTTGGCGTTGGTTATCCTTCATTTAAACACGAGTGCAAAGTTTTGGGATGAGGAGGATTTTGGAGGATTGATGATGAATGCATTTTGAGGCAGGACTGTCTGACAATTTTGAAAAATTTAGGCGGAGTTGAAATTTTTTTGAGGATTTTGGAGGATTGAGGATGGTTGTAAGCAACAAGGGCCTAGGGGGTTAGGGTTAAGTGATTTGACACAAAATGACCCTATGGTCACAGCAGTGCCTGTGACAAAAATTCACTTGTCATTCCAGTTGATGCTGGAACTCACACTGAACAAAAGAAAAAAAATACAAAGACAATTTTTGAATGACTTGAAATGAAATGTATGTGTGGCCACAGCATGGAAGATTCTACACATTACCAAATGTTGCATCTCATTGCAAACGTTCAGTTAAGATGGTTTTAATAGTGAAAAACAGGTCAATTTGACATTGTACTGACTTCAATGAAGCACAATTTCAAATGTTTCTTGTTAAATTTTTTGGTTTTGGAAATATTTATATCAAGCAAAAGGCAGTACAACACCACACTGAACACTGTTCCAGTTGGGAAAAAAGTGCTCTCGTATACGAGCAGGGCACTGAAGTCTGAAGTTTGTCTAACTACAGACTCTACTTTCTTTGGCATGTAATAAACACACATGGCCACAAGACGCCCAAACTAAGCACCGCAAAAAAAGAAAGTCCATACTCATTGGAGGGGTCATACTTTTGAATCTGATCGTCTTATGATAACGTCATTTAATACATGGACCTTTTGGGAATGTTGTTAGCTACATTTTGATACCCTGTTTACTACCAAATTCTGTAATTCGACAACGGTTTATGAAAAATGATGCAGTTTGAAAAAGTTGCAAATTTAAAGATTACGCGATGAAAAATTGCTGAGCATGCTTGTAATTGGCCCCTATGGACTGCACAGTGCCCGAACTAAGCGTGGGCAATTCAATTTGCGTGCTCCCATGCATTGCAAGCACTGTGTGATTGGTATTCCCTGCCGTTTGTTTCAGGCGGTTTGACATTGTCACGCAGCAATTTCCACTCGGGTACTCTTTAAATTTGCAACTTTTCAAACTGCATCATTTTTCAAAAACCGTTGTCAATGTTGGACGATTTACAGTCTTTGGTAGCGAACGTGTTATCAAAATGTAGCTAACAACATTCCCCAAAGGTCTATGACATTATCATAATCTCGTCAGATTCAAAATTATGACCTTTCCAATGAGTGTGGACTTCTTCTTTTTTTTTCTTTTTTTTGCGGTGTTTACTTCATGTTGTGTTGCACGAGATCCTGTAGTAATAGGATGCATTGTACAAACTGCAGACCATACATGTACACAACCAAAAAAATATTAATAGTGGACTGGATGAAACTTTCAGTGATCTTTTGTACCGGTACTCGTTTTATTATTTTTTTTTTCTTTGAATACTATTCAAATCTGTACAACACTCTTATAATTGGTTGAAAGCTCCTTCTTGGAAAGAGGCGTCGGCTCAAAACTGGAAGTCCTGATCACGCCAGAATTATTTTGCCGAAACTTTACAGAACTGTACTTTAACTGTTTTTAATGTCTTCATCTTTGACATTTTCCTAAAAACAGACTAATAGTTTCCACTCATAACAATTTGATAAGGCTTCTAAACAGCACTTTTTTTTTAGAGCGAGAGTTCAACTCTTTGAAATAACCGTAACTGTAACCATTTTAACCCTCCACCTTCTTCAAACACATCCAATCAAATTCCCATCTATAGAAGGACTTGTTAATGACGAGTTATTATTTTATTTGAGAAAAGACGACTTGTTTATTGTAAGCAATGTTCAGGGCCTTCCAATTATTGGCTTCAGCCTCTAAATGTATTTGAGCTTCTCTTGTCTTTATTGTAAGAAAAGAGTTGTTTTTCTTTGTTTTTGTAAAATGCTCTAAGCATAGTAATAGCTAGTGTAAATATATGTATGGCAGTACTTGCAATTTATATTTCTTCAACATTTTTTTTTTTTCGTTTTAAGAGCCAAGATCAATACACAAGTTCACTAGTAGTCAGTCGTCAATTTACATATTCTTTTTGTTTACATCAGTGTACGTCTTATTTTGTTCACTTTTATTTATTTAGTTTAAACTGTAGATAAACGTCAGGGAGTTGTACGGGCAACAAGGTTTAAGGTCAGATTCTGGTGATCTGTATTTAAGATGAAATTGAAAAACCACCTTATTTGTCTGTTTTTGCCAGACTATATTTAAGCTTGCCACTGTTAACTTCTGGGAGATACCGTTGAAGGGTTGTACCGCCCTCTAGGCATTAATTTCTCCCTTTCTTTAAAATGAATATTGCGACCAATATTTATCGACGATGCTTCATTTTGTAATGGTATTAGTGTAGTACTGACATGCCCACTGGGGTACTTTATGAATTATTCAATTTTTAAGGTACATGTAGGCAAATAGTGATGATGGAAATTAAGGAAGTTTCACTTTGGTTGTGCACTTTTAAAAAAACTATTCATCAATACCTAAAGACGAGTTTGCCCATTCCTATTGGTCGAAAGCCCATCACGTGGGTGGTTGATAAAACACAGGGGTGTGAGTGACCACTGATAAAAAATAGCTGAAAACAGCTGAAAAAGGTGTAAAAAAAGCGGAGCTTTGGAAATCTCCTATACTTTTGTACACAGCAAGTGAGGGGGAAAAGCTGAATCCAAAACAAAAACAGCTGAAATCAGCTTTAAAGTTGAGATTTCACACCCCTGAAAACAGTTGATAAAATACCAACTGGTTTTAAACACTTTTTTCCTGCACTACTGTGTTACTGGGTTCTGCGCCACAAAGCAGTGCCCGCCGTGCGCCAATCTTCCTATTAAAAGGAGATTTGTATTATTACTACGCGCGCAAGGCACGTACCATAGACGTGGCAAGAGTGGTGTTTAACAAAACACGAGGCAAAATAATTGGACAAAATCGTTGGAGATGTCTTGACGTGTTTTGGCTTTTTGACCAAAAGGTATTCATGAATGGGAATAAATATGTGCTTGGGGGGTTTTAAACAATTACGTTTCAAACCGGACGCGATAAATGGCCCAAGTCGAAGGTAAGGGCCATTATCTGCGACAAGGCCCCTAGCTGGTTTAAAACGTACTAGCTTAAAACCCGCGAAGCACACATTTATTCCCTTCAATTTTTAATTTTCAGCCAGTGCAGTAATTGTCAACCAATGAAGTACACTACAGACAATGAAATTCTTGAATTTATTTAATTGATAATCAATTGATTTAATTGACTAACATTCACAATAACTGAATAACAATGAGTGTGATCACTTGTCCATGCGCCATTGCCACAAATGAAGCACCGACTATGTAAATAATGTCTTTTCTTCCGTAACTTAAATTTTTAAAAGGGAGTTCCTTGTGTTTTTTTTTGTATTTGATTTACATGTGAGCATTGATCTTAACACAGACTGTGTCTGTCTCTGATAACAGGGTTCGTGTAACAGATAATTCATAACGGTGACCACTAAATAGATTTAATTTATTCAGCAATGCACAAGTTGAGGCAAAACTTGCTCAAGTGAAATCATCCTGAAGTTCCAACCAAGAAAAAAAATTAAAAGAGAAAATGCTACAACAGAGGATTATCAAGATTTTGTTGACTTTGGGAGGTATTTGATAAAAGAATCATTAATCTCTAATTATTCCCGAAATCATTGTTGAAGCAGAATCCAAAACATTCCTAATTTCGTCTTTTATTCCACGATACCCGAAACATTGGTTGGTGTTTTCAGTCTTCCACTTGAGCGATTTTCATCTCTTCTTTAAAAAAAATTACAACGAATAACATTGATGTACACGTAACCTAAACAAAAATGATGCTTTAAAGTTTGAAGAATAAACGTTGCACCGTGTTTAAAGCACGACCAAACCAAAACAACTTGACTTGATCTGGTGTTTTTTTTTTCTTTCTTTCTTTTCTTCTTTTCTATGTCCGTCCCTTTTCTGTGCCTGTGTCGCTGCAGATTGCTCAACCTCTGTCTCAAGGGGTTGGCAACAAGACAGCAGGTGGGGCCACCTCCTCTGCGGCCGCCGCGTACGCCAATTATGCCAGCAAAGGGGCGGGGTCGGGAGGCAGCTTTGCAGGCGGGAGCCAGCAGGGGCGACGCCCGATCATTCAGCATGGCCCCGCCCAATTTACCGGGGTCCAGACCAACCATTTCGGGCAGAGTAAGCTTTGTCTGATTTGTCAATTTTTTTTTTTTTTTTTTTTTTTTGGAGATTGAAACGCCAAAATATGTCTCGCATCCCACAAAGTAATACTACTGTGTACTTTGGTGTTATGGAGTTCAATGGAATGAGAACTCGCCAATAATATACATCAATTTGTTTTGGAGGGGGAGGGGGATGGAGGATATAGGGGGAGGGGGGTAGGTACCTGATTTCATACTTTTTTGTTGTTAAAGAATACACTTTCAAAAACAAACGGGCGGAGGATTGCAGAAAAGTCCCAAAACCCCAGATCACCCTTTTCCAATTCTAAAAAGAATGATAGAAAAATGATGTGTTATCAAAACTCCAAATCAAATGAAGTCAGCGCAGATGTATAACCCAAGACCGCTGAGCTTGCCAGGAGTGCTACAGTACTCGGTGATGTTGGCTGTGGGAAGGGGGGGGGGGGAGGGGGGATGCTGCGCAAAACCCATGATTAACCCAAATAGTCACTGCAACTGCCTGGCCTATCAATCCCTGTATGGCGTTAGCCCATTGACACCTGTACTACATTGTATTACACTGTGTTTATTCACTGAAGAATCAATAAACTCATAGAGTGCTTAAGCGGTTTCAGACGCTGCAGTGAGTAACAGTCTGAGCGGTTTCGGGCGCTACAGTGATTGAAGGGTTAAATTGCCTGAGCACTCCATGCTTTTATGCATTCATCACTGAATAAACACATTGTAATACAATGTAATACAGTTGCAAATGGGTTTAAATGTACATGATCGCCTAGCCTTTCGCCAAGGTCATTGTGGCTTTAACTGACATTACTAGACGGAGCGGAGAAGATGCTCAGTGACTGGAGTGGAGACAACATGCACGAGTGGCAAAGCCACAAAGCCTTTTCCAACTTGTCAGGAATTTCTTAAGTTTTTCGTTATTTCTCGATTTTTTGTTACGGTACCCTAAAAGGGTAGCAAAATTCCAACCAATTATTAGCCTTATAAATGTGCGTGTGGCTACTACCCGGACGCGTGATGCGGGTACACGCGCGCATGCGAAGCACGTACACACGCACGCGCCTAAATCAAGTTAGAAAAGGCCCCGTGGCTTCGCAACTCGCGAACGCTGGCTTAGTCTTTGCTCAAGTTGCTTCGTGAATTTGCGGCTTCGCCACTCTAAGCCATGGTGGCCTTGGCGAAAGGCTAACGATCGCCTGATGCAAAGTTCCACTATCCGGCTAAGAATACTATGGGGTTTGTCTCTGTAGCCATCCAGACCATCCCCCAGGGTAACGTTCAGGTCCTGCCGGACCCTAGCCACACGGTCATCATCAAGAACCAGTCTGGTACCCCGTCCACCCAGGCCACGGGAGGCAGCAATTACTACACCACCATGCTGAGTAACGCCTCGAGCGCCATCTCTAATTCAGGTGAGGGGGCCCTCCTACAAAACTTAGGTCCGGGGTTCAAATCTTCGCTTGGGTTGCTGTAAGAATTGGATTTCATTTGAAGTGTTATCAGGCATGCAACTTTTCCTCGGATCTGCTGATTTCATCATTTTTTACTTCTCATGAATGCCATTACAACTTGAAAGACACTGTGAAAGTCTTGTGTGGTTTGGAATTTCCTCGTTTTTTTTTCCTTCTAAATTCCCAGTTGCATGCCTGTGTTATTGTCCATGAGTGTTTTTGCTTTCACCCTCCATGCACTGTCTATGTAAAATATCAATGTCTTTGCCGTCTTTAAAGCTATAGTCCATCATTTGCAGCCATCCGAAAAGTAACTGGCGTAATTACTGTTGAAAAACAAACTTGGTTGAAAGATAGTAAGGGAACTAAACTTCCTGTGAAATTATTCTTTCTGGGAAGCTGTCATTTTGAATTTTCAACGAAAGAAGGCATTTCCAACGTTGATTCTTAAGAAGCACCGTAGGAAAATTTAAATTAGTAGTTCGTTTTGTTATTCAGCGCAGCGCGCACAAGTATTGGAGCGACGCACACGCGCGCGCGGTTGTTATAATTCGTCGGATCAGTGCGCGACGCCGCGTATAGCTGCAATTCAAAACAATTCAAAACATGATTCAGTAACTTTTGATTTGAAATTGAGATCTTAGAATGCTGCTTTTCTCGGAATGTACAGCTGAAGCTTAGCTGAAACTTCATCAGGTTAGTTGCTCAGTATCCTTCATTAGATTTTGAACACTTTTGTTGCTTCAAACGAACAAAATGCACTAATTACAAATGATGGACTATATCTTTAAGGAACATGTGGACCATGTCTTCATATTTCAAGGTTTTTTGTGATCACTGGCTGGGGTTTTAATTTCAAATGGTATATGTTTGGTAATGGTCTGATCCCTATGTTATGCAGGTTCGTTCCCTAAAATGATTCAAGTGTGGGGTTCAGAATGTCAATTTTGCAGTGCCAATCAGCTTTGTTAAAATTGTAGATTCGTCATTTAGTCTGTCACGTCACTTAGTAGTCTCGTCACTTGTCTGTTTCCATAGCAACTTTGTAGTTGAAATGAAAACAAAAAAAATGTTATTGCACTGTCAACCAAAAAGTGGTAAAATTGCGAATGATTTTGGATGACCATGCAGCACACAAATTAACATGCTTCCTTTCTTCATGGTAAGAACGTCAAGCTTGAAAAGGACAGAATTCTACTTTTAATTCTAATTTTAACCTCGTTCAATTTTTTGTGTGTGTCGGGATTGATGGCATCTTCTTCAGAAATTGCTTTTTGAAAGGAAGTACCACTTTCTCAACAGTGCAGTGACATTTTGAATAATACCCCATACTTTTTGTTTTGGCCCTTTCTTTCCCTTCCCCCCCCCCCCCCCCACTTCCCCTCTCCCCTTTGTTGTTCAGTTGTGTTGAGTGGGGACATGATGGGTTTGCTACCTGACGCCCCTCAAAAATCACTCCGAGAAAAACACAAAGTAAGTTTGCCTCCCAATGGAGACATGGTTACCCTATAAAATATACCCAACTCAAAACCAGATCTACCCAGTTTGAGCCGAAACCCCTTGAGGTTGTTTGAGGCATACCTCCATTGGGGGTCTTACTATTAAACAGGTGTGCCCTGCAGTGATTCGCAGTGAACAATTTTGGGAATCTACCTCCTTTGGGGTATAAGTAAATACTTGAAAATACCCCAAACGGTTCATTTATTTGGGGCAACATGGGAATACCCAAATTAGGGTGGTGGAATTCTTACACAGTGAATGTCCATAAATACATGTGATATCATGTTGTGTTATATCCATTTGTCATTTCTGTGTTATGTTTTTGGTCACGTGCTTGAACTTTTGTCAACGTGTCACACCCAAAATGTCATCCTCAAGACACTCCTTTCATCCTCTCAATCACGTTTGGCCGTTGCTTCTTGGAAATCCGCCTCTGGCCGTTGCTTCTTGGAAATCCACCTCACATTGTCCATCTAAACAATAGACATCAACATTAAGGATTATTTTCCTGCATCTGTAGTGCATGATAAACCCATGGGCCCAAATTGTGTACCTTCTGCTAAAGCAGAAAATACTCTAAGCAACAAATAGTGGAGTACCAGTCAGCGACATACATCTACTTGGTACTTGGTGGTTATCCTCTTCAGAACTCCTCTGGGAAGTCTAACTAAGAGGCTTGGAGTTTTGGCTGGTGACGTGAATTTTTCTAAATTTCTGCTCTCAGCACAGCCCATGGCTAAGCACTGCTGTCAAATTTTCCCCCGATAATCAAGTACACAATATATGAAGTACGGTATAAATTACAGATTTGATAAAAACAGAACCCAATTTTATTTTTTGTTCATTCCGTATATTTTGCGATCGGCACACGATTTGATTTCAGAAGTGTGTCATGGGGACATTTTTGTGTGTGTGCAAAAGCTTACATTTCACGGTCAATTAAATCTGTGGGTTTTTTTTTGCTTTTGTTGTGTCCTATCAGGGCCATCATCATCGTCATCATCACAAGTCAAAGGCCAGGATGGGAGGCAGATCAGATGTGAGTTTTTGACGCAATACTCACCCCAAACTCTCCAAAAATGCGGTCTACTTACCTTAGGCCCAAAAAAAAAAAAAGTCTCCGGTTTCTGGTATGGAGCTTGCCCAAAAAAGTGGTGCGGCGAAGCGTTTTTTTTTTTTTTTTTTACCTGATTTTTTTGCTTCAAATGTCGGCTGATGACTGCTAATGGTGCCCGACTAAACTTAGTGCAAATATATGGGAGTCCAGAGAGGCCACAAAAAGCTTATTCTCGACCATAACCCAATCTAAAAACACGTTAAAATTGTGCAGCAGCAGGATTCCAGTCAATCCAGTGAGTTTGGCGGTTTTGAGACATCATCTTTCATTGAAAAAAAACCTTTTTCATTTTGCCAACGTGCATGGCTACGGCGAGGCACGCGCATACCAGAAACCGGAGACTTTTTTGTGTGGCCTTATTAGAGTCAGAGGAGAAGGGGGGGGGGGGGGGGGGGAATTTGGTCCCCTTTCAGGGAGTAACAAATTCAATGAAGTTGGCAAAACCTTTAGAGAAATCCAAAAACCAGCAGATACATCTGAAGTTCTAGTCCATTTTTGATACAGCCTTTCATAATTACCATCATTAACAGCATTGGTTACAGGATGTCTGAACTCTTATCTTCATACCGAGTCAGATTTTTCCAAGGAATTTCTTGATGAACTGAAATATCGACTGGAATTCAGTCGAGTGAAAGCCTGAGAATGTCATGTGTTAGAAAGTCTTGAAAACTGCGTTCAGAATTCATTGAATTTAAAATTTCTGCATGAAAGAAATCGATTGTGGCAGTGAGACTTTGAATGACATGTTAAAATGAAAGTGATGGGCAAGAAACACAACCACGACATCAACATCTTAGATATAAAAGTTGGAAGAATTTTGAAAAAAATTGCCACAAGCACAAGTGTGAACAGTAACACATTTGCACTTCATACAAACGATCATCATACCTTTTTTTGTTGTTGACATTTTGGAGAAGTGTATTTGACCTGTTTTCCTAAAAACTTTTTTTTGGGACATAATGAACAGCAAACCTAATTGCTGTCATTCTCAATAATCAAATAAACTGCAATAGAAACTGACTAGGTTCATTTATAATCATTTGAAAGTTAAACAGAGAAATCGACTGGAGCGGGGTTTGGACCTGCGGCCTCCAGATTGATGCTTCAGAGCTCTACCAACTCATGAGCTATCCAGCCCCATGTTGGCGGTTTCCCATTTTGTTACTGTCTTTGTTCAAGGGGCACTAGTCAGAAGCCACAAACCCATACATGCCATGTATCCAAGAATCACACTCCAAGTCACAATGCTCGTACATTAGCAATGCTGCAAACCCGGTTGAAAGGCATTGACGAATTGGGGAATCACCAACATAGGGCTGGATAGCTCAGTTGGTAGAGCACCAGAAGAGCGTTCCAGTAAAGACTTTTATTCTTCTTAGGTTAGTTTTGTATATTGATTTGTTTTCATCAGTATTATTTTTTTGTTGGCGGTTGTCTCTAGGATCATCGAAGGCTGTCCCAGCATGCGGCTACGTCCCTGGCCAACCTCCAGCAGCTGCGGTCAGCGATTGCCGCACGCAGCCTGGCCACGTCTGCTGGAGCCTCCACCTCAGCTAAGACTACCAAAGATTAACCCCTTCCTTAGAATGGTAGTTACAAATAGTGAGGTTTTGCAAGCGAACGGATATGTCCTCAGGTCGTGTAGTTTTGTGACGTCATATGCAACACACTACAAGGATAGTGCCTGTTACGCGTCAGCGTGAAAAGCATATTTAATTGTCAATTTTCACCCTCTTTTCCAATAATAGGCATGCAACTTTTCATTGGATCAGCCGATTTCCTCTAAAAAAAAAAATTGAAAAACATTTAGAAAGTCTTGTAAATCTTTGAATTTCCATTTTTTGGGGTTACTTTCCAGTTGCATGCCTGTAATAAGGTAATACATCTTGAATGATTTGAAAGAGGATGCATTGGTTAACATACATATGTGACATTTGTCAGTGTTTCAAAGCAAGATTAGCTGCAAATATGGGGCTATCATTAAGGGCTGCCATTTTGGATCACTGCTTTGGTAACGATAAACGCGTACACAATGTGAAACAACAGATTAAAGATGATAACCGTTACGTGTGCTAAACGTATGCGTACACGTATCTGATCGGTTGCAAAACCTCTCATATCTTCTGCAAGATCCCACCTATCCTGTCACCCTGACAACAACACAAATTTCAACTCTTTAGATGGACAGCTGGAAACTGTACCTAATTTGCATAACAAAGGCTCCCTCCTGGTTGTATACACACATGCTGATACAGGGACTGGTTTAAAAAGTTGAAGAGAAATTACGAGCGAGTTGGATTTATTAAGCAAAAATGTATGTGTGTGTCTTTCTTGTACTGTGTTGTTTCACACTTTTAGATCCATTTGAAAATAAGCACTACAGTGTATTGTATAATTAGCACACGTTCATTCAGTCAAGTTAGACTTTTGTGGAATGTGACCACTTGTTAGGAAATGGGACCTTAGAGTGCTGCCAAACAGAAACCATTGCTTAGCCAATAAGCCAATTTGCGAATTCAGTTCGAGGTGCCCTGACTTGCTCGAACGCTTGGCACTTTTTAACTTTGAATTCTCCCGACCAACGAGACTGTTGCTATATCACGTGATTCGGGGCAAGCCTTACGCCAGCAACCCCCAGCTCCGGAATGGTCTGGTGTCTTTGTACCATTCTCACCCAATGCGTTGATGCTGAGCATCTCTTACGTAACTAAGAGCTTGCCCCGAATCGTGTGATATATTAATGGTGTCTTCGGTCTGGAGAATTCAGAGTTAAAACGTGTGTGGCGTTATGAACAAGTCAGTGTACCAGATGTTATTCAAATTGAACTCGCCTTTACCGGTAGGTTATTCGCAAATTGCTTATTCCCGGCTGAGTGCAAAATCAGCAGTGTACCAGTTGCCCCCAGTTTAGCGGCATGAGAATTTGGCTGGTAAACCGTGTTTACTGTGATTAGCAATTAATGAACAGAGGGCAGCTTATCAAGACTGCTGGCCACTACAATTCAGCCAAATGTCATCACATATTGGACATTAATGGCCACAATTTGCAGGGAAAACAATCTCCAAAAATGCAATCCCTCCACTTGGACATAATTTCTTGTTGTATATATATCAACATTTTGTCTGTGTGTATATAATGGATGTCAATGCTGCAACATAGAGAAGAAGGTTACACAGTATTTTGTTAATTAAAATTTGAAGAAAAAAAAGGTAAAGACCTGAAAAAGTCTACAGTATTAAAGACAATGTGTTGTGCATGAATATTAACGTCACAGTTATACATGTAGTTTTTAAAAAGCAAGCTTTTTCTGCATGTGTTTTGGGTCAACAAAAAGTTGCACTGTAATGTAAAGAATGTGCTTTAACCTTTTGGGGTGGGTTTTGAAAAATCAATGTCAGACATTGATTGATTTTTTTTGTTACTGGAGATATCGAAAACTTTTTATGTTATTTTTGTACGAATTTAAAGAAAATCCTCTAAAAGTTTTGACAAATTATCAGTCTGATGATGGTATTCATAAGGAAGACTAATTTAAAAAGTTTGTGTTTCTATCTTCTTTTCAAATTGTGTACTATTTTCTTCTATATTTCAGTTATCGTTTATAATTATGACTTGAGCAATGCATGTTGTTTCACCTGAGGAGGGGAACAGCAAGCAGACTTAGCCCCAGTTCAGACAGGCGTTCTACAGTCGCGCCGAACCAAATGAAAGGCAAGATTTGAATTATTACATGTACATGAAAAATTCGAGGTCTGAAACAATTAGGAGACCGCCAGATGACAGAAGATCAACAGTCGTAGCCGTTCAGAATGACTAAGGAGCGACTTGATTACAGACGTCGCTCTAATCATGAGCCGAATTCAATGCAAATGTAGTGACCTTGCGACATATCACACAAGCCGCCCATAAATTAGGACTGCAGGCAATTTGATTAACGCATGACGCAGTGCTTAAAATTTGAAAGTTTTCTTGTTGCAGAATCGATCCTTTCAAACACGAGATTTTGACATCGCGTTATAGAGCAACACAAGATACAACAACAGAATTTTAACAAAAAACTGAGACTTCCAGTATCCATACGGTACAGGCATCGCACAGTTTTGAAAAATAAATGTTCATATGTGATGTGATGTGCAAAAGATAATGTGAATTGTGAACGCATATGGTGTGCTAGCGGTATGGCTAGCTGTCTTCGATACGCGCGCAGTACACTCTGAATAGTCAATCAGTGCCAGTTTAGTGAAGGAAGGGGCATGCAGCCCATATGCATCAACGGCGCTGCGCAATGTCAGCTTGTTGCTAAGATCTGTGTTCAATTGTTTGTACACAATACTCCAGTGTATTAAGTTTGCTTGTCTGAAACAAAAAATTGAATTGGGTCGACCTTGAGTTGCTCATAATCAATTTAGTTCGGCGCGATTCCTGAAGGCCTGTGTGAACCGGGGGTGACAAGGGACTCCTCAAATCTGCTTTAAAAAAAAATGTTTAGCAGAAAATTATGCTGAGCACTTTTCTTTATTCAATCATTTGTACATTTTTTCATTAAAACAGAAAGGGGAAAAAAAATTGGGAAAATTGAAAGGGAAAACTGTTTACCTTCACGCCTTGTAAATGCTTTGGTCGCTTTGCACGTGTTTGTCTTGTGTGCCTACTTGTTCATGTGCACAAATAAATAAACAGAGAGAGAAAGAATCCTAAACTGAGTGCATCGTGTTGTTCGCTGTAGTCCTTTCGTTTGGCTTGGATTATTGAATCTTCGGTTTTTGAGTGAATGTAGTCATTTTGAATTGTATTTTTTAAATGTACAATTGGAAATGTGCTTGAGAACATTTGACAGAGTCATACCCTAAAAGATATACCTACAGTGTTAGATACACACTTTTTGCTGTGTCGTACATAAGTCAATGATATTGGGGGGGGGGGGGTTCAGGTTGACGCAGTGGTTACTTTCCTCGCCTTCCACCGCTATGGCCCTGCTTCTTCAGTCCCTACTTGATTCTGTGTTTTCCCTCGGAATATTCTTCTGGGGTTTCTTCTGTAATTTCTTCTCATTGTCTTCTCTCTACCGGTTTCTTCAGGCTTACAAGTTACTTTATAAAAAGATATAACAAACAGAAGACATACTTCTCATGAGGCTAAAATTGCCACTCAACAAAAGTATTTTCATCCACTTGAAACTTAAGCTTGAACATCTGAAGAGCCCCCAATATATCCTTACTCCTAATCTGTTTGCCCTGGGTTCATAACCAGCCAGGACTTAACTCTTTCTTTCTATTGATACCAGGGGATGTTAATTCCAAGGTATATAATGACCCTGAGAAACTGCTAAGTGTAACAAGAGGAAATGGCCTAGAGGCTCATGACGCCAAGATATGAACACCATGCACTATTGCACTGCTTCAAATTCAGTCAATGTTCCGATCAGGTTGGCGTAGCGGTACTTTCCTCGCTTTCCACTGTTGTGATCCAGGTTCGAATCCCGCCTGGGTCAATATTATGGATTGGGTTTTCAGTCCCTACTTGATTCCGTGGATTCCCCCACAAAAATCTTCTACGGCTTTCCTCCGACATCTAAAACTGTAAGCTCTTCTCATTGTCTCCCCTCTGTAGGTTTGCATTACTTAATTTTTAAGATAGTTTGTCCTCCATTACTACAGTTTGGAATGGGTTTGCACTCTCGCCAAGTTTTTCTCCTCGTTTACACAAGACACTGTTGAGTGAGAGAAAAACAATATTTTGTCTTAATCTTCTGTCTATTTTGTTTATTTTTCATTGTAAATAACATGGCCACCGTTCAAAATTAATGCATTACTTAATTTTAGAGATAGTTTGTCGTCTATGACTACCGTTTCCGAGCAAAAAGTCTGGAAAATGGTCTGTTTAAAATGGGACTGCACTCTCGCCAAGTTTTCCTCCTCGTTTACACAAGACACTGTTGAGGGAGAGAAAAGCAATATTTTGTCTAAATCTTCTGTCTATTTTGTCTATTTTTCATGATAAATCACATGGCCACCGTTCAAAATTAATGCATTACTTAATTTTGAAGATAGTTTGTCCTCCATGACAACAGTTTCCGAGCAAAAAGTCTGGAAAATGGTCTGTTTGGAATGGGACTGCACTTTTGCCAAAATTTTCCTCCTCGTTTACACAAGACACTGTTGAGGGAGAGAAAAGCAATATTTTGTCTAAATCTTCTGTCTATTTTGTCTATTTTTCATGATAAATCACATGGCCACCGTTCAAAATTAATGCATTACTTAATTTTGAAGATAGTTTGTCCTCCATGACAACAGTTCCGAGCAAAAAGTCTGGAAAATGGTCTGTTTGGAATGGGACTGCACTTTTGCCAAAATTTTCTCCGCGTTTACACAAGACACTGTTAAGGGAGAGAAAAGCAATATTTTGTCTAAATCTTCTGTCTACTTTGTCTATTTTTCATGATATATCACATGGCCACCGTTCAAAATTAATGCATTACTTAATTTTAGAGATAGTTTGTCGTCTATGACTACCGTTTCCGAGCAAAAAGTCTGGAAAATGGTCTGTTTGAAATGGGACTGCACTCTCGCCAAGTTTTCCTCCTCGTTTACACAAGACACTGTTGAGGGAGAGAAAAGCAATATTTTGTCTAAATCTTCTATCTACTTTGTCTATTTTTCATGATAAATCACATGGCCACCGTTCAAAATTAATGCATTACTTAATTTTTGAGATAGTTTGTCCTCCATGACTACAGTTTCCGAGCAAAAAGTGTGGAAAATGGTCTGTTTGGAATGGGACTGCACTTTTGCCAAAATTTTCTCCGCGTTTACACAAGACACTGTTGAGGGAGAGAAAAGCAATATTTTGTCTAAATCTTCTGTCTACTTTGTCTATTTTTCATGATAAATCACATGGTTATCGTTCAAAATTAATGCATTACTTAATTTTTAAGATAGTTTGTCCTCCATGACTACAGTTTCCGAGCAAAAAGTCTGGAAAATGGTCTGTTTGGAATGGGACTGCACTCTCGCCAAGTTTTTCTCCTCGTTTACAGAAGACACTGTTGAGGGAGAGTAAAGCAATATTTTGTCTAAATCTTCTGTCTATTTTGTCTATTTTTCATGATAAATCACATGGCCACGGTTCAAAATTAATGCATTACTTAATTTTTGAGATAGTTTGTCGTCTATGACTACCGTTTCCGAGCAAAAAGTGTGGAAAATGGTCTGTTTGGAATGGGACTGCACTCTCGCCAAGTTTTTCTCCTCGTTTACACAAGACACTGTTGAGGGAGAGAAAAAAACAATATTTTGTCTAAATCTTCTGTCTGTTTTATCTATTTTTCATGATAAATCACATGGCCACCGTTCAAAATTAATGCATTACCTAATTTTTAAGATAGTTTGTCGTCCATGACTGCAGTTTCCGAGCAAAAAGTGTGGAAAATGGTCTGTTTGGAATGGGACTGCACTCTCGCCAAAATTTTCTCCGCGTTTACACAAGACACTGTTTAGGGAGAGAAAAGCAATTTTTTTTCTAAATCTTCAGTCTAGTTTGTCTATTTGTCATGATAAATCACATGGCCACCGTTCAAAATTAATGCAATACTTTATTTTTGAGATAGTTTGTCGTCTAACACTACCGTTTTCGAGCAAAAAGTGTGGAAAATGGTCTGTTTGAAATGGGACTGCACTCTCGCCAAGTTTTCCTCCTCGTTTACACAAGACACTGTTGAGGGAGAGAAAAGCAATATTTTGTCTAAATCTTCGGTCTATTTTGTCTATTTTTCATGATAAATCACATGGCTACCGTTCAAAATTAATGCATTACTTAATTTTGAAGATAGTTTGTCCTCCATGACAACAGTTTCCGAGCAAAAAGTCTGGAAAATGGTCTGTTTGGAATGGGACTGCACTTTTGCCAAAATTTTCTCCGCGTTTACACAAGACACTGTTGAGGGAGAGAAAAGCAATATTTTGTCTAAATCTTCTGTCTACTTTGTCTATTTTTCATGATAAATCACATGGCCACCGTTCAAAATTAATGCATTACTTAATTTTAGAGATAGTTTGTCGTCTATGACTACCCTTTCCGAGCAAAAAGTCTGGAAAATGGTCTGTTTGAAATGGGACTGCACTCTCGCCAAGTTTTTCTCCTCGTTTACAGAAGACACTGTTGAGGGAGAGAAAAGCAATATTTTGTCTAAATCTTCTGTCTATTTTGTCTATTTTTCATGATAAATCACATGGCCACCGTTCAAAATTAATGCATTACTTAATTTTGAAGATAGTTTGTCCTCCATGACAACAGTTTCCGAGCAAAAAGTCTGGAAAATGGTCTGTTTGGAATGGGACTGCACTTTTGCCAAAATTTTCCTCCTCGTTTACACAAGACACTGTTGAGGGAGAGAAAAGCAATATTTTGTCTAAATCTTCTGTCTATTTTGTCTATTTTTCATGATAAATCACATGGCCACCGTTCAAAATTAATGCATTACTTAATTTTGAAGATAGTTTGTCCTCCATGACAACAGTTCCGAGCAAAAAGTCTGGAAAATGGTCTGTTTGGAATGGGACTGCACTTTTGCCAAAATTTTCTCCGCGTTTACACAAGACACTGTTAAGGGAGAGAAAAGCAATATTTTGTCTAAATCTTCTGTCTACTTTGTCTATTTTTCATGATATATCACATGGCCACCGTTCAAAATTAATGCATTACTTAATTTTAGAGATAGTTTGTCGTCTATGACTACCGTTTCCGAGCAAAAAGTCTGGAAAATGGTCTGTTTGAAATGGGACTGCACTCTCGCCAAGTTTTCCTCCTCGTTTACACAAGACACTGTTGAGGGAGAGTAAAGCAATATTTTGTCTAAATCTTCTATCTACTTTGTCTATTTTTCATGATAAATCACATGGTCACCGTTCAAAATTAATGCATTACTTAATTTTTGAGATAGTTTGTCCTCCATGACTACAGTTTCCGAGCAAAAAGTGTGGAAAATGGTCTGTTTGGAATGGGACTGCACTTTTGCCAAAATTTTCTCCGCGTTTACACAAGTAACTGTTGAGGGAGAGAAAAGCAATATTTTGTCTAAATCTTCTGTCTACTTTGTCTATTTTTCATGATAAATCACATGGCCACGGTTCAAAATTAATGCATTACTTAATTTTTGAGATAGTTTGTCGTCTATGACTACCGTTTCCAAGCAAAAAGTGTGGAAAATGGTCTGTTTGGAATGGGACTGCACTCTCGCCAAGTTTTTCTCCTCGTTTACACAAGACACTGTTGAGGGAGAGAAAAAAACAATATTTTGTCTAAATCTTCTGTCTATTTTATCTATTTTTCATGATAAATCACATGGTTACCGTTCAAAATAAATGCATTACTTAATTTTTAAGATAGTTTGTCCTCCATGACTACCGTTTCCGAGCAAAAAGTGTGGAAAATGGTCTGTTTGAAATGGGACTGCACTCTCGCCAAAATTTTCTCCGCGTTTACAGAAGACACTGTTGAGGGAGAGAAAAGCAATATTTTGTCTAAATCTTCTGTCTATTTTGTCTTTTTTTTTCATGATAAATCACATGGTTACCGTTCAAAATTAATGCATTACTTAATTTTTAAGATAGTTTGTCCTCCATGACTACTGTTTCCGAGCAAAAAGTCTGGAAAATGGTCTGTTTGGAATGGGACTGCACTCTCGCCAAGTTTTTCTCCTCGTTTACAGAAGACACTGTTGAGGGAGAGAAAAAAACAATATTTTGTCTAAATCTTCTGTCTATTTTATCTATTTTTCATGATAAATCACATGGTTACCGTTCAAAATAAATCCATTACTTAATTTTTAAGATAGTTTGTCCTCCATGACTACAGTTTCCGAGCAAAAAGTCTGGAAAATGGTCTGTTTGGACTGGGACTGGACTCTCGCCCTGTTTATCTCCGCGTTTACACAAAACACTGTTGAGGGAGAGAAAAACAATATTTTGTCTAAATCTTCTGATTAGATTGTCTTTTTTTCATGATAAATCACCTGGCCAATGTGCAATTTAATGTATTACTTAATTTTTTTAGATAGTTTGTCGACCATGACTATCGTTTCCGAGCAAAAAGTGTGGAAAATTGTCTGTTTGGACTGGGACTGCATTCTCTCGCCCAGTTTTCCCCCGTGTTGACACAAGACACTGTTGAAAGAGAGAAAAACAATATTTTGTCTAAATCTTTTGTCTAGTTTGTCTATTTTTCATGATAAATCACCTGGCCAACGTGCAATTTAATGCATTACTTAATTTTTTGAGATAGTTTGTCGTGCATGACTATCGTTTTCGAAAAAAAAGTGTGGAAAATTGTCTGTTTGGAATGGGACTGCACTCTCGCCAAGTTTTTCTGCTCGTTTACACAAGACACTGTTGAGGGAGAGTAAAGCAATATTTTGTCTAAATCTTCTGTCTACTTTGTCTATTTTTCATGATAAATCACATGGCAACCGTTCAAAATTAATGCATTACTTAATTTTTAAGATAGTTTGTCCTCCATGACTACAGTTTCTGAGCAAAAAGTCTGGAAAATGGTCTGTTTGGAATGGGACTGCACTCTCGCCCAAATTTTCTCCGCGTTTACAAAGACACTGTTGAGGGAGAGAAAAACAATATTTTGTCTAAATCTTCAGTCTCCCCCTAAAGAAGAAATAGCCGTGACAAGGGTGCATTAGTTAATATAGTGTGAATGATTTTAGGATTTTATTGGCGCTCCCCATTGAAAATACGGCATGAGCCCCCCCCCCCCCCCCCCCCCCCATTGATTTCCGGAGGCCTAAGTGTCTGGAAAAATAACCAGTCAACATTTCAGCACGCCTCCCTGAAAAAAATCTGGATCCACCGTGCTAGCCCCCCCAAAAATATTGGTTCTAGAACCGCGCCTGGCTGACTGAACAATTCATTGAGAAACCACAAGAAGTTAAAATTCAAACTTTTAAACAAAAACAATTAGACTCAGATCTTGACAATAATTAAAGCAATGATTTCGGTAATTACACAAAACATACATATGTAAGTTGATTCTATGCTGACGTAGTAGGGGTGTTTGAATTTGTTAACAACATGTGGAATCAGTTGATTTAAATGATTAAAATAACCCTCAAACATTATTTTTTTTTGCCAAAAATACGATGTTTTTTATTTTGTTTTACAAAAAGTGATTAAAAAAGGGGATGGTTAAAAAAGACACTATTTGACTTTAGTCGCAATTTAAATCAGTGTTACATGTAAGATCGTAAAATAATCTAATTGTAACAATACCTTCTAATTAAATAAAGAAACAGAGTCCGGGTGTGTGCAGCCTGTCCAATGCTGCTTACTATATTGTTCATCTGTTAAATACGTGCTAATCTACATGAAGTAAATGAACTGTGTGAAGACTATCACAGAAAATACATTCCGGAATTTGTGTCCTTTTGGAGTAATTTATTTGTTCTCATGCCCTAAAATTTTCGAGATCGAAAGTGTACTTTCGAATGCTTCTATTTTTACCAAAATTTATTTCCTGGGGCTGAAATTCTTGCTTAATATCCCTTACATAAAATACTTCAATTTGCGACAAATCAACACACCTTGAAAATTCCTTGTTTTTGAGTAAAATCCATACATCTATTTCGTGATAACCTTAGGTATTCACCTATAGAAATTGCTCTGTGGAGACGTATACATTGTATAATCTTTCGTTCCCTATTATTATTATTATTATTATTATTATTTATTCCTTATTTACCCTGGGGAAACCTCTCAGTGGAACACTGTTTTCCAGAGGTGCCCAGCAATTATACAGTACAATTCATTTAAAATTACAATTACAGAAAACACTCAAACTAGTAAACAGTAAAAGTATTGTGCGCATGTCTCCATAGGGTACCGTGTGCCAGATCATCAGAAGATGGCCGCCATATTGTTATTGGATAAGTTGGCGTCTATCAAAAATTGAAAGCTAAGGCAATACGGCGCATGTATGGAAAATTTGGCGCTTTTGTTCGCAATGTCCACATCCATTTCAAAAGCTGGCCGAAGCTGCCCAACTATTAGCTCAGAGCAGAATTTTATTATTGCAATGCAAAGACAAAAAAGCAATAAAACATATATTTTTAGACAAACATATGATGCAGAAGCTGTTATTTTGTATTTGAATCTGAGCTATACTATGGCAAAGCCATATGGGGGAGTAGTTTAGGTAGACTGTCTGGCAAGGTTTGACCTTTGGCATAGAAATATGTAAAGGTCACATAAATATGTAAATATGTATATACAGATATAAATATTAATTGATGGGGTTAAGAAATTCTGGCACAGTTTGACCTTTTGTGTGGATGGAATGAATAGGGAATAGGTGAGGGTTAGAAACCGAGTACAGTTTGACCTTTACTATGGGAAAGATTGCATAATGTATGGGGAAAATATAAAAATTTCAATACTTTATAGTTATGAATTTCATTCGGTGGTGCAATGGGAACGGTAGTGAACACGGCCAGTTGTGTGGCCGGCAGTAGATAATCTTTGGACAATGGGACTGTAAGCAGCGCCCGTGCAGTTTGGAATGGATTTTGTTGGAAAAGGTCATTACAGCCATAACAAAAACGTTGGTTTTTAAAGGGACACTACGGCCTGGACAGTGCCCAATTGAGCAATGCGTCTCGAATTATCTTTATCGGAAAGAGCATTATTTTTATAACACAAACATCATTTAAAACTAGGCGTTTTGTGTTATTTCGTGCGAGAACGAATTTCAGGGTTCACCATTTGCGACCCCACCTCCTAAAAACAAAAAACAACCCAAGCTATAGTTAAGTAAAGTGTTCGCCTTTTGCAGACATGTGAGAAACCACATATGCGTTCGACAGGAAAAACGTATGCGTACACCGTCGTGCATCCGATGTGAAGAACCGTGTTTTTTCCCCATCTTTTCTCGGGAACGATAAGACATTATGGTTCAACTAGATGTTTGAAAATAAGAATCAAAGCATGACATTTTTCGGGATTTCAAGCCTTAATGCCCCTTTAACGTTGTCTGTACAGGAATGCACCGAACCCTAGTTATACCTGTAGCATCGTGCGGGACTTGTTTACAAAATCAGGGATATAACTGTGTCTTTTTGTGTTAAAACAATGTATACTTCTATTGTATATTGAAGATTTAAAGTGTCATTAGACAACTAACTCATTTTGTCTAATTACCCCCAACAACGTCCCAAAGTTGGACACGGTGCGTGATAAAGCCATACATGAAGCATTAAAGACCGTTAATATTTCGGGGATTATTGACAGGGCGTGTCCAAACACTAATTATATGACTGCATGACAGTAGGCTTTCCCGATTGTTTAACTGTGAGACAACACTAACAAAACAAAAGAGTACAACTGCAGAAGGTATATACGTTATAACATTATTGCTTTATTGACGTCTTTTCTCTGTGAAACACCGTGTGTTTCACCCTATACCTAACGTTGTTCCAGTATGTATGTTGTTGATTTATGATAAATGTTGGTTTGAATTCAATTTATATCCAGTTATAATAATGGAATTATAACATTAATTTTGTGTATTAATGAACAACGTTGAATAAATGTCTAGCAAATTGAATTGAATTTGTTTTTAAACGTTTTCTTCGCAATTAAATCGTCAGTGATCTCAATGAAACGTTGACTAGTCTTCAATCATCACTGTCTTCCTTGTTAACGTCATCTTCATCTTGTTGGAACAGTCCGTCAAATTTGGCCTGGTGTTTAGAAATGACCCTGCTGAGAGCTGTGGGCATCAGAATGCCAGAATTGACTCTGTTTTCGATCTCGTCCACAATTTCTTGATGAGTATCATTATCTTTCAGATGTGACAGAAAATCCTTGTACTTGTTGAAAAAGATTCGCTCGACTGCCCTTGATGGGCCTCTCGTGGAGTTTATGCAACATATGTTCATCGAAAATTAATAATTATTGTTTTTTTTCTCTGCTTGGGGATAAGAAAATTCTATTCTGAACTAAGGACAGAATCATGGGTGTACCGTTACTTTAGATACAAACAATATTCCAAAGGAAATATTTTACGACTACTGCCTTTGCTTATATGATATTCTTAAACTGTGACATTTGAATTTGATTTTGTTTAATCAGATATCTCTAGGAAAAAAGGCAGAATACCCAATGAGGCGTTGTAAATAAAGACAGACTACTCTTACTTGGGGTACAGTATAAGTCCTTTCCATCTTGGGTACGTTCAATTTTCAAAAATAGAGATTCTTGGGATCACATCGGAAGGCTAGTTTTGTATGAAATCACACAAAACATTCACCAACATTCTAATCTATTATCTTATTTCTTTTTCCGTCTTAATTGATTGAAATCATACCTCACCAATTTTTCTCTCACATCTTAATGCAAAAACAAAAAATATATTTTGTACAGTCTAGCCAAGTCTAGACAGCAGAATTTTATTATGCCGAAGCAAAGGTAAAAAGCATAAAACAATTATTTATAGATAGGCCTAAGCATATGTTTCATATCTAGCTTTTTTTCCTTCCTTGGTGAACACTATCTACAGGTACACGGCACTGCAATGGGCACCCGCATGGCCCCGTCGATGGCTTGCCTCTTCATGGGCGACCTCGAAGAACGCATTCTTGCCTCGGCCCCATGTCGCCCTTGGATCTGGTGGAGATATATTGATGATGTTTTTTTTCATCTGGACCAGTGATAAGGACAGTCTCTTGACCTTCACTAACCACATCAATTCCTTCCACAGAACCATCAAATTCACATCGGAGTTCTCGGCTCACCAAACCCACTTTCTGGATGTCACCGTCCGCAAGCAAGGCAACTCACTAACCACTGACCTGTATTCCAAACCCACAGACACCCACGAGTACCTCCACTCCTCCAGCTGTCACCCCAGGCACTGCAAAACTGGCATAGCGTTTAGCCAGGCACTCAGACTCAGAAGAATTTGTTCTAATGATTCCGATTTCTCCCGCCATACACAGATACTGAGGAACAACTTGGTGGCCAGGGGTCACAGCTCTCGCCAAGTTCATCGTGCCATTGCCAGAGCTAATGCTATCCCCAGAAATCTAGCTCTCACGGGAAAGGCCCCTGATGCCATGGCCAAACCCATGATTCCCTTGGTTACCACGTTTCACCCCAATCTCCCTCCCCTTCGCAAAATCACTAATGACAATCACCATATCCTCCATACTTCAGATCGCCTTGCCCGCGCCATCCCCAACAGCCCCACATTGGCTTACAGGCGTCCTCGAAATCTACGGGACTTGATTGTTCGAGCTGAAGTCCCTTCCTTAGATGCATCCCCTCCCACCCAGCATGGTACTTTCAAGTGCAGTTCCAGATGTGTTGTCTGCCAGATTCATATCCAGGAGTCTGACTCCTTTTCTGGCCACTCTTCTGTCACTACCCATAGAACCATTGGTAACATCACTTGTAACACCTCTAATGTCATATATCTCATTTCTTGCAGGGTCTGTGGAGTGCAGTATGTAGGTGAGACTAAGAATACGCTCAAGAAGCGTTTCTATGCCCACCGGTCAACGGTCAACACCAAGAAACTAGACACCCCTGTTGGTCATCACTTCAACCTGCCTAACCACTCCATTTCTGATATGATTTTGCAGGGCATTGAATCTCTTGGCCATCGCAAGGTCTCAGTTCGCCTCAGCAGAGAGAAAGTGTGGATGAATCGTCTTCGAACTATTCAACCACATGGTCTCAACATCCAACTTGGAAATGATTAATCCTTTTCTTCCTCCATTGTCTTCTGTTACAGATAATCCATCTGGTCTTCCTTGTTTGTGTTTACCCATCTTCCCCCATCTTTCATCCCTTTCCACCTCAATACTGTCCCCCCCCCCCCCACATCATCCCTTCACTCTCACACTCTTTTGTCCGTTCCCACTCCCTGTGACCTTTGATCCTTCCCCTTTCTGGTCCCTCCCCTGTTTACACAAGACCCCTTGTGGTTTGCCATCTCCCTTTGTTTCTTTGTTCTCTCATCCACCCTCCCCTGCATCTTTCCACACCTTTCACACCTAATCCTCCTTTTGTGTTTCTTCTTTCAGCCCTGCATGTTTGTGTGCACCCCCATGTTAATGTATGTACCTCTGTCATTTCTGTTTTAGCCTCTGAAGAAGAACTTGCTAAGTTCGCAACGTCAGGCCACATTAATTTTAAGATTTATATATTTCAGGTCCATCCAGTCAGTAAGCAGTTTGCAGCAGTTTTACTTTTTTTCATATCTAGCTTTTGTTAGATGACAGCCGCATTTTATTATGCCGAAGCAAAGATAAAAGCATAAACTTGTATAGGCCTAAGCCTAGGTTTCATAAACTCCAAGGACGTCAGAGGCTCCGTCAAACTCCATATTGAAGTCTATCGATTCTGATTCTATTTTTGAGTAGCCATGTGCAGCACAAGAAATGCAATTCGAAACGTTAGACCATGTCTGCCATGTATAAACCTCCACTGGCCGAGACAGTAACTAAGTTCAAATAAAGTAAACAGCTAACTACGTGTCCAAAAATATCGTGAATTTCATCCCAACTAACTCCGTTGTTTACCAATAGAATTAAGCCGCAATTTCAGATCATGGCATGACAAAGTTTATAGAGCGAGTTTCAACAGCTTTGTGCAAGAGGGTAAGATTTAATGTTCAAATAAAGGAAACAACTACCTGCGCGTCAAAAAATATCATAAATTTGATCCTAACTAAAATGACTGTTATTTACTAATATAATTAAACCTCGATTTCAGATAATGGCATGACACATTTTATGGAGCGAATTTCATCAGCTTTGTGCAAGAGGGTGAGATTTAAACGCCATGCTAAAAAAACTCACTTTCAGAGTGTCGATACAGCGCTGGAGACGGTGGCGGAAGGCGCGTGCTGCGGCCCAAAGCTTCTGAAGGAATGCAGGATCACCCCTGATGTCATTGCACACCTCGATCTTTAGGCGCAACACACGATCGAGGAGATGGGCAATGACCGAAAGCGTGCACCAATTACTTCTATTTTTGTTCACTCTTTTCATCCATTTTGACATCAAATTTTATCGATACCTATTAATTCTGAAGGTTTACATCCTTCAAACTGCCAGAAAAAGACCAAAATTAAGTATAGGACTCCACGCCCCCCATTGTTACCCGTTCTGCCCTATATGACCAATGGTCGTTACTTCTTACATTTGATAATCGCACATGCGCATGCGTCTATTAATTCTATTTTATGAGTAATGGGTCCACTGGCGAAGTTCTTTTCTTTTTGGAGGGGAGGGGTGTTTGTTTTCCTTTATTTGTGTTAACGATGTGCATGATGTGTTCAAACATGAACAACAACCCCTTGAGTCACATGGTCTCTAATTGTAACGTCTGAAACTGTATACGTGTTTAAAACTAACTGGCAACTTAGACGACCGTTCTGTTCCATTTGTAGCCTTTAGTCAAGTCCCACGCGCCTATACCCGGACCATCCGGACACGTAACGCACCCTGGATGCTGGCACGTAAAAAGACGTTAAAAAACCCCTCACTTTCAGAATGTCGATACAGCGCTGGAGACGGTGGCGGAAGGCGCGTGCTGCTGCCCAAAACTTCTGAAGGAATGCAGGATCACCCCTGATGTCATTGCACACCTCGATCTTAAGGCGCAACACACGATCGTTGTGGCCGGATCCGTGTTTTGCAGTAAATTTACGCGATAATTTCACATCATCTTTATGAGACTATAGATTGTTTATAATGTAATTTGAACCTTAATTAAGGAAAAAGTACCAATCTGCATGTGATTTTCAGTGTTAATAGTGTATGTCGAGTAATTCTGGGGAATTTGGCAGATTTTTGATAAATCTGACAGATTTTCGATGTGTATTTAGCAGAATTCGGCTCTGGCCTTACGGTCACCCTGGTGAGATTTAAACGCCATACTAAACACAAAAACTCACTTTCAGAATGTCGATACAGCGCTGGAGACGGTGGCGGAAGGCGCGTGCTGCGGCCGAAAGCTTCTGAAGGAATGCAGGACCACCCCTGATGTCATTGCGCACCTTCTCGATCGTTTGGAGCAACACACAATCGAGGAGATGTGCAATGGCCGAAAGCGTGCACCATTTACTTCTATTTTTGTTCACTCTTTTCATCTATTTTGACAGTTTCGAAGCCTATGATTCTCAGAAGGCTTACATCCTTCAAACTGCCCAAAAAAACCACCAAATTTAAATACAAGTGCGAGTAAAAAAACACCTATTATACACTTTTAAAATTGGCCATGGTTTTATTCTCTAGCAAAATAATAAGATATTTTCATATGCACTTTTAGAGTAACTCTTCCTGCTTATTTTGGTGACATTTTCACTGGATTAGTTTTCATGCATGACTGCATGAAAATATCTTTTCTATATTGCTACAGAATAAAACTATGGCCAATTTTAAAAGTGTATATTTTTTTTGACTCGCACTTTGACTCCATCTCTCCCCGTTCTGTCATGTACCAATGATCGTTACTTCTTTCATCCGATAACCGCATATATGCGCCCATGCTTGTACTAGTTATATTTTATGATTAATGCATAAGTAATGAGTAACGCATAATAATGGTCCACTGGCGAACTTCTTTTCTTTTTGGAGGGGAGGGGTGTTTGTTTTGTTTGTGTTTACGATGTTTACGATGATTGGTTCAAACATAAACAACCGCCCCTAGAGTCACGTGGTCTTTAATTGAAACGTCTGTAGATGTAGGCCTACGTGTTTCAACAAAACTGCCAATAGATGACGGGTATGTGACATTTGAACCCAGCTACTATACAAAGACGTGTACTCGGCGCTGTTGTGGAGCATTCGTTCAGTAGACATCAAGTTGAAAGCATCCAGTGCATTTCCGCCTCCTGACTTTGCTTTGGTTTTCAAGTCTGTTTCAACCTGAAATGTAAGCTTTGGATAAATGTGGCCAGATTTGATATGTCAGTTGCTTGAAAAGAACCCCCCCCCCCCGGCAGTATTACATTTGTTGATGATTAACGACAATCTGTCACGGATGTGCGTTAATATAACTTTACATGTATAAAAACGACAGTGATATATACGCGTTATGTATACTTTTACTGCTGCTTCTGAGCGAACTTCATGAAAAGTACAAAATGCGCAACAACCAAATTAATCTGCGGGGAAAAAAGGAATGACATAATTTTATGTTACATGCTCGCACTTGTTTACGCGTCGTCTTACATTGCGATACAACCATATCATTGCCAGTTTCTTACTGTCATTCGTTTTCTCCCTCACTTTCTAGATTAGCCAGAATGAAGGTTTACATGTGCCTGCTTCTCCTGATGGTCGTTGGATGTGTCTTCGGTTTGGCAGAGACGGACGGTAAGTTAATATGTTCCATTATTCTTACGGTTCCGACATGTAGCATAGTGTCCTTATAACCACATTCGCACAGCCCCGTGGGCCTATCGTATGTCATGCTTGGAGTAAATGTATTTGATTCGATTTTTGATAATTTTGATTATAGTCTATATAAACATATTGAAATGAACGTTTAAGTTTTCATTGTAGAGGAGAGAACTCTTATTGTCAACATTGCCTTAAATCGCTCTACTAAAGTTCTGATGATGTTCCATCTTTATTGGAATTTAGAAAAATAAAACTTAGCTTAAACACTGTCTTTAAAGAGGGCTTTAAGATGATTAGTTGTGGCTTTTGTGGATTTCCCCCTAAACCTGCATGTTCCAAGGTTTTTAATAACAAAATATGTATATATTTTTGTTCGGTTTATTTTCAAATTATCAAACACTATGACACATTACCCGTTGGTTTTGTTATTCAATATATGTGAAGATTAGGTCATTGTTATCCTTAGGTGCAATTCACGCTATCTTTAAGTGCAATCCATGAATTCAGCACCAAAACCCCTTTTTAATGTCATGCAGACTTTCTTGCTGATGAGGAGTTGGTGCAAGAGCTGGAATCTCGCGAGATTGTGAAGAAGTGTAAGTTCATTGGTATTTAATAAGAATTTTGTAAAAAGAAAAAATATTTGAGCCGGGTTGGCACTACGACATGAATCAAAGCTTAGGAATTATTGAAAAGATGTGTTTCTGTTTATGCTGCCCGGGCGAATGCTGTTGTTTTTCTTGCAAATTTCAGTTAAGGTTTGATCATTTTCATACAGAATCTTTCATATTCAAGAAATTTTCTTGAATTGAAAAATTACATTTCGTTTTTTTTTTTGTGCACACAGTTTTTCGTTGCAGTTATTCTATTTTCTTTGAAATGCATTCAAGGTGACATTGTCATCCATAAGTTTACTTTTTGCCAATTACTTTTAATGAAATATTTGGCAATTGTCGAATAGCGTAAGATTTTGTAAAGTTTCTATTTCATTTATAGGCAATCACTTGTTACTGTCAGGGGTTCATTTATCAATACTGATGACATCAGGATTGATTATTTACACACCGGGTGTACAATTCTCCTTTCATTGGGCGCTGTTATCGGCGTTTGCTGCTTATTTAATCAGTCCTATCCTTTTGTTTGTATGAATTAATAATTTTCGTTTGCATTGTTTTGAATCGGAAGACAGTAAGACAAAAAATCTGAAAATCAAAAAGTGAATCTAATGAATCTTCAATGGAAACGAAACCAAGATGTTTTCTTGTTTATTTGCCTTGTTATTCTTTGAACGGGTCGTTTTATTATTTTGGTTAATTTCTGTTCACCGGGAACATGTTGGAATCTGAATGCAAATAACACAGAAACAAATTTGAACGCAAACATGTGAATAAAGTATGTGTGTCCATTCAGGAAATTCAATGCATGATAAACCTCGTGATATACTATCTCCGATCAAGGGCGGATCCGGGGGGGGGGGGCCAAAGGGGGCCATGGCCCCCCCAAAAACGAAACCTTTTTTTTTTTATGTAACATCGCAATAAAGGCAGGCAATGAGTACATCACCATCTTTTCCTCAAAAAAAACATTGGTTAAAGTGGTCAGAAATTGCCTCAGATCGCACCACAGAGCATCTAGAATCCAAATTTTTTTCGGGGCCCTTAAGCGGGCCCCGAACCCCACGCCGTAATTTATTGGACCCACTTTTTGGGGGGACCAAAATTTTTTTTTTTGCCCCCCAAAAATTGTGTTCTGGATCCGCCCTTGTCTCCGACAAATTGGAATGAATGAATACCATTTGAAGTTGAACTAACTATTTGTCATGTCAATTCTATAGCTAAACTTAGGGAAGCAAACGACTCTTCTTGGGGACTAAATGTATTAATTTTCAAATAGAACTGGTTGAAAGGGTCTAGAAATAAATTGAATGATCTTTTTTTAGGGGGGGGGGGGGTGTTTGAAATTGGCCGGAATCCGATAGTCCAGAGTTATATCTTTTCAAGATCATTATTCTGAGAAAACCGATATCTGAAATTTGGAACAAGTCTCTTTTCTGTGTGGTATAAAAACAAACAGTTTGAGGCTTTTACTGTATGGTAATTTATCCTGGGTCCGTGTAAACATTGACAGTCTCTTCAAAGCTTCCTTCAACAGGTTGTCCACACAAATATTTCTGTACGAGTCATTCGATCACTATGTTGGTTTCTGTTTCAGCTTGCACAAATGATAACCAATGTAATAGATATACCAGGTGTCGTAATGGCCGTTGCAGCTGGGGCTAATGATCGGACGCTAGGTATATTGGCAGTCAACACGAACGATTTAAACAACGGTAAGCCCATTATTGTAGATTTAGTGAACTTTCCCCGTCATCTCTCAGTACGAAATGACAGGATTTCTTTTTGTACTGAAGTTCTGCATGTATCAATTTCAAAATCTAAGAAATAAAAGCCCAATTAATGTGCTTTCTTTTAGTATAAGAATAATTCAAATCACTCATGTACTTTTTCAAGTTACTCGATTTTAAACACAACCACCGTTTCAAAGTTCTGTCCACGGATCACAAAAAAAGGTAATTGTTCTTTCAGCAAAACGACTACAATTCACATAGGGATGTATGTATGTGAATTGTTTTCGTCTGTTTTGTTTTCGAATTGTTTGTGTTTCAAATCCCGTAACTTGAAAAGTACATGAGTGATTTGTATGATTCTTGTACTAAGGCTAAAAAAAAAGTCTCTGGTTTCTGGTATGGAGCTTGCCCAAAAAAGTGGTGCGGCGACGCGGCTTTTTTTTTTAACCTGTTTTTTTTTTGGCTTCAAATGTCGGCTGATGACTGCAAAATGGTGCCCGACTAAACTTATAGTGCAAATATATGGGAGTCCAGAGAGGCCACATAAAGCTTATTCTCGATCATAACCCCATATAAAAACACGTTGAAATTGTGCAGCTGCAGGATTCCAGTCAAACCAGTGAGATTGGCGATTTTGAGACATCATCTTTCATTGAAAAAAAAACACCCAACTTTTTCATTTTGCCGACGCGCATGGCTACGGCGACGCGTGCGCATACCAGAAACCGGAGACTTATTTTTTTTTTTGCCTAAAGGAAAGCTTATTAATTGAGCTTTTATATCCTAGATTTTGAAAGTACTATTACTGCAGAACTTCATTACAAAAATGGTCCTGCTATTTGGGCTTATTTTTTTCTTGACTCACCCGGTATAATAGGTCTGGTGTTGCTAAACATCTTTGTTTACGACATGTCCTCTGAAACGTTCAATTTGTTAGTCGTTGGAGAAATCATGGTTTTTGTTCTTCTTTTAATATCTCCATGCAGATCGTCAGTGGTTAACCGACAGCAAGGCTTTATTCGGATTAAATAAAGAAAGATTTGACCAGTGGCGTAAATCTGTGCCGGCGATTAGTGGGGGGGGGGGGGGGACACGGGAGATGACCACAATCAACAAATTGCCTGGCCGTGGAAATTCCAAAAGCGGGGGGGGGGGGGGGGGGGGGAGGGGGCTGGACACCACATTACACTAGGGGCGCTCTTCAGGATTATGTATATCAATATGTACTAAATCCAAAATACCCCATATTTTTAAAGCTTTAAATTTGTACTTTGTTTCAGTGCTATTGAGTAAATTTGGGTTGTTGGGATGTTCAACAAATACCTCGAGATCCGCTTTCACGAAAAAGTGTGGGGGGGGGGGGGCTATTCCATAGCCCATCCCCCCTGGTCAAAAGGTAGCCCATCCCCCTGGTCAAAAGGTGTGGGGGATATATACCCCCCCCTTCCCCTCTGGGATTTACGCTTCTGGCTTTCGACATTAATTCAGTTTTCTTCTTTCCTGGTAAGATTGTCGATTTTTTTTGTTAACAATACTGCATGGGTCCGTGTTCCAGCCAGTTTTTCCATTGATTCCGTGACAGTGCTGTTCACGTCTGAAGTCTGCTCAATGTGAATTTAAAGAGTGATACTGAAATCAAAATGAAACAAAAAATATCTATACTCGATCCGTCAATACAGACATATATTAAACGATCGGCACATTTGAATTGTTCACAGAACGCATAAAAATCTAAATTCTTCTCGTCATTGAAATGACACAAATTATGAGCTCGAGCACGGACTTAATAATTATCTCCATGTGATGTGTTTTAAAAACAAATCTATGTTTGTAATCTTAGTTTGTTCATGTCTGTAATGTTTTTGTTCTTTTTTGGATATCGAATATCCGTGATGTTGGGTAAAATCCACTTTTAAAATATCCATAAATATTAATCCTGCATGTATCGTTGAAGCAGCGCTTGGATATGGGAACATTTTATGCATCCTAGGATATTTTTTTTGGAAAGGGTGGAACACAAGCCCCAGAGAAAACATAAGGTTATACTTTCTAAATTGGGACACTTTTTATCGTGATTTCAAATAAAACATACGTTGAGGGTTAGCCACCAACATTTAGGTTTGATTAGGCCAAAAAAAAGTCTCCGGTTTCTGGTATGGAGCTTGCCCAAAAAGTGGTGCGGCGACGCGGCTTTTTTTTTTTTTACGGTTTTTTTTTGCTTCAAATGTCGGCTGATGACTGCAAATGGTGCCCGACTAAATTTAGTGCAAATATATGGGAGTCCAGAGAGGCCACATAAAGCTTATTCTCGATCATAACCCTATCTAAAAACACGTTAAAATTGTGCAGCAGCAGGATTCCAGTCACACCAGTGAGTTTGGCGGTCTTGAGACATCATCTTTCATTGAAAAAAAAAAACCTTTTCATTTTGCCGACGCGCATGGCTACGGCGACGCGCGCGCATACCAGAAACCGGAGACTTTTTTTTTTGGCCTTAACGTGCTTGTTCAGAAAGCTGCGATGAACTGCATTTTGGGTGTGATCGTTATATTTGCATTCCAGAACGGACACTACATGTATAATGGCAACGTACCAATGCAATCATAAATAGCCTAGCCATATGTTACGCCCCAACTATATCACTTCGTCCCAACTATATAGTTGGCACCATAATCATAGTTGGGTGTAAAAGCTTTAATGGTTCTATTATTTAGGAAAGATGCTTAACCCGAAAGGGGCCTGTTATGACTTAAAAATAAAAAATAAAAATTATAAAAATAAAAATAAAAAACGTAAAAATCGGACCACGGGTTGGCACGTAGCGAAAAATTTTCCAGCGCTACGCGCCGTGAAAACTGAATTTTCGCATATACGTCGTGTACACCGAGCAGAATTGCCCTTCATACATATGAATAATTAATTTGTCATAATTCCAAAACCCTTTGACCTATAGTCATGAATTTTCTTGGGCATGTTTAGGAAGAGTTGCTCTATGCATGTGCTGAGTTTCAAAATTTTTCGTCACTCGATGGCCGAGATCTTAGGGGGGGGGGCGGAATCCGCGGAATCCTTTAGGGTTAAATGTGATTTTATTTCTGTCGCTGAGGATGTCATCAGACAGAATACTATATTCCTTTGAAAATGATAATTGTTGTATTAATGTAAACAGGAAATTGTGTTGTGTAAAATACTCGGCCATTATGCATATCTTTCTTGCACAACTTGGATAGGATGTTAGATGGGATGTTTGGTGTTAACAGGTGTTTGTTAACTGTAAAAGAAGATTCACTTCTTTAAAAAGGGCTTTAATATTATTCGTAATTAATTGAACGTGGGCTATTTCTTATCCCTTTTCATCCTTCGATGCTACCTCTTTCGTAAACTATTGTGAATGGTATAGCTTCGTGGCAAAATAAATTGACTCTTGCATCAAAACAATTTATCACTGCCCATGAATTCATTCAAAACGCCTGTCTTTAATGGTCATCCATGGCGCTTTGATAGTGTTTTCAAACCCCGTGCCTCATAGCTTTTTGAGACCGCTTCATCAAAAATAAATTTCTCCCGGAATATTTCGTTTTTCGCTTGTATTTCCGTGGGTGTTTCGTTCATAATTGAACATCGTTTGGTGAACGGTCTCCAGGACGGCACAGGAGTTTTGTTTTGTTATACAACTGGCTGCAGTGGTCTTTTGAGTTTTTTGCATCTTTTCGTCATTTCGATTTTGTTTGCTTCGCCCGGCCGTGGGCGTGAAGCCGTGCACTGAGTTGCCCCTGCACGCCAGGTGACTGTAGCCTGCTAAATCATCGGACTGATACTTCATTTATTTCGTCTGGGTTTCTGCAGCTGACTTGAACTTGTTCAGTTATTTGTTCAACCTCTTGGTGAGGTTTTGAGATCGTGATTAGTCCATCAGTGAAGCTTGTGTGCTTGAGTCATGCTCTGTCATACCGCGAAAAATTGAATTCGAAATCGGAGTCACTTCTAATGGAACAAAAATAAAGCACTCTTAGTGGAGACGATAACTCAAGAACAACACAGTGCACTTAATGGAAATTTCGTTCAATAACTATTTGGGATATAGAATATCGATGGTTTGAAAATTGACGGGAACCATTGAAGAATAAATTTAATATGATTTAAGGAAATACAGTGTACTAACCGCGAAAAACTCAATTCGAGATTCCCGTAGTCACTTCTAATGGAACAAAAATAAAGCACCCCTTGTGGAGACGATAACTCAAGAACAACTCAGTGCACTGAATTGCAAAAATGTGTTTGGGATATAGGACAGAAATGGTTTGAAAATCTAAGGGAACCATTGAAGAATAAATTCAATATTATTCAAGTAAATACTGTGTACATACCGCGAAAAATTCAATTCGAATTCGAGTTACTTTAAATAAAGCATTCTTTGTGGAGACGATGACTCAAGAACAACACAGTACACTGAATTGAAATTTCGTTCAATAATTATTTTGGATATAGAATATCGATGGTTTGAAAATTGACGGGAACCATTGAAGAATAAATTTAATATGATTTAATGAAATACAGTGTACTAACCGTGAAAAAATTCAATTCAAGATTCCCGGCGTCACTTCTAATGGAACAAAGATAAAGCACTCTTTGTGGAGACGATAACTCCAGTAAAACACATTGCACTTATTTGAAATTGCGACCCATAATTGACTGTGATATACTAGTCAATATATTTGAAATTCGACAGAAACCTTTGATTTGTTATACAACTGACACAAATTAATACAACAAAAACAAAAACGACAATGAGCACTGTCGTACATTTTACCAACATCAACTTCTTCCAACAGAGGGCGCACTACATAAATACTGAAACCGCAAAGACTTCAGTCAACGTGGATACGATCTGCCCAACGAAGTTGGCACAAGTAATGGACTTTGTGGAGACGATAACTCAAGAACAACTCAGTGCACTGAATTGAAATTTCGTTCAAAAATTGTTTGGGATATAGGACAGAAATGGTTTGAAAATCTACGGGAACCATTGAAGAATAAATTCAATATTATTTAAGGAAATACTATGTACATACCTCAAAAAATTCAATTCGAATTCGAGTTACTTTAAATGGAACAAAAATAAAGCACTCTTTATGGAGACAATAACTCAAGAACAACATAGTACACTGAATAGAAATTTCGTTCAATAATTGTTTGGGATATAGAATATCGATGGTTTGAAAATTGACGGGAACCATTCAAGAATAAATTTAATGTGATTTAATGAAATACAGTGTACTAACCGCGAAAAATTCAATTCGAATTCGGCGTCACTTTTAATGGAGCAAAAACTAAGCCCACATTGTGGAGACGATAACTCCAGTAAAACACATTGCACTGATTTTAAATTGCGACCCATAATTGACTGTTATATACGAGACAATATATTTGAAATTCGACAGAAACCTTCGAAGACAAAAATTAATACAACAAAAACAAAAACGACAATGAGCACTGTCGTACATTTTACCAACATCAAGTCAAGGGGAACCATTGAAGAATAAATTTAATATGATTTAAGGAAATACAGTGAACTAACCGCGAAAAATTCAATTCCAGATTCCCGGAGTCACTTCTAATGGTCAAAATTAGTGAAAATTATTAATATTTTTTTTTTAAATCTTCAATATTTTTAGCGTTTAAAGGTCGATTGATGATTCTCTGGCATCCAAAGACATTTCTGAGTTGTTTGGAGAAAAGTCAATTGTTTGGCCAAATTTGATCCAAAAGTAAGGGTTTTGTACAGAAACTATAGTCCATGTCGACACGCTCTCTCCAAAATGAAGAGAGCGAATTTAATTGAATTGTGACCTAATGATTCACCATTTAAAATCGACAAACTAGACAGAAGATTTAAACGAAATATTGTTTTTCTCTCAAGCAACAGTGTCTTGTGTCAACACGGAGAGAAACTCGGCAATGGGCTGCAGTCGCAGTCTAAACAGAACATTTGCCTCACTTTTGCACAGAAACTATAGTCCATGTGGACACGCTATCTCAAAAATTAAGGGACGCCTTTAATTGAATTGTGACCTGATGATTCATCATTAAAAATAGACAAGCTAGACAGAAGATTTAAACCAAATATTTTTTTTCTCTCCTTCAACGCTGTTTGTGTCAACACGGAGAAAAACTTGGCGATGGGCTGCAGTCGCAGTCTAAACAGACCATTTGCCTCACTTTTGCACAGAAACTATAGTCCATGTGGACACGCTATCTCAAAAATTAAGGGACGCATTCAATTGAATTGTGACCTGTTGATTCACCATTAAATATAGCCAAAACAGACAGGAGATTGAAACGAAATATTTTTATTCTGTCAATCACCGCGAAATACTGTGTACATACCGCGAAAAATTCAATTCGAATTCGAGTTACTTTAAATGGAACAAAAACAAAGATCACATTGTGGAGACGATAACTCAAGAACAACACAGTACACTGAATTGAAATTTCGTTCAATAATTGTTTGGGATATAGAATATCGATGGTTTGAAAAATGACGGGAACCAATGAAGAATAAAATTAATATGATTGAAGGAAATACAGTGTACTAACCGTGAAAAATTCAATTCGAGATTCCCGGAGTCACTTCTAATGGAACAAAAATAAAGCACTCTTTGTGGAGACGATAACTCCAGTAAAACACATTGCACTGATATGAAATTGCGTCCCATAATTGACTGTGATATTCGTGACAATATGTTTGAAATTTGACAAAAATCGTTGAAGACAAAAATTAATACAACGAAAACAAAAACGAGAATGAGACCTGTCGTACATTTTACCAACATCAACTTCTTCCAACAGAGGGCGCGCTACACAAATACTGGTCACCACACCGCAAAGACCTGTCAACGTGGATACGATCTGCCCAAACGAAGTTGGCATCAAGTGATGGACTTTGTGGATACGATAACTCAAGAAGAACACAGTGCACTGAATTGAAATTACGTTCAATAATTGTTTGGGATATGGGACAAGAATGGTTTGAACGTCAAGGGGAACCATTGAAGAATAAATTTAATATGATTTATAGGAAATACAGTGTACTAACCGCGAAAAATCCAATTCGAGATTCCCAGAGTCACTTCTTTGAAGGTCGATTGATGTTTCTCTTGCATCCAAAGACATTTCTGAGTTGTTTGGAAAAAAGACCATTTTTGACTACATTTGCCTCACTTTTTGCACAGAAACTATGGTCCATGTCGACACGCTATCTCAAAAATTAAGGGACGCATTCAATTGAATTGTGACCTGATGATTCATCATTAAATATAGACAAAATAGACAGGAGACTTAAACGAAATATTGTTATTCTGTCAATCACCACGAAATACTGTGTACATACCGCGAAAAATTCAATTCGAATTCGAGTTACTTTAAATGGAACAAAAACAAAGACCACATTGTGGAGACGATAACTCCAGTAAAACACATTGCACTGATTTAAAATTGCTTCCCATAATTGACTGTGATATTCGTGACAATATATTTGAAATTTGACAGAAACCGTTGAAGACAAAAATTAAAACAACTAAAACAAAAACGACAATGTGAAAGAGCACTGCCGAACATTTTACCAACATCAACTCCTTCCAACAGAGGGCGCACTACACAAATACTGGTCACCACACTGCAAAGACTTCAGTCAACGTGGATACGATCTGTCCAACGAAGTTGGCACAAGTATTGGACTTTGTGTAGACGTTAACTCAAGAACAACTTTGATTACTGAATTGAAATTTCGTTCAAAAATTGTTCAGGATATAGGACAGCAATGGTTTGAAAATCCACGGGAACCATTGAAGAATTTGAACCCAAAGTAAGGCTTTTGTACAGAAACTATAGTCCATGTCGACACGCTCTCTCCAAAATAAAGAGAGCGAATTTAATTTAATTGTAACCTAATGATTCACCATTTAAAATAGACAAACTAGACAGAAGATTTAAACGAAATATTGTTTTTCTCTCAAGCAACAGTGTCTTGTGTCAACACGGAGAGAAACTCGGCGATGGGCTGCAGTCGCAGTCTAAACAAAACATTTGCCTCACTTTTGCACAGAAACTATAGTCCATGTCGACACGCTATCTCCAAAAGTATGTAATTGAATTGAATTGAATTGTAACGTGATGATTCCTCATTAAGAATAGACAAACTAGACAGAAGATTTAAACGAAATGTTGTTTTTCTCTCCATCAACGGTGTTTGTGTCAACACGGAGAAAAAACTCGGCGATGGGCTGCAGTCGCAGTCTAAACAGACCATTTGCCTCACTTTTGCACAGAAACTATAGTCCATGTCGACACGCTATCTCCAAAAGTATGTAATTGAATTGAATTGAATTGTAACGTGATGATTCCTCATTAAGAATAGACAAACTAGACAGAAGATTTAAACGAAATGTTGTTTTTCTCTCCATCAACGGTGTTTGTGTCAACACGGAGAAAAAACTCGGCGATGGGCTGCAGTCGCAGTCTAAACAGACCATTTGCCTCACTTTTGCACAGAAACTATAGTCCATGTCGACACGCTATCTCAAAAATTAAGTGACGCATTGAATTGAATTGTGACCTGATGATTCATCATTAAGTATAGACAAAATAGACAGGAGATTGAAACGAAATATTGTTTTTCTGTCAATCAACGCGAAATACTGTGTTCATACCGCGAAAAATTCAATTCGAATTCGAGTTACTTTAAATCGAACAAAAGCAAAGCCCACATTGTGGAGACGATAACTCAAGTAAAACACATTGCACTGATTTTAAAAAAATGCGTCCCATAATTGACTGGGATATTCGTTACAATATATTTGAAATTTGACAAAAACCGTTGAAGACAAAAATTAATACAACTAAAACAAAAACGACAATGTGTAAGAGCACTGCCGTACATTTTACCAACATCAACTTCTTTCAACAGAGGGCGCGCTACACAAATACTGGTCACCACACCGCAAAGACTTCTGTCAACGTGGATACGATCTGCCCAAACGAAGTTGGCATCAAGAGATGGACTTGGTTGAGACGATAACTCAAGAAGAACACAGTGCACTGAATTGAAATAACGTTCAAAAATTATTTGGGATATGGGACGAGAATGGTTTGAAAATCAAGGGGAACCATTGAAGAATAAATTTAATATGATTTATAGGAAATACAGTGTACTAACCGCAAAAAATTCAATTCGAGATTCCCAGAGTCGATTTTTTTGAAGGTCGATTGATGTTTCTCTTGCATCCAAAGACATTTCTGAGTTGTTTGGAGAAAAGTCCATTTTTGGCCAAATTTGATCCAAAAGTAAGGCTAAGCCATCGCATTTTTTTTCAATTTTGCCTGAAAAATGAAATTGCTTAAAACTTGCAGGGAAGATGCCTGAGGGTCTCTAGAACACATTCGAACTGGAATTTTGGACAGATTTGACGTTTTAAAGAAAATTATCCTCGAAAATTTCGGTCAAAATTAGTGAAAATTATTAATATTTTTCTCTATAAGTCGAGGATTTTTTCAGAAATCTTCAATATGTTGAGCATTTAAAGGTCGATTGGTGTTTTCTTGCATCCAAAGACATTTCTGAGTTGTTTGAAAAAAGTCAATTTTGGGCCAAATTTGGTCCAAAAGTAAGGCTAAAACCTTGCACTTTTTTTCAATTTTGGCCAAAAAATGAAATTGCTTGAAAGTTGCTAGAAAGATGCCTTAAGGGCCCTAGAACGCATTCCAAATCGATTGCTGGACAGACGTACTATTAAAGAGGAAATTATGTGGAAAAATTAAGGTTAAATCGCTGTTGAATTACTGAATTGCTGTTTTTTCCTCCAAAAATTGACAATTTTTTCCCAATTCTTCAAAATTATGTGTGTTAGAGTATTGATTGATGTTCCTCTTGTATTCAGATAAATTTCTGCCTTGTTTTGGGAAAAGTCAATTTTTGGCCAATTTTGACTTAAAATGTAAGGCTTACCCCTTGCATTTTTCTCAATTTTTGGCAAAAAATGAAATATATTGCAAGTTGCTTGAAAGATGCCTTAAGGGCCCTAGAACGCATTCCAAATCGATTGCTGGACAGATGTGCTATTAAAGGGGATTAAAGGTCGCCCCCAGAGGTAGGTACTGCTAGAAGCGACGATGAATTGTCGCCTCTAGAGGTAGGTACCGCTAGAGGCGACCATCAATAGTCGCCCCCACAGGAAGGTACCGCTGGAGGCGACCATCAATAGTCACCCCCCAGAGGTAGGTACCGCTAGAAGCGACGATGAATTATCGCCTCTAGAGGTAGGTACCGCTAGAGGCGACCATCAATAGTCGTCCCCACAGGAAGGTACCGCTGGAGGCGACCATCAATAGTCGCCCCCAGAGGTAGGTACCGCTAGAAGCGACGATGAATTATCGCCTCTAGAGGTAGGTACCGCTATAGGCGACCATCAGTAGTCGCCCCCACAGGTAGGTACCGCTAGAGGCGACCATCAGTAGTCGCCCCTAGAGGTAGGTACCGCTAGAGGCGACCATCAATAGTCGCCCCTAGAGGTAGGTACCGCTAGAGGCGACCAACAATAGTCGCCCCTAGAGTATTGATTGATGGTCCTCTTGCATCCAGATGAATTTCTGCCTTGTTTGGAGAAAAGTCAATTTTTGGCCAAATTTGATCAAAAAGAAGGCTAACCCCTGGCAATTTTTTCAATTTTGGCCGACAAATGAAATTGCTTAAAACTTGCAGGAAAGATGCCTGAGGGTCTCTAGAGCACATTCGAACTGGAATTTTAGACAGATTTGGCGTTGTAAAGAAAAATATCGTCGAAAATTTTGGTCAAAATTAGTAAAAATTATTAATATTTTTCTCAATAAGTCGAAGATTCTTTTTTATTTTTTTATTTTTTTTTTTTAGAAATCTTCAATATTTTTAGCTTTTAAAGGTCGATAAATGATTCTCTTGCATCCATAGACACTTCTGAGTTGTTCGAAGAAAAGTCAATTTTCGGCCAAATTTGATCAAAAAGTAAGGCTAACCCCTTGCAACTTTTTCAATTTTGGCCGAAAATTGAAATTGCTTGAAAATTGCAGGGAAGATGCCTGAGGGTCCCTCGACATATTTAAACTGGAATTTTAGACAGATTTTGCGTTTGAAAGAAAATTTCGGTAAAATTTAGTGAAAATTATTTAAAAAAATTCAAAATTTGGGGATTTTTTTTAAAAATCTTCAATGGGTTTAGCGTTTGAAGGTCGATTGTTGTTTTTCTTGCATCCAAAGACGTCACTGAGTTGTTTGGAGAAAAAGTCAGTTTTGGCCAAATTTGATCAAAAAGTAAGGCTAACCCCTTACAATTTGTTTTCTATTTTGGCCGAACAATGAAATTGCTTGAAACTTGCAGAGAAGATTGCTGAGGGTCTCTCGACATATTCAACCTGGAATTTTAGACAGATTTGGCGTTGTAAAGAAAAATATCTTCGAAAATTTCGGTCAAAATTAGTGAAAATTATTAATATTTTTCTCAATAAGTCGAAGATTCTTTTTTTTTTTTTTTTTAAGAAATCTTTAATATTTTTAGCATTTAAAGGTCGATAAATGATTCTCTTGCATCCATAGACATTTCTGAGTTGTTCTGAGAAAAGTCAATTTTTGCCCAAATTTGATCAAAAAATAAGGCTAACCCCTTGCAACTTTTTCAATTTTGGCCGAAAATTGAAATTGCTTGAAATTGCAGAGAAGATGCCTTAGGGTCCCTCGACATATTTAAACTGGACTTTTAGACAGATTTTGCGTTTTAAAGAAAAATATTGTCGAAAATTTCGGTCAAAATTAGTGAAAATTATTCACATTTTTCTCAATAAGTCGAGGATTTTTAAAGAAATCTTCAAAATGTTTAGTGTTTGAAGGTCGATTGTTGTTTTTCTTGCATCCAAAGACGTTATTGAGTTGTTTGGAGAAAAGTCAGTTTTTGGCCAAATTTGATCAAAAAGCAAGGCTTACCCCTTACAATTTTTTTCAATTTTGGCCGAAAAATGAAATTGCTTGAAACTTGTAGGGAAGATGCCCGAGGATTCTGAGAGCTCATTCGAACTGGAATTTTGGACGGATTTGGCTTTTTAAAGAAAATTTCCCTCGAAAATTTCGGTCAAAATTAGTAAAAATTATTAAAAATGTTCTCAATAAGGCGAAGATATTTTTTTTCAGAATTTGATCCAAAAGTAAGGCTCACCCCTTGCAATTTTTTTCAATTTTGGCCGAAAAATGAAATTGCTTGAAACTTGCAGGGTAGATACCTGAGGGTCCCTCGACATATTCGAACTGGAATTTTGGACGGATTTGGCGTCTTAAAGAAAAATATCGTTGAAAATTTGGTCAAAAAAATGAAAATTATTAATAGTTTTCTCAAGAAGTCGAGTATTTTTTCAGAAATCTTCAATAGTTTTAGAGTTTGAAGGTCGATAAATGATTCTCTTGCATCCGAAGACATTAGTGAGTGTTTGGGGAAAAGTCCATTTTTGGCCAAATTTGATCCAAAAGTAAGGCTAACCCCTCGCAATTTTTTTCAATTTTGTCCGAAAAATAAAATTGCTTGAAACTTGCAGGGAAGATGGCTGAGGGTCCCTAGAACACATTCGAACTGGAATTTTGGAGAGATTTGGCGTTTTAAAGAAAATTATCGTTGAAAATTTCGGTCTAAATTAGTGATAATTATTAACATTTTTCTCATTAAGTCGAAATTTTTCAAGAAATCGTCAATATTTTTAGTGTTTGAAGGTCGATTGATGTTTCTCTTGCATCTAAAGACATTTCTGAGTTGTTTGGAGAAAAGTCAATTTTTGGCCAAATTTGATCAAAAAGTAAGGACAACCCCTGGAAATTTTTTTCAATTTTGCCTGAAAAATGAAATTGCTTAAAACTTGCAGGGAAGATGCCTGAGGGTCCCTAGAGCACATTCGAACTGGAATTTTGGACGGATTTGGCGTTTTAAAGAATATTATCCTCGAAAATTTCGGTCAAAATTAGTGAAAATTGTTAATATTTTTCTCTATAAGTCGAGGATTTTTTCAGAAATCTTCAATATTTTGAGCATTAGAAAGGTCGATTGGTGTTTTCTTGCAATCAAAGACATTTCTGAGTTGTTTGAAAAAAAAGTCAATTTTGGGCCAAATTTGGTCCAAAAGTAAGGCTAAAACCTTGCACTTTTTTTCATTTTTGGCCAAAAAATGAAATTGCTTGAAAGTTGCTAGAAAGATGCCTTAAGGGCCCTAGAACGCATTCCAAATCGATTGCTGGGCAGATGTACTATTAAAGAGGAAATTCTGTCGAAAAATTAAGGTTAAATCGCTGTTGAATTACCTGTTTTTTCATCCAAAAATTGACAATTTTTTCCCAAATCTTCAAAATTTTGTGTGTTAGAGTATTGATTGATGTTCCTTTTGTATTCAGATAAATTTCTGCCTTGTTTTGAGAAAAGTCAATTTTTGGCCAATTTTGACTTTAAATGTAAGGCTAACCCCTTGCATTTTTCTCAATTTTTGGCAAAAAATGAAATTTCCTGCAAGTTGCTTGAAAGATGCCTTAAGGGCCCTAGAACGCATTCCAAATCGATTGCTGGACAGATGTGCTATTAAAGGGGATTAAAGGTCGCCCCCAGAGGTAGATACCGCTAGAGGCGACCATCAAAAGTCGCCCCCACAGGAAGGTACCGCTGGAGGCGACCATCAATAGTCGCCCCCAGAGGTAGGTACCGCTAGAAGCGACGATGAATTATCCCCTCTAGAGGTAGGTACCGCTAGAGGCGACCATCAATAGTCGCCCCCACAGGAAGGTACCGCTGGAGGCGACCATCAATAGTCGCCCCCAGAGGTAGGTACCGCTAGAAGCGACGATGAATTATCGCCTCTAGAGGTAGGTACCGCTATAGGGGACGATGAATTATCGCCTCTAGAGGTAGGTACCGCTATAGGCGACCATCAGTAGTCGCCCCCCCCACAGGTAGGTACCGCTAGAGGCGACCATCAGTAGTCGCCCCTAGAGGTAGGTACCGCTAGAGGCGACCATCAATAGTCGCCCCTAGAGGTAGGTACCGCTAGAGGCGACCAACAATAGTCGCCCCTAGAGTATTGATTGATGTTCCTCTTGCATCTAGATGGATTTCTGCCTTGTTTGGAGAAAAGTAAATTTTTGGCCAAATTTGATCAAAAAGTAAGGCTAACCCCTGGCAATTTTTTCAATTTTGGCCGACAAATGAAATTGCTTAAAACTTGCAGGGAAGATGCCTGAGGGTCTCTAGAGCACATTCGAACTGGAATTTGGACAGATTTGGCGTTTTAAAGAAAATTATGCTCGAAAATTTCGGTCAAAATTAGTGAAAATTATTAATATTTTCTCTATAAGTCGAGGATTTTTCCAGAAATCTTCAATATTTTGAGCATTTAAAGGTCGATTGGTGTTTTTCTTACATCCAAAGACATTACTGAGTTGTTTGAGAAGTAAGGTTTACACCTTGCACTTTTTTTCAATGTTGGCCTAAAAATGAAACTGCTTGAAACCTGCGGGAAGATGGCTGAGGGTCTCTCGACATATTCAACCTGGAATTTAAGACAGATTTGGCGTTGTAAAGAAAAATATCTTCGAAAATTTTGGTCAAAATTAGTGAAAATTATTAATATTTTTCTCAATAAGTCGAAGATTCTTTTTTTTTTTTTTTTTTAGAAATCTTTAATATTTTTAGCATTTAAAGGTCGATAAATGATTCTCTTGCATCCATAGACACTTCTGAGTTGTTCTGAGAAAAGTCAATTTTTGGCCAAATTTGATCAAAAAGTAAGGCTAACCCCTTGCAACTTTTTCAATTTTGGCCGAAAATTGAAATTGCTTGAAAATTGCAGGGAAGATGCCTTAGGGTCCCTCGACATATTCGAACTGGAATTTTGGACGGATTTGGCGTCTTAAAGAAAAATATCGTTGAAAATTTGGTCAAAAAACTGAAAATTATTAATAGTTTTCTCAAGAAGTCTAGTATTTTTTCAGAAATCTTCAATAGTTTTAGAGTTTGAAGGTCGATAAATGATTCTCTTGCATCCAAAGACATTGCTGAGTTGTTGGGGGAAAAGTCAATTTTTGGCCAAATTTGATCAAAAAGTAAGGCTAACCCCTTGCAATTTTTTCAATTTTGGCCGAAAAATGAAATTGCTCGAAACTTGCAGGGAAGATGCCTGAGGGTCCATAGAGCTCATTCGAACTGGAATTTTGGACAGCTTTGGCGTTTTAAAGAAAAATATCGTCGAACATTTCTGTAAAAAAACTGAAAATTATTAAGATTTTTTTCTCAATAAGTCGAGTATTTTTTCAGAAATCTTCAACAGTTTTAGAGTTTGAAGGTCGATTGATGATTCTCTTGCATCCAAAGACATTTCTGCGTTGTTTTGGGAAAAGTCAATTTTTGGCCAAATTTGATCAAAAAGTAAGGCTAACCCCTTGCAATTTTTTCAATTTTGGCCGAAAAATGAAATTGCTTGAAACTTGCAGGGAAGATGCCTTAAGGGTCCATAGAGCTCATTCGAACTGGAATTTTGGACAGCTTTGGCGTTTTAAAGAAAAATATCGTCGAACATTCCTGTAAAAAAACTGAAAATTATTAAGATTTTTTTTCTCAATAAGTCGAGTATTTTTTCAGAAATCTTCAACAGTTTTAGAGTTTGAAGGTCGTTAATGATTCTCTTGCATCCAAAGACATTTCTGCGTTGTTTGGGGAAAAGTCAATTTTTGGCCAAATTTGATCAAAAAGTAAGGCTAACCCCTTGCAATTTTTTCAATTTTGGCCGAAAAATGAAATTGCTTGAAACTTGCAGGGAAGATGCCTGAGGGTCCATAGAGCTCATTCGAACTGGAATTTTGGACAGCTTTGGCGTTTTAAAGAAAAATATCGTCGAACATTTCTGTAAAAAAACTGAAAATTATTAAGATTTTTTTCTCAATAAGTCGAGTATTTTTTCAGAAATCTTCAACAGTTTTAGAGTTTGAAGGTCGATTGATGATTCTCTTGCATCCAAAGACATTTCTGCGTTGTTTGGGGAAAAGTCAATTTTTGGCCAAATTTGATCAAAAAGTAAGGCTAACCCCTTGCAATTTTTTCAATTTTGGCCGAAAAATGAAATTGCTTGAAACTTGCAGGGAAGATGCCTTAAGGGTCCATAGAGCTCATTCGAACTGGAATTTTGGACAGCTTTGGCGTTTTAAAGAAAAATATCGTCGAACATTTCTGTAAAAAAACGGAAAATTATTAAGATTTTTTTTCTCAATAAGTCGAGTATTTTTTCAGAAATCTTCAACAGTTTTAGAGTTTGAAGGTCGATTAATGATTCTCTTGCATCCAAAGACATTTCTGCGTTGTTTTGGGAAAAGTCAATTTTTGGCCAAATTTGATCAAAAAGTAAGGCTAACCCCTTGCAATTTTTTCAATTTTGGCCGAAAAATGAAATTGCTTGAAACTTGCAGGGAAGATGCCTTAAGGGTCCATAGAGCTCATTCGAACTGGAATTTTGGACAGCTTTGGCGTTTTAAAGAAAAATATCGTCGAACATTTCTGTAAAAAAACGGAAAATTATTAAGATTTTTTTCTCAATAAGTCGAGTATTTTTTCAGAAATCTTCAACAGTTTTAGAGTTTGAAGGTCGATTAATGATTCTCTTGCATCCAAAGACATTTCTGCGTTGTTTTGGGAAAAGTCAATTTTTGGCCAAATTTGATCAAAAAGTAAGGCTAACCCCTTGTATTTTTTCAATTTTGGCCGAAAAATGAAATTGCTTGAAACTTGCAGGGAAGATGCCTGAGGGTCCCTACAGCTCATTCGAACTAAAATTTTGGACAGATTTGGCGTTTTAAATAAAAATATCGTCGAACATTTCGGTCGAAAAACTGAAAATTATTAATATTTTTCTCAATAAGTCGAGTATTTTTTCAGAAATCTTCAATAGTTTTAGAGTTTGAAGGTCGATTGATGATTCTCTTGCATCCAAAGTCGTCGAGTATTTTTTCAGAAATCTTCAATAGTTTTAAAGTGTGAAGGTCGATTGATGATTCTGTTGCATCCAAAGACATTCCTGAGCTGTTTGGGGAAAAGTCAATTTTCGGCCACATTTGATCAAAAAGTAAGGTTTACCCCTTGTATTTTTTTCAATTTTGGCCGAAAAATGAAATTGCTTGAAACTTGCAGGTAAGATGCTTGAGGGTCCATAGAGCTCGTTCGAACTGGAATTTTGGACAGATTTGGCGTTTTAAAGACAAATATCGTGGAAAATTTCGGTCAAATACTGAAAATTATTAATATTTTTCTCAATAAGTCGTCGAGTATTTTTTCAGAAATCTTCAATAGTTTTAGAGTTTGAAAGTCGATTGATGATTCTCTTGCATTCAAAGACATTCCTGTGTTGTTTGGGGAAAAGTCAATTTTTGGCCAAATTTGATCAAAAAGTAAGGCTAACCCCTTGCAATTTTTTCAATTTTAGCCGAAAAATGAAATTTCTTGAAACTTGCAGGGAAGATGCCTGATGGTCCCTCGACATATTCGAACTGGAATTTTGGACAGATTTGGCGTTTTAAAGACAAATATCGCCGAACATTTTGGTCAAAAAACTAAAAATTCTTAATATTTTTTACAATAAATCGAGTATTTTTTTCAGAAATCTTCAACAGTTTTACAGTTTGAAGGTCGATTGATGATTCTCTTGCATCCAAAGACATTTCTGCGTTGTTTGGGGAAAAGTCAATTTTTGGCCAAATTTGATCAAAAAGTAAGGCTAACCCCTTGCATTTTTTTCAATTTTGGCCGAAAAATGAAATTGCTTGAAACTTGCAGGGAAGATACCTGATGGTCCCTCGACATATTCGAACTGGAATTTTGGACAGATTTGGCGTTTTAAAGACAAATATCGTGGAAAATTTCGGTCAAAAAATTGAAAATTATTAATATTTTTCTCAATAAGTCGAGTATTTTTTCAGAAATCTTCAATAGTTTTAGAGTTTGACAGTCGATTGATGATTCTCTTGCATCCAAAGACATTTCTGAGTTGTTTGGGGAAAAGTCAATTTTTGGCCAAATTTGATCAAAAAGTAAGGCTAACCCCTTGCATTTTTTTCAATTTTGTCCGAAAAATGAAATTGCTTGAAACTTGCAGGGAAAATGCCTGAGGGTCCCTAGAGCTCATTCGAACTGGAATTTTGGAGATATTTTGCGTTTTAAAGACAAATATCGTCGAACATTTCGGTCAAAACACTAAAATATTATTAATATTTTTCTCAATAAGTCGAGTATTTTTTCAGAAATCTTCAACAGTTTTAGAGTTTGAAGGTCGATTGATGGTTCTCTTGCATCCAAAGACAATTCTGGGTTGTTGTAAAGACTGCCCTTTTCTATTCAAATGCCCTTTTTTTCACAAGCGCTTACCCCCTCCCAATATTTTGTGTAGGGTGCCCTTTTTTACAAGTGCCCCTTTTTCTGAACAAGTGCCCTTTTGAAAAGTATGTGGTGGCCTTTTTGGTGCCATCGGCCGTTGCGGGTGCCTTTTTTTTGGTTCATTTCGCGCATGTATCTCCGTTAGAAGCATATTGTCCGTTAGTGTGCATAATTGTCGGTTTTGAACAGCGCCCCCCATCGACATACGGTACCAGCCCCCACTACTTGAATTTGCGGAGGCCAAGTGTCCGGGGAAAAAAACGTGTCTACATTTCAGCACGGATGTGCAAGTGCCCTTTTCAAAATTTTTTTTACCCCCCCCCCCCCCCCCACACATAAAATTGACCGTGCTACGCCACTGCCCTTTCCTTTTAGGGTACGTTCAATTTTTGAAAAATAGAGCTCGATCTTCTTGGAATCACATCGGAATGCTAGTTTTGTATGAAATCACACAAAACATTAACCAACGTTCTATAAATTGAAATCATACCTCACCAATTTTCCTCTCACATCTTAATGCAAAAACAAAATTTATATTCTGTACAGTCTAGGCAAGTCTAGCTTTTGTTAGCTGACAGCAGCATTTTATTGTGCCGAAGCAAAGATAAAACAGCATAAAACATTTATTTATAGATAAGCATATGTTTCATAAACTCCAAGGACGTCAGAGGCTCCGTCAAACTCCATATTGAAGTCTACCGCGATACTAATACTATTTTTGAGTAGCCATGTGCAGCACAAGAAATGCAATTCAAAACGTAAGACCATGTCTGCTACGTGTAAACCTCCATTGGCCGAGGCAGTAACTAAGTTCAAATAAAGTAAACAGCTAACTACATGTCCAAAAATATCGTAACTTTCGTCCCACCTAACTCCGTTGCTTACCAATAGAATTAAACCGCAATTTCAGATGATGGCTTGACAGAGTTTATAGAGCGAGTTTCATCAGCTTTGTGCACAAGGATGAGCTTTAAAGTTCAAATAAAGTAAACAGCTACCTGCGCGTCAAAAAATATCACTAAAATGATTATTTACTAATAGAATTAAACCTCGATTTCAGATAATGACATGACACATTTTACGGAGCGAATTTCATAATCTTTGTGCAAGAGCGTGAGATTTAAACGCCATGCTAAAAAAATCACTTTCAGAATGTCGATACAGCGCTGGAGACGGTGGCGGAGGGCGCGTGCTGCGGCCGAAAGCTTCTGAAGGAATGCAGGATCACCCCTGATGTCATTGCACACCTTCTCGATCGTTTGGAGCAACACACAATCGAGGAGATGGGCAATGGCCGAAAGCGTGCACCAATTACTTCTATTTTTGTTCACTCTTTTCATCCATTTTGACATCAAATTTTATCGATACTTATTAATTCTGAAGGTTTACATCCTTCAAACTGCCAGAAAAAGACCAAAATTAAATATAGGACTCCACGCCCCCCATTGTTCCCCGTTCTGCCCTATATTACCAATGGTCGTTACTTCTTCTTACTTTTGATAATCACACATGTGCATGTGTCTATTAATTCTATTTTATGAGTAATGGGTCCACTGGCGAAGTTCTTTTCTTTTTGGAGGGGAGGGGTGTTTGTTTTCCTTTATTTGTGTTTACGATGTGCATGATGTGTTCAAACATGAACAACAACCCCTTGAGTCACATGGTAACGTCTGAAACTGTATACGTGTTTAAAACTAACTGACAACTAAGACGACCGTTCTGTTACATTTGAAGCCAGGTTACTACATGTACAAAGAAGTATACTCGGCGCTGTTGTGGCGCATTCGTTCAGTAGACATCAAGTTGAAAGCATCCAGTGCATTTTCGCCTCCTGACTTTGCTTTGGTTTTCAAGTCCGTTTCAACCTGAAATGTAAGCTTTGGATAAACGTAGCTAGATATGATATGTCAGTTGCTTGGAAAGAAAAAACCCTAGCAGTTTTAAATTTGTTCATTATGAACAATAATCTGTCACGGATGTACATTGATGTATGACTAACATTGTATAAACGACAGTGATATACTTGTTACTGCTGCTTCTGTGAAAGTACAAACCGCGCAACAGCCGAGTTAATCTGCGGGGGGGGGGGGGGGGGGGGTGACACAATTTTGTGTTAAAGGCTCGCACTGGTGTACGTCTCACATGGCGATACGGCCACCACTGGAAGTTTCTTACCGTCTGTCTTTTTCTCCCTCCCTTTGTTGATTAGCCAGAATGAAGGTCTACATGCGCCTGGTTCTCCTGATGGTCGTCGGATGTGCCTTGTGTTTCGCAGAGACCGACGGTAAGCTAATTTGTCCAATGTTCCATTGTTCTTACGGTTCCGACATATAGCAGTATCCTTATAACCACATTCGCACAGCCCCGTGGATATAATGCTTGGGATAAATATATTTTGATTCAATTTTGGATTAGACATTAGAGTCTGTAGGCCTACGCACATTAAAATGAAAGTTTAAGTTTCACTGTAGAGGAAAGAACACCCACTGTCAACATTTCTCAAATCCCTCTGCTTAGTTTCTGATGATGTTCCATCTTATTAAAATTTATAGAAAAAAAAAATCAGCTTACACATCGACTTTAAAGAGGGCTGTAGGATGACCACTTTCGGCTGTTGTGGGTTTTCCCCTTTAACGTATGAAACTTGCATGTTCCAAGGATTTTTAATAAAAAAAAAATTGATACGTTCCCCCCCCCCTATTTTTTTACACTATGACACTTGAACCTTTTTTTTTAAATGCAATATAATGTGAAGATAAGGGGCCATTCAGAATGTTCAATGTTTTAAAATTGCGACTATTTTTCCAAATTGTGGGTGGGTGGGTCAAGCTAAATAATTGAAAATCGAAATTCACTTTTCATGGAAAAAATGAGCAAGATAAAAAAAATCGATTTGCCTGAACTACGCACAAGTATTTCAATATTGCGATACGTGTTTCTTTTCCAACTTCGTCCCCTGTATGTACTGTACATGTACGTCATGTACGTGTATGTAGACCCACTGTGGCATGAGGAGGAAACAGCAAAAGCTGATAATGAAGAACCCATGTTACTCGTACGAACTGTTTGTTTGTGCGTCATGTTTGATGTCGAAAAGTTGCAAAGAGACAGCTTTTGCCTCCGCCCAGCACTCAGCAGCAATGGATTTTTTTCCCGAAAGGACACGCAACCCGTACAGGCCCGCCAGTGGGATGTAATGATGTACATATGCAAGTGCATGTACATGTACATGTTTTGTTTTTTAATACTGCGTAACAAATCAGTTTTTTATTAATCAAAATTAGGGGTGGGTGGGTGGGCCAAAATAATTTGGAAAAAAAGTCGAAATTTTAAAACATTGAAAATTCTGAATGGCCCCTAAGGTCGTGTGCAATTCATGTTATATTTGAGTGCACTTCATGAATTCAGCACCAAAACCCCCTTTTTGATGTCATGCAGACTTTCTTGCTGAGGAGTTGATGCAAGAACTGCAATCTCGCGAGATAGTGAAGAAGTCATGTAAGTTCAGTGGTCTTGAGCAATATTTTTTCATTATAACTTGACGCAGGTTGGCACTTAACGACACGAATCAAAGCTTATATAGGCGGCGACTCACAATAGTACGCCTCAAAGAGTTTGCAACGCGTTGGCCAATCACAATGTGAGAAATCAGTCGACCTTTTCCAAACGCGCATTGGGTCGACCGATTTTGCGCATTGTAATTGGGCAACGTGTTGCAAACCCTTGGAGGCGCACTATTGTGAAACGACCGTATTGCATTCTGTCCCGGAGAATGCTGTTGTTTTTCTTGCAAATATCAACAAACTTTTTCGTTTATTTTCATACAGAAGCTCTCATATTCACGATACTTTCCCTGCTAAATCAAAAGGGTTCTCTAATTGCATTGAAACATTAAATGTCGTTTTTGTGCACAGTGCACACGGTATTCATTTTTTTTCCAAAATGCATTTAAAGCGACATTTCAACTCTGTGCCGTCTACTTTCAATGAAATATCTGACATCATCGAATTAAGAACATAGGATTCAATATTTTTCTACTCTGTTTATAGGCAATCAAGATATACTGTCAAGAGTCTATTCGCAAATATCAACACTGAATATTCACACACTGAGTGTACGATTCTCTATTCGCTGGGTGTTTTTCTAAGCGTTTGCCGCTAATTAAATCAAGTCTATCCTGTCGTTTGCCTTACTTAAAATTTGCATTGTTTTGAACCTGAAGACAAAAAAAAATCTGAAAGTCAAAAAGTGAATGTAATGAATCTTCAATGGAAATGAAAACAAGATGTTTTATTCTTCCTTGCCTTGTTATTCTTTGAACTGGTCCTTTTATTATTTTGCTTAATTTTTGTTCAATTTTTGAAAGCAAAGGGCAAAAAAAAGTGCAGGCCGACATGTAAATGAATAATGTGTGTCCAATGAGAAAATTTAATTCTTGGCAAACCTCGTGATCAACTGTCTGTGACGAATTTGAAGAAAAGAATGCCATTTGAAGTTGAACGAAATTATTTGGCATGCCATCTATTGTTAAACTTAGAGAAAATAATATTTGTTTCTGGAACTACATGTATTAATGTTCAAATAAAACTAACTGAAAGGGCCAGGTTTCAAAGAAAAAATAAGTAGGGGGGTGTGCCGACTCCGATATTTTACCGTTACCTTTCTTCAACATCATTCTTCTGAGAAATAACGATATCTGAAATTTTGAACTGGTCCCCTTTTCTTTGTGGTATAAAAATAAATAGTTTGAGGCTTTTACCTACATGGTAATTTATCCTGGATGAGTGCAACATGGACAGTCTCTTTGAAGCTTCCTTCAACAGGTTATCCACACAAATTCTTCTCTACGAGTCATTCACTACCATGTTGGTTTTCTGTTTCAGATTGCATATCTCATGCCGATTGTTTTCCAAAGATATGTTTTGGTGGCTGGTGCATGTGGGGGGATTACTGACAATCAACATGAATGAATTAAACCATGGTAAGCCCATCATTAACGATATTTTGTAACAATTCGTAAAGATGTTTATGAAAATTGTTTCAATAGAGGCGGAATATCTGCAGTACTGTAATAGTCACGTGGTATGTCACGTTGTTTATTGCACGCTATATTGCAGCACCCTATGTCTTATGGGAAGCTTAGGGGGTCGGGCCAATTTTTTTGGGGGGCACACTATCATAGCACAGCGCGATTTTAGGGCATTGGTCGGCGGCCCGGGCTTGTACGCTCAACCGGCGGTCACCGGTCACGTTACCGTCCATTGCACGGTGAAATTGCGCCGGCGTGGCCGGCAAGACTTTTCATGCAAGACGGCCAGACCTTATTTTGCACTCGCACTTGTTTTTCAAGTATATGTTTAGTGTTGCGAAAACTCTTTCTTTGCGCGGATGCAGACCTGGCCTGTAAATAGGCCCAGAATTGCCTGCGCGGGCCAAATCACATGTTTATTCACTGCAAAAACTGTAGTGTTAATTTAACACCATTCGGTATCTATATAGGACAACACCAGTAAAATATAACACCATATGGTCCTATATAGCTACCAATGGTGTAAATTTAACACTGCAGTTTTTGCAGTGTGCTCTCAAATTCTTTGCTATTAGATACATGTGTCGGCCATGCACTTGAAGGATTTTTAGAAAAGATGGGTGGAAGCTGTGCACAGGAGTATGAACTCGTATATTTCTGTGAAATCCGCATGAAATTGGGCCTTAAAATTGCTCAATTTGGCAATGGGGCGCAGCCAGCATTTTTCAAAAATGGCCGTGGGCCACAGGCAAACTTTTCGGGGTGATCATCTTTGGATGGAATTGTCTCCCTAATGTCATGGGATAACTTAACAAAAATGTGAGCGGAAAATGAAAGACTCTGAAATGAGCTTTAATTTGATAGGTGTCGCAAACACCTTGGATAGATGTGAGTATGTTTTTATCAATATTTTTCATAAGTACGTGTAGTTATCAATGAGGTCTATGAGAGTCAATTTGCAGGTTTGCACCCTTAAAGGGAATATACAACATTTGAAAACATAAAAAACCACAAAAAAACTACCAAATTATCACGAAAAAACCTTAATGGAGTGTAAGTGAATGCCAGTCTAAAGCATCCTGTAAAATCATGGCACCGGTTGTGTGGTCATTTTCAAGAAAATTGCTATTTCTGTATTGATTTCCAACGCTGGTCGGCCGACCAGCGTTGGAAAAAAACTGGCTTTTTCAAATACTGCTCCCAATTTATCATGTTTAGTTCGTTCGCATTTTCTTTGAAATCGATTGCACACCTGTGAACGGGTGCAAGCCAGCTAGACTGATTTCCAGACCTTACAATTACCCGACATCTATAAATTGCTCCGTTTCAAGTTAGGTGGGGTCAGGGAAACAGACTGCACGAAAATTATTGTTTTTCTTGATTTTTCAGCATCTACGAACCCAAAATGTCAATCAAGTCGGTTTAACAATATTTGCTATAAAGTAATAACCCCCAAAGTCCATAAATTTCTGAAAATTACAGCAAAAGCAAATGGTGTATATTCCCTTTAAGACATTAAATGCATACATAACAATCGTAACAAGTCTAAACGTTTGGTCCTCTGAAACGTTTGGTCCTCTGAAACGTCTCTATCGTAAGTCCTTGTATAAATCATGTTGTTGTTTTTTCCCTTTTATTTTCTCCATGCAGATCGTCAGTGAATGACCGACAGCAAGTCTTTATTTTGATTAAATATAAATATTTGATATTCATTCGGCTCAGATCTTCTTGTTACAACAAGATTGTCTCAATTTTGTTGTAACAACACTAGGTGCGTGTTCCAGCTTTCCCCCCGTTGATTCCGTTACAGTACTGTTTTTTTGTAAAAGCTGCTCACCGTACATTTTAAGAGTGATATTAAAACCAAAATGAAACAAAAATATATATTATCGATCCATGAATATATTTAACTATCGGCACATTTGAATTTTTCGCAGAACGCATACAAATCCTGAAGATAAATTCTTCTCTTCTCTCATTGAAGTGACACGAATTATGAGCTCGAGCACGGACTTAAAAATTATGTCAACTATGTTATGTCAAAAAAAAAACACGTTAACTTCTAGTTTGTTTCTGTCCGAAATGTTTTTATTCTTGGGTTTTTGGGTATAGGTCTATTAGTGGTGCGTGGTTATCATTTTCCGTGATGATAGGTTAAATCCACTTTTAAAATATTCGTTCATATTCTTCCTGCATGTATCGCATAAGCAACGCTGGGATATGTAGAAACGTTTGCATCCGAGGATTTTTGTTTCGGAAAAGGCGGAACACTTTCTGAGTTGGCAAACTTGTTTGTATTGATTTCAAATCAAAAAAGACATTGAGGGTTAGCCACCTTAATCTTTCTTCATTTAAAAATTTGTAATAAAAAAAGCCGTATCCTCTCCGAGTGATCCCCGTTTGCCATTTCCCAGGTCTGTATCGTAACTTTGGGTGTGATCCCTGGCTGTATGGCATACTGGTTTATGGCTTCTGACTAGCGCCCCTCGAACAAAGATATTGACTAATTGGGGAGCCGCCAACATAGGGCTGGATAGCTCAGTTGGTAGAGCACCAACAGTTATCGGTAATCCGGAGGTCGCAGGTCCAAGCCCCACTCCAGTTAATTCCTTTGTTCAATTTTTCAATACATTTAGCCTATAAGTTAGATTAAAAGCTTGTTAAGAAAGCTGAGTCACTACATTTTGGGTTCGATATATGCATTCCAGTATAAACGTATAGCAATACCATCATAAATAGCCATATGTCAACTATAGTACCATTACCAAAGTTGGGGCGTAAAAGCAATGGTTCTATAATACAGGGAAGAGGTTTACGTGTGATTTTACTTTGTTGCTCAAGACGAAATCTGAAAGAATACTATTCCTTTGAAAATGATAATTGCTATATTAATGTAAATAGTGCAATTTGGTTGTGTAAAATACTCAGCCATACTGTACCTCTTTGTTACAAATCTCAGATAGGCTGTTCTTGATGGAATTTATTCTCATAACAGGTGTTTGTTCACTTTAAAAGAATATCTTATTTGTTAAACAGGGCTTTGAAATTATTCGATATTAATTGAATGCAGGCTATTTCTAATCCCTTGAGATGTTTCCTGTTTCGTCAACGTAGTGTGAATGATATAGCAAAATAAATTGACTCTTGCATACAAAATTTTTTTTTAGTGTCCTTGAATTCATTCATAACGCATGTCTGTAATAGCCATCCTTGTTATTTGATTGTGTTTTCAAACCCTTTCATCTTTACTTGCATACTTGAAAAAGTATAAACAAAATTGGTCATGAAAAGGTAAAAGGGACGCCCTCTTTATACCCAATCTGTCTGTAAAGGCCTGTGTGCATTATTGTCCTTTTACCATGACCCCCACCTAGTAAATTAGTGCGTCTGATTTTGAGGATGTGTGCGAACCTTTGCCGTCGTTATACCGGTTTAAATCCTAGATATAATATTATAGTGTTCCCTTGGGTTGGGAAAGCAATGGGAAGCTCAAGCAAAAATAGAGAGCATGAGAACACATCTTCTATACAGGAAAAAAATATCACGTTTATTGAAACAAATTCACATTTATTAAAGCAACGACCCAGTCTATTTTCTGATTACGTTCGTCATAATTGATTGCAATCGTACCTCATTTTCCTTTCATACTTTAATGCAGAAAAGTAAAGCTCCCAACAGTGTAGCCATCATTCTTTCCTTAGCTCAGTGCAGAATTGTATTATACCCATGCAAAGACAGAAAAGCAATAAAACATTTATTTTTTAGATAAACATATGTTGACGTCTATTCTGATGTCCATCGATTCTCATGATAACGTTTTTGAGTCTGAGCTATACAGTGGCGTAGGAAGTGGTAGGGGGAGGGTAAGGGGGTACCCCCGATATTTTGTAACGAGTGCCCTTTTTTCACAAGCACCTTTTTCCGTGAGTGCCCCTAATTTTTTGAGCGACGGCAACTGTTCCATCAAGAAAAGCGCCACGCTTTGAACAGCGCCCCCGAAAAAGATGGTGTCCAAACAATATTTGTGTAGGGCGTGCATTATGTTAGATTTTTTTGTAAAGCCTTGAAGCATGTATTTTTGTTTAGATACTGTCGTAGCATATGTTGCATATAGACTCTATGGACGTTATAGAGGCTCTGACAAACACCATATTGAAGTTTATAGATACTGATTCAAATTGTGAGAAGCCATGTGCAGCACCAGAAATGCGCTTCAAAAATTTAGACTGTGTCTGTCGCTTATTAACCTCCATTGGCGCTAGGGCCGAGGCAGCAACACGTTCAAATAAAGTAAACAGCTACCAAACAGTCTTGTTTGCGTATGACCGGTCACCAGCTGCTCACCGTTTTAGAATTGTTCGAGTTTTCTCTCTTTCTTTTCTTTTTTGGACAATAAATAATTCACCAAGAATCTTTTTCAAAAACTTTTTACAGGTGTTTGAACTTGAAACTTCAACCCTGATAATAATGAGGTGTGCATATCACAACAATGCACGATGACATCATCAGTATCAAATTACAAGCGATTTTAGTTATTTGTACCTACTTACATTTGCAAAGAGCAAATCAACTGCGCCGTTTGTGATTCTTACACGGCTGATCAACCCATCAGACAGAACCTGGTGGCTCTTTAGATATCAGCAAGATTTGGTGCTAGCTCTTTTTTCTGCGTTCTTTGTCTGGCGTATTTTTCCAGCTAATAATTATCCGCAAGTTTGCTTTTAATAGGAAAACGCAGGAACTGAAACTTGGTGTGAACATGAACTCTGATTCCAAAATGTACATGCTACAAGTGTGTTATAACCTTTAAGGGAAGCATTTTACTATAATACAAAATGGGCCCGCTTTTACAGAAACAAAAGCATGACGATGTCATCATTCGAAAGGACGCCCCTAGCGACAAGCAACAAAAAAGTGTTTTATAAATTTTAAAAGCCGCATTCACCAAAACTTCACTCAGATTGCCCGTAAACGTTCTTTGCACACAAACAAACGATTTGGGATGTTTTGAATCGAGACTTCATCAGACCGGAAGTAGCTTTAGTGAAATTTGCTAAAGATCTTTTTTTTCACTTGTTCGCCCGATAGGGAATCTTTTTTAATCTTTGGTTTTCATTTCCGAAAGACCCTATTTTGGGCGCCCGACTTGAGGAAAAAAACCCGCATTTTATTTTATTACCGCCTACCCTGTTTGGAACCTCCATACGGAAGCCCGTTCGTGCCAGTTTTTGAAAGTAAAAAAATATTTTTATTGCGAAATAACGCAATACTTTTGCGAATTAACGCAATAGTATTGCGAAATAACGCAATAGTATTGCGAAATAACGCAATACTTTTGCGAAATAACGCAATAGTATTGCGAAACAACGCAGTACTATTGGCGAAATAACGCAATAAATGTTTTGCGAAATAACGCAATAGAATTGCGAAATAGCGCAATAGTTTTGCGAAATAACGCAATAGTATTCCATTATTTCGCAATAGTATTGCGAAATAACGCAATAGTTGCGAAATAACGCAATAGTTTTGCGAAATAACGCAATAGTTTTGCAAAATAACGCAATAGATTTGCGAAATAACGCAACAGTTTTGCGAAATAATGCAATAAATGTTTTGCGAAATAACGCAATAAATGTATTGCGAAATAACGCAATAGTATTGCGAAATAACGCAATACTTATTGCGAAATAACGCAATACTTTTTGCGAAATAACGCAATAGTTATTGCGAAATACTGTAATAATTATTGTGAAATAACGCAATACTTATTTGCGAAATAACGCAATAGTTTTGCGGAATAACGCAATAGTTTTTGTTCAATAAACCCAATGTTTTTTGAGATAAAAAATGCACGAGTACGAATAGTTGAACCTATATGCCTACTTCGGCCTACTTGAGGCCTACTTATAGGCAAATTCTCACGTCATATTTTCTGACAGATACAGTTTGTATGGTGTATAAAGCCCACCATGCATGGCGGATCCTGGATTTGTAAAGGGGGTTAAATGCTGAAAATTAGACATATTTCACCGATCACTCGGCCTCCGTAAAATAAAAAAAGGGAGTGGGACGGAGAGAGACTGGACACCATCTTCTTATGGGGGCGCTGTTCAAAGCGGACGATCATGGGCACCATCAGGCAAACAGGTTGCGCTTTTCTTGGCGGCACAATTGCCGACGTTCAAAAAAAGGGCACTCATGAACAAATGGGCGCTCGTGAAAAGGGCACTCGTGAAAAAAAGAGAGCTCTCGTTATAAAAAGGGGGGGGGGTGTTAAATACCCCTCCCCTTCCCGCTGGCTACGCCAGTGTATAGCTCAGATTGAAAAACAGAACCAGCGTCAATCCATATCAGTACAGACATCATTGAAGTCGTTGGAATTCATGCAACATAATTATGTTTATCTAAAATAAATATTGTATTCCTTTATTGTCTTGAATGGGAATAATGAAATTCTGCTCTGAGCTAAGGACAGAATGATGGCTACACTGTTTGCAACATTACTTTCTGAATTCAAATACGAGAGGACAAAATGAGGTACGATTGCAATCAACTATGGCGAACGTAATCAGAAAATGGACTGGGTTAATAGTATTGAACGCTAATTATGATTTAGTTCAAAATTAACTCGCCCAGCCAGGGGCAGTGATCCCTTGAAGAGTTCTATTTGGGAAAATAGAACGCCCCCTTGATCACAGTTTGCAGTCTTCCCCACGTCCGAGTAGTCTGTATTCTGCACTATTCTACACTCAACCAACCGGTTCTTTTCAGAACCACACTTCTTCCAAGAAGAGATTTCTTTCCACATGGTGTTACTCGCAAACTTTATAATTTATCTCATCCGCCATGCATGCTTCAAGTCATATATAGTCTGTATTTGTTATATAACACATCACCCACACATTCTGCTTATTTTCTATGGATGTCTGATTAATCACAAATCCAATAGACATAATAACTTCATGCTTTGTTTACATGACTTTTGTGCGCTTTCCTATGGGAGTCAGGTGGGGACGCCGGCCAATCGTCCCCAGCTTGCTCCCATAAGAAAGCGCACATGTAAACAAAGCATGACGTCTTTATGTGTTAGGTCTACTATTCAAATTCAAAACCTGGTCGTGATTCCCTCCCCCACTTGCTGGATATGCCACTGTATAGCTCAGATTCAAATACAAAATAACGTCGTTGGAGCCAATGCAACATATGTTTGTCTAAAAATAAATCTTTTATTGCTTTTTTGGTATTTGCATAATACAATTCTGCTCTAGGCTACGGAAAGAATGATGGCTACACTGTTGGGAACATTACTTTACTGCATGAAAATATGAGAGGAAAACTGTGTCAAGATTGCGATAAATTATGGCCAACGTAATCACAAAATGGACTAGGATATTAGTATTGAGTGCTAAGTGTGATATAGTACAAAACTAGCCTTCCGAGGTGATCCCTTGAAGAGTATATCTGGAAAAATAGAACGCTCCCTTGATCACAGATTTTACTCTTCCCCGCGTCAGAGCAGTCTGTATTCGTTGCATAACGCCTCACCCACAAATTCTGCTTATTTCTAGAGATTCCAATTACAAAATGAAATTAAAATGTCTCAATTGAATTATTTTATCATTTGACCAAAGGCAGTAAAAGGCAAAATATTTTGTTTGAAAATAACAACTATACACGAACGTTTATTTGTATGAATTAATTGACATTTAACTTTTGGTTTAATGTCATCACAGTATCCGGATGCGTATATCAACAAAAAAACAAAAACAAACGGTAACATCAGGAATTATTGTGCAACAATCATCGGTACTGGGCACTGAATAATGGATGTGAATCCAACAGGTAAAATATGATCCTTTTCAAATCTCTCCAGAAACGGACGTGCCGTCTCTACGAAGTCATCATTTAAAACCTTTGCAGATTAATTTGCTACCGTTCAAAAAAAGGTTAAGGGGCATTGTGATCGCAATTTTGGCAAATGGTTTTCAATTTGTCAAACTTTAAAGGGCCCATTGGGGCACCCTCTCGACTGACATCGTCATCATGACTTGAGTCAAGCGCCCCCACCGAACATTGGAATATTTTTGGACGATGGTAAAGGACTTCCCTTCCAGGTTACATCCTCGCACTGCTTGTACAACTTCTTCAACTATTTTACGTTCTCGTCACCATGACGAAAGACTATCCGCAACACCAGGAAGGCATATTATAAATGAAAGGGTGAATTGTCCACGTATCTTTGCTGAAAATGATTTCAATGTATAGTTCTTCCTGCTTTATACTCATGAATATTAATAACATTGATACATTGATCTCAAAAGAAAGCCAGTCAACGCATTTCTGGTGCTGCACATACATGTATAGCAGTTGCGTAGCGAGGTCATTTTGATGGGAAGTTAAGCAGAGGTGGAGGGGGGAGGTTCACTGAAAAGTTGCCTGGGTTAATTTTACTAAAGAAAGGCTGAAAACTGCAAACTTGTTTCGGTTAGAATTTCTGCTAAATTAATTTGGTCTTGAATGACTACAACTTTTGGTTGAATTTAACATAAATTCTAACCCAAACAATTGGTTATAGAACAATGGGTAGTTGCAGTTTTCACCCTTTCTTGGGTAAAATTAACCCAGGCATTTTTTCAGTGTTGGCACTCGCCTGACCAATGCCTATACAATACAAGATAAACATGGATTTTAGAATACAAGATAAACATGGATTTTATATAAAACGGTCAGCCGGCTTCCGAAAAATCAAAAATGTGGGGGGGGGGGGGCGCTGTTCAAAGCGGACGATGGGCACCATCAGACAATAGGTGGCGCTTTTCTTGGCAGCAGGGACGCTCGAGAAAACAAGTGAGCCTCGGAAGGCTCGTTTGGACTAAATCACATGTGGCATTCAATACTACGTCCTCGTCCATTTTGTGATTACGTGCGCCATAACTGATTGCAATCGTACCTCAGTTTTCCTCTCATATTTAAATGCAGAAAAGTACTGTTCCCAACAGTGTAGCCATCATTCCTTCCTTAGCTCATAACAGAATTTTATTATGCCCATGCATAGACAAAAAAAGCAATAAAACATGTATTTTTAGACAAACATATGTCGCAGAAGCTATTATTCTCTATTTTGATTCTGAGCTATGCAGTGACATAGCCAGCGAGGGGGGGGGGGGGGGGTGGTGATCATGACCAGGTTTAGGCTACCCCCACCAAACATTTGAATATTTCTTTGACGATGGTAAAAGACTTCCGTTTTCAAGCTACATTCTTTATCATTGCACTTCCAGTACAACTACATAAACTAATTTACATTCTCGTCACCATGACAGCATACTTTCCGCAACATCGGGAAGGCCTATTATAAATGAAAGGGTAAATTGGCCACAAATCTTTGCTGAACATGATTTCATTGAATTCTCCTGACAGCTTTATACTCGTGAATGCTGATAACATTGATACGTTGTTCTCAATAGCTAGCTATTGCGGGTGCTGCACATACAACAAAGGCAGAATCTGTATGGATAATAGACTTCATTGACGGGCCTCTCCTGGAGTTTATGCAGCATATGTTCATCGAAAATAAATAGTGTATTGCTATTTTGTCTTTGCTTGCTGATAATGCAATTCTGTTCTTAGCAAAGAACAGAATCATTGGTGCACCATAACTTTAGATACAAGAATTATTCGAAATAAAATATTTTACCTCTGCCTTTGCTCATATGAAAATGTATTCCCAAAGAGAGACATTTGAATTTGATTTCGTTTAATTAATCGAAAATTTCTATAAAATAGGCAGAATATAAACAGTCTTGGGGTACATAGTAAGTTTTTTCAGGGTGCGTTCAGTTTTCCAAAATAGAACCGCAATCTTCTTGTGATTACCTCGGGAGGCTAGTGTTTGTATTAAATCACACAAAACATTCACTGACATTCTAATCTATTATTTTATTTCTTTTCCCGTCTCATTGATTGAAATCACACCTCACCAATTTTCCTCTGACATCATAATGCAAAAACAAAAACCATATTTTGTACAGTCTAGACAAGAACCAAGAACCATTCTTTTGTTAGCTGAGAGCAGAATTTTATTATGCCCCTGCAGAGACAAAAAATCGTAAAACATTTATTTTTAGACAAGCATATGTTTCATAAACTCCAAGGACGTTAGAGGCTCCGTCAATCTCCATATTGAAGTCTACTGATACTGATTCCATTTTGAGTAGCTATTTGCAAGAATGCGCATCAAAACGTTAAACCATGTCTGCCACGTATAATCTCCGTTGGTTTAGGCAGCAACACAGTTCAAATAAAGTAGACAGCTACCTGCGTGTCAACAAAATTTCATAAATTTAATCCTAAATAACGCTGTTGTTTACCAATGGAATTCAACCACACTTTCAGATTATGGCATGACAAATTTTATGAAGCGAGTTTCATCGGCTCTGTGCAAGAGGGTGAGATTTAATCGCCAGACTAAAAAAAACCCCTTACTTTCAGAATGACTGGCGCTGGAGACAGTGGTGGATTCGGGAACGCACGTGGTGCGGCCGAAGGCTTCTGGAGGAATGCAGGGTCAAGCCAAAGTCATTGCTCATCTCCTCGATCGTGTGTTGCGCCAACGATCGAGGAGGTTTTCAATGACATCAGGAATGATCCTGCTTTCCTTCAAAAGCTTCCGGCCGCAGCTCGCGTCTTCCGCCACCGTAAGCGCTGTGTCGACATTGGAGGTCGCCAAGTCGAAAGTGGCAGATTCTGAAAATGAGTATTTTTTTTTTCGTATGGTGTTAAAATCTCATCCTCTTGCACAAAGCTAATGAAATTTGCCTAATAAAATATGTCATGTTTTTTTTTTTAATATTCTAAAATTTTGGTTTAATTCCATTGGTAAACAACAGAGTTATTTATGATCAAAAGTAGGACATTTTTCTGCTGCGTGGCTGGTCACCACCTGCTCACCGTTTTAGAATTGTTCGAGCTTTAATTTCTTTCTTTTCTTTTCCTTAAAACAATTCTCTTCAAAATATTCACAGCTGCTTGAACTTGAAGCATCAACCCTGATAACAGACTGTACAGTGGTGTGCATATTAACAAAATACCCGACGACATCAACAGTATCAAGTTACAAGCAATTTTAGTTCAAAATGGCCATGCTTCAACTATGAACACAATTAGCAATCACCTTCGTACATTATGTCTGATAGACCATACCTTGATAAGATCAAGTTGCGTGAGCTTTCCTTGAAATTCCGGGTTGATACCAGAATGTTAAGCTATAGTAGGGTGTATTCAAAATGCAGACAGAACCCTTTAAAATAAAAGAAACCCCATTTTCTCCGAAACGGGTCAAGGCCGGGATGTAGATAAAACCTGGTATAAACATAAACTCCTGACCGAAAGCGTCCACCATTTACTTCTATTATTTACCAATGATATTTATTTCTTACATCCGATAATCGCCTGTGCGCATGCGTGTGTTAGTTCTATTTTATGGCTCCACGAGCGAACTTCTTTTTCTGGGGGGGGGGTGTTTGTTTTCCCCTTTTTTGCGTTTACGATGTGCACGATGTGTTCAAACATGAGCAACGCTACAAGAGTTACATGGTCTTTAAATTAAACGTCTGTATAGATGTACGTGTTTCAGCATAACTGTAGATGACTCTTCTCTGACACTTGAACCCAGCTACTACTAAGAAGTGTTCTCGGCGTTGTTGTGGCGCATTCGTTCAGTAGACATCAAGTTGAAAGCATCCAGTGGATTTCCGCCTCCTGCCTTTGGTTTGGTTTCAAGTTTCGTTTCAACCTAAAATGTAAGCTTTGGATAAACGTGGCCAGATTTGATATGTCAGTTGCTTTGAAAGTAAAAACGTCCTGGTAATTGAATGTTTTCATTGTTAACGATAATTTGTCACGAATATACACGTTGATATGACTTACGGCAGTGATATACTTTTACTGCTGCTCCTGTGTCAATTGCATGAAAAGTACAAATCGCGCAACAGTCGAATTAATCTGCGTGTGTGTGGGTGCGTGTGTGTGTGTGTGTGTGAGGGGAGGGGAGGGGGGGGGGGTTACAACCATATCATTGCAAGTATCTTACTGTCATTCATTTTCTACCTCACTTTCTAGATCAGCCAGAATGAAGGTTTACATGTGCCTGCTTCTCCTGATGGTCGTTGGATGTGCCTTGTGTTTTGCAGAGAGTAAGTACCGTATATTTGTTTCATGTTCCAGAATATCCCGATATATTTGTTCAATGTTCCATTATCCCTACCGTTCCGACATAGAAGTATTCTTATAAGTTTTTACCACATTCGCACAGCCCTTTGGGCCTGTCGTATTATGTCATGCTTGGAGTAAATATAGCTTGATTCGAGTTTTGATAATTATGATAGTCTATACGCACATTAAAATGAACGTTTAAGTTTCCATGATAGAAGAGAAAACACGTTTGACTGATTTTTCCCCTAAACGTACGAAACTTGCATGTTCCAAGCCTTATTTATTAGTGTTAACAAAAATGTTCGGTGTCTTTGCAAATGTTCAACGCTATGAAACTTCAACTCTTAATTTCTTTTTATTCAATATCTGTGCAGATGCAATTCATGAATTCAGTACCAATAACATTGTTAATGTCTTGCAGACTTTCTTGCCGAGAAGTTGATGCAAGACCTGGAATCTCGCGGAATAGTGAAGAAGGCGAAGAGTAAGTTCTGTGGTCTTTCATAATAAGTTTGTAATAATAACTTGACGCAGGTTGGCACTTAACGACATGAATCACAATATTATTGCTCACACGCGTTTGGGTTGCAATTGCATGCTGTCCCGGAGAATATGCCGTTGTTTTTGTTGGAAATGTCAACGAAGTTTTGTTCATTTTCATGCAGAACATTTTTTCATTAAGAACATTTTGCGTTTGTTCTACCACGGACCCTACACACAAGGATTAACGACTCTGCCAAACGCCTGGTTAGACGCGTTATAACGGCCCGTACTGGTGGTAAATACCATGAATACTTGTCAACAAAGACCCCTGCTCGCGGCGGCTCTCAGATTTGCAGGGCTCTGCGCCCGATTTGGTGTCGAAGTCTGTCAAGCCAGCTCATTATATTTTTGAATATTCATGAGTCTGCGTTTTTGGTCTTTATTATTGAATTCTGATAAGTGATAACGTAACCATGTTAACGCCGAGCAACAATATCTTTAGCTTTAAAATGAACTATGAAATGTCGCTTTTATTTCATCGGGTCGGGACCACATCCTTAAATAATTTTTTAAATGAAAGCCTCTTTAAAAAACGGAATTCGGGTAAACGGTGTTCTCCTCGAAATTTGACGGGTTTTTTTCCCGGGTAAATACTTCATCTATGGCGACAAAAACTGCACAATACCATCTGTTATATCCTGAAGTATTTATTTTTTAACAATTTTGCAACAAATATATCTTAAGGAGTAGTTTTGCTTACAGTTTCATGAATATTTCCGTTTTAGATGTCATGCAAAATAACCGACAAAATGGCACGCCTGGGCAATTCGCGATTACAAGCCAAAGGGTATTAATGCCTATTATCATGCGTCTAACCAATTAAGGCAAGTCCGCTCAGTGCATTTTGTACTAGAGCTCAGAATAGTCGTTTATCCTTGTGTGTAGGATCCGTGGTTCTACTTCGTTTATAGGCAATCAATTGTTACCGTCAAATGGTTCATTTATAAATATCAACATTGATTATTCACACACTGAGTGTACAATTCTCCTTTCAATGAGCGTTGTTCTTGGCGTTTGCTGCATGTTAGATCAGTTTTATTCTGTTGTTTGCCTTAATTTAAAAAAATAAACAATCGTTTGCATTGTTTTGAATCGGAAGACAGTAAAAACAAAAAAAATCTGAAAATCGAAAAGTGAATCTAAATAAATCTTCATTGGAAATGAAAACAAGATGTTTTGTTGTTTATTTGCGTTGTTAATCTTGGAATGGGCCCGTTTATTATTGGCTTTTCCGCTTAAAAAAAGCTTTTAGTTTTCCCCCAATCCCATAGCCTTTGTACATGTTTAATTCAGCCTAGTTTTGGTTAATTTTTGTTCACTCAGAACATGTTGAAATCTGAAAGCAAATAGCACAGAAAAAAAAGAATGCAAATATGTGAATCAATCATGTGTGTCCATTGTAGAAATTAAATTCGTGGTAAACCTTGTGATATTAAAGCTGTCTTCGACGAATTTGAATAAATGAATACCATTTGAAGTTGAACCAAATTATTTGTCATGCCAACGCTATTGCTAAACTTAGGGAAGAGTTTGTTGGGGACTAAATGTATTAATTTTCAAATAAAACTGGTTGAAAAAGACGGGTTTTAAATTGAACGACTTTTTTTGGGGGGTGGGGGTTGAAATTTGCCGAAATCCGATATTCCAAAGTTATATCTTTCCAAGATCATAATTCTGAGAAATAGCGATATCTGAAATTCGGAACTAGTCCCTACCGAACTCCAAAAGTGCCATCCTAGATGTTGAGATACTGTCATAATTTATCACGGGATGACAACATCGTACACGTAAAACGTCGACATCCTGAGATAGTTTATCACGGGATGACGTCTATAACGACATGTTTTAAGAGGGATGCCAACATCCTCGGATAGATCTATCACGGGTAGCACAATCCTGAAAGTAGGATCCCGACATCGTGAGACAATAATATCACGGGATTACGACATCCTGAAAGTATAGGTTGTCGACATCCCTAGATACCTTCCAATGCTGTTTAGTGGAGTTATGGGAAAGCAATCCTACTTTCAGGATGTCGTCATCTCGTGATAAATTTTCCTAGGTTCTCGACATCCTATTCTTTTGGGATGTCTTTATCCCTAGATACATTATCTGAGGATGTCGACATCCTATTTTTACGATGTCATCATCTCGTGATAAATCATCCCAGGACGTTGACAAAAAAATACGTGTAGGATGTCGTCATCCCGTGAAAGGTTATCAGAGCATCTCAATATCTTGAATGGCACCTCCTGAGCCATGTAAGTCCCTTTTCTTTGTGGTATAAAACGAAATAGTTGCAGGCTTTTACTTTATGGTAATTTATCCTGGATGCCTGTAAACGTTAAACATGGACAGTCTCTTTAAAGCTTCCTTCAACAGATTATCCACACAAATATTTCTCTACGAGTCATTCACTTCCATGTTGGTTTCTGTTTCAGCTTGCACAACTGATGCCGAATGTGATCCAATGTATTGTTCTAAACCTCCCGGTCACGATCAGGGCTTTTGCTGGTGGGTGGGAAAAGGACGCTAGGAATTCTGACAATCAACATGAATGAATTAAACCATGGTAAGCCCATCGTTATCAATTGATGAACTTTCCAATCTTTTCTATAAAGTAGGTCTAGCGTTGCAAAACCTCTCTCTTTACGACATTTAAATGCTAGTGTCTAAACGATTGGTCCTCGTAAGTCCATCGTTAGTCCTTGAAGAAATCATGGTGTTTTTTTCTTTTATTATCTCCATGCAGATCGTCAGTGGTTAACCGACAGCAAGGCTTTATTCTGATTCAATAAAAAGATTTGACATTAATTCATTTTTCTTCTTTCCTGGTAAGATTGTCTCATTTTTGTTAACAATACTGGGTCCGTGTTCCAGCCAGTTTTTTTCCATTGATTCCGTGACAGTGCTGTTCACGTCTGAAGTCTGCTCAATGTGAATTTAAAGAGTGATACTGAAATCAAAATGAAACAAAAAATATCTTTATTCGATCCGTCAATACAGACATATATTAACCGATCGGCACATTTGAATTGTTTACAGAACTTATAAAAGTCTACACTCTTCTCGTCATTTAAATGACACAAATTATGAGCTCGAGCACGGACTTAATAATTATCTCCATGTGATGTGTTTTAAAAAAAATCTATGTTCGTTCTCTTAGTTTGTTCATGTCTGTAATGATTTTGTTCTTTTGGGGTGCGTGGTTGTCATTATCTGTGATGATAGGTAAAATCCACTTTTAAAATATCCATGAATATTAATCCTACATGTATCGTTGAAGCAGCGCTTGGATATGGGAACATTTTATGCATCCTAGGATATTTTGTTTGTGTGTAAAGGCTGCTCACTCTGAATTTAAAGAGCACTTTTGATATCAAAATGAAACGAAAATATATATAATCGATCCGTGAATACCGACATATATTAAACGATCGGCACATTTGATTTTTTTTTACAGAACGCATACAAATCTTAAAGATACATTCTTTAAGATTTGTATGCGTTCTGTAAATGGCACGAAAAGTGAGCTCGAATACGGACTTAATTATTATTTCCACTGTTTTGTGTCTTAAAACAATATACGTTTGTTCCTGTCTGTAATGTTTTTGTTCTTGGGCTTTTGGGGTATCGGTGTTGCGTGGTTATCATTATCCGTGATGATGGGTAAAATCCACTTTTAAATTATCCATTAATATTCTTCCTGCTTGTATCGTGTAAGCAGGACTGGGATATGGAAACGTTTGCATCCAAGGATTTTATTTTTTTTTTGGAAAGGGCGGACCACAAGCCCAGACAAAACATGAGAAGGCTACTTTCTAAATTGGCACACTTCTTCGTCGTGATTTCAAATCAAAAAGACATTGAGGGTTAGCCACAAAAATGTTTCAGCTTTTAGGTTAGATTGGAATACTTGTTTTTGTAATGTTTTTGGTCTTCTTGGTATTTTGGGTATTTCATTGGTGCATGGTTATCATTATCAGTGATAATGGGTAAAATCCACTTTTATTTTACGCCCCAACTGTCACAACTCTAGATGGGGCCATTACCGTAAAGTTCAAGGGTGCACAAAAGCTAAACTGGTTCTATAATACAGGAAGATGTTCACATGCGATCTTATTTTTCTCGCTGTTGACTAATATAAAGTCATACTATTCCTTTAAAAATGATTGTTGCCTTATCTTTTAAAACCTGCCATTTTGTTGTGTAAAATACTCAGCCATAAATTATGTACATCTTTGTTATACAAAACGCAGATAGGCTGTCCTTGATGGAATTTATTCTCATAACAGGTGTTTGTTCACTGTAAAAGGAGATCCAATTCTTCAAACAGGACTTTGAAATCATTCGTTATTAATTGAACGTATGCTATCTCTCATTCTTTTTCATCCTTCGATGCTTTCTCTTTCGTAAACGTACTGTGAATGATACAGCTTCTTGGCAAAATAAATTGACTCTTGCACGCAAAATAATTTATCAGTGTCCATGAATTAATTCTCTAGACGTCTGTCTGTCATAGTCATCCATGTTATTTGATTGCGTTTTCAAACCCCTGCCTCGTTTCTTCCATACTTGAAAAAAGTTGAAACAAAATTGGTCATGAACAAGTAAAAGGGACGCCCTCTTTGTACACAATCCGTGTGTGGAGGCCTGTGTGCATTATTGTCCTTGTATCATGACTTTCACCTAGTAAAGAAGTGCGTCTGATTTTGAGGATGTGCGAGCCTTTGCCGCCATTATACCGGTTCAAAGCCTAGATATAATAGTATGGTGTTCCCTTGGGTTGGGAAAGCAATGGGAAGCTCAACCAATAGCAGGCCATGCTTTGAGAGAATGAGAACACGTTTCCTACAGAAAAAAAAATATATATCACGTTTATCATAACAAATTCACGTGAAGCAACGTCCCAGTCCATTTTCTGATTGATGGTAATCGTACCTCAGTTTTCCTCTCATATTTTAATGCAGAAAAGTAATGCTCCGAACAGTGTAGCCATCATTCTTTCCTTAGCTCAGTGCAGCATTTTATTTTCCCCATGTTAAGACAGAAAAGCAATCAAACATTTATTTTTCGATTTATAAACACATGTTGATGTCTCTTCAGATGTCCATCGATTCTCATGATAACGTTTTTAAGTCTGAGCTATATAGTGGCATAGCAAGCGGTAGGGGGAGGGTAAGGGGGTATCCCCCGCCCCCAATATTTTGTAACGGGTGCCCCTTTTTCACGAGTGCCGGGTTTTCTTTCACGAGCGCCTTTTTTTTCAGTGAGTGCCTATAATTTTTCGAACGACGGCAATTGTTCCATCACGAAAAGCGCCACCTTTTGTCCAATGGCGGCCCGCGAAAGGAGATGGCGTCCAAACAATATTTGCGTACTAGTGCTGTGTGTATTATGTTAGAATTTTATAAACAAAAAAAGCCTTAAAGCATGTGTTTTTAGATATTATCTTAGCATATGTTGCATAGACTGTATGGACGTTAGAGGCTCCGTCAAACTCCATATTGAAGTCTATACATGTAAATACTGATTAATTGGTTTTGTGAGAAGCTATAGTGCAACACCAGAAATGCGCTTCAAAAAGTTAGACCATGTTTGTCACATATAAAATTCCATCGGCGCTATGGCCGACGCATCAACAAGTTTAAACACAGTAAACAGCTACCAAACACTTGTATTTACGTGACTGGTCACCACCAGCTCACCGTTCTAGAATTGTTCGAATTTTAATTTCTTTCTTTCTTTCTTTCCTTTTCCGGACAATAATTCAATGCAAAGATTCTTCCAAATTTTTTCACAGCTGCTTGAACGTGAAACTTCAACCCTGATATACTGATGTGTGCATATTACACTGATACACGATAACATCATCAGTATCAAATTACCTTATCTTTTAAATATATTTTTTTATTTTTTTTAACTTTTACTGCCTTGGCTCATATGAAAATAAATGCCTGAACTGGGCCATGGGACATCTAACTTTGATTTTTTTTATTTATCAAATATCTCTAGAAAATAGGCAGAATATCCGGTGAGGCGTTACAAAAAAAATAATACTGTTTCGACTTGGGGTACTCCTTTTCAGGGTGCGTTCAATTTTCCGAAATAGAAGCCCAATCTTAATGAGATCACCTCGTTTTGTATGAAATCACACAAAATATTTACTGACATTCCAAATCCATTATCTTCTTTCTATATTTCTTTTCCCGTCTTAATTGATTGAAATCATACCTCACGAATTTTCCTTTCACATCCGATGCAAAAACAAAAATCATATTTTCTACAGTCCAGCCATGAACTACTCTTTCGTTATAGCTAAAGAGCAGAATTTTATTATTCCCAGGCAAAAACGAAAGAGCCATTAACCATTTATTTTTAGATAGTATCTAAGCATATGTTGCATAAACTCCAGGGACGTCAGAGGCTCCGTCAAAAGCCATATTGAAGTCTCCCGATACTGATTCTATTTTCGAGTAGGCATGTGCAGCGCCTGAATTGCGCTTCAACACGTTAGACCATGTCTGCCACGTGTAAACCTCCATTGCAATGTAGAGGCAGCAACAAGGTTCAAATAAAGTTAGAAATTACCAAATACTTGTTTTCGCTTAACCGGTCACCACCTGCTCACCATTTGAGAATTGTTCGAGTTTTCTCTCTTTGTTTTCTGATCCGGACAGTATTAAATTCACCGCCAATCTTCTTCATATACTGAGGTGTATATGCATATTACAATGATGTCTGCGATGACATCATCAGTATCAAATTACAAGCGATTGTAGTTAAAGAGTGACCACGTTCTTTTACTATTATGTAGGCCTACTTACATTTGCTAAGAGCATATAAACTGCGACGTTTGTGATTCTTACACGGTTGACCAACCCTCGGACGGAACCTCTTCGCTCTTTAGATATCAGCAAGATTTGGTGCCAGTTCTTCTTTCTGCGATCTTTGTCGTTTCCGTTCTAGATAATAATTATCCGCAACTGTTCTTTCAATAGGAAAACACATGAACTGAAACTCGGTGTGAACATGAACCCTGACTCCAAAATGAACATCCTACAAGTGCGACCTTTACTTTCGGGGTTTCTGGAACTGCTATGATAAATGAATTGAACTGGGGAAGGGCAGAATGTTGCTATTATAAAAAAAAATTGCTGCTTTTACACAAACGAAATCATGATGACGACATCATTCGAAAGGACGCCCCTAGCGACAAGCAAATGAAACGTGCTTTTTGAATTTGAAAAGCCGCATTTCCCAAAATTTCGCTCAGATTTCCCTTAAACATTCTTTGCACATACACACAAAACATTGGAATGTTCCCTATGAAGAGTTCCTCAGAACGGAAGTAACTTTTTTGGAATTCGAAAATGATCATCTTTTTCTCGTTCGCCTGATAGAGGATTCTTTTCTTTTTTATTCTTTTGTTCTCATTTCTGAAAGACCCTATTTTGGGCTCGCGACTTGAGGAAAAAAACCCGCATTTTGGTTTATTACCGCCTGATAGAGGATTCTTTTCTTTTCTATTCTTTTGATCTCATTTCTGAAAGACCCTATTTTGGGCTCGCGACTTGAGGAAAAAACCCCGCATTTTGGTTTATTACCGCCTACGAGCCCTGTCTGGAACCCCACTTACAAAAAAAAAAAAATTAAAGAAAAAAAACTGGACATAACATTCAGACAACCAAGTTCTTTGTTATTCGAAATCCATGGAAGATTGATATAATTATCCGAATTCGACTAGAAACACGGCGTGCAGCAATCAATGTAATCCCAGAAGAAGATGCGAGGGTGTTGTGTCTCATATCAGGCATCTATAGTTTACCTTTGTGTTATGAAACAGCCAAAACGTCAGTGAGCTGCATGCTGCTGATATGCAAGTTAATATATACAGACCTATATATTTTGCCAAAGACGGTTTCATGAGTAGCTCACGATATTCTCATTGCAATCAACGAAATAGACAAAACGCACTTGGCACCATTTAATTTAGTCATCTAAACTGGTGCAACTGCAATGCTTTTCACAATGCTATCACATCATCAATTGTGAAGATAAATGTCAAAATATAAACAAAATGTTGGTGTAATATTTTTTCCCCTTTCCCCCTTGTTCTACTGCCTTTGCTCATATGAAAATAAATGCCTGAACTGGGATATCTGAATGTCTATTTTGTTTTATTAATCAGATATCTCTAGAAAATAAGCAGAATATCTAGTTTTCTAATTATACAGGCTAACCAAGAACCATTCTTTCGTTAGTTAGGAACAGAATTTATTATGGCCATGCATTGACAAAAAAGCTATGCGTCATTTTTTTTTGCATTTCGGAACACAGTTGTTCAGATCCGGCTGTGTCTGTGATGGAGATTTTGTCGTCTATGGTTATTCCAATATTTCGATACTGAGGCTTGGACCTCAAGCAGAGCAGATATTTAGCTTATCCATGCCGCAAGGTACACAATGCAACATCATCAAACTGTTCGTGTCTAAAGGGATAGGTTCAGTCATCGTTACTTTAGATACAAGAATTATTCGAAATAAAATATTTTACTTCTGCCTTTCTGCCTCTGACATCATAATGCAAAAACAAAAACCATATTTTGTACAGTCTGGCCAAGAACCAAGAACCATTCTTTAGTTAGCTGAGAGCACAATTTTATAATGCCCCTGCAGAGACAAAAATTCGTAAAACATTTATTTTTAGACAAGCATATGTTTCATAAACTCCAAGGACGTTAGAGGCTCCGTCAATTTCCATATTGAAGTCTATCGATACCGATTTTATTTTTGAGTAGCTATTTGCAGCACAAGAATGCGCTTCCAAACGTTGGACCATGTCTGCCACGTATAAACCTCCATTGGTTTAGGCAGCAACAAAGTTCAAACAAAGTAAACAGCTACCTACGTGTCAACAAAATTTCATGAATTTGATCCTGAATAATTCTGTTGTTTACCAATGGATTTAAACCACAATTCCAGATTATGGCATTACAAATTATGAAGCGAGTTTCATCAGCTTTGTGCAAGAGGGTGAGATTTAAACGCCGTACTGAAAAAACATCCTCACTTTCAGAATGGCGATACAGCGCTGGAGGCGGTGGCGGATTCGGGAGAGCGCGTGCTGCGGTCGGAAGCTTCAGAAGGAATGCAGGGTCAACCCTAATGCCATTGCACATCTCCTCGATCGTGTGTTGCGCCAACGATCGAGGAGGTTTTCAATGACATCAGGAATGATCCTGCTTTCCTTCAAAAGCTTCCGGCCGCAGCTCGCGTCTTCCGCCACCGTAAGCGCTGTGTCGACATAGGAGGTGGCCAAGTCGAAAGTGGCAGATTCTGAAAATGAGTATATGTTTTCGTATAGCGTTTAAATCTCATCCTCTTGCACAGAGCTGATGAAATTCGCACAACTAAATTTGTCATACTTTTTTTTAATATTCCAAAATTTTGGTTTAATTTCATTGGTAAACAAAATAGTTATTTAGGATCAAAAGTAGGACATTTTTCTGCTGCGTGGCTGGTCACCACCTGCTCACCGTTTTAGAATTGTTCGAGTTTTAATTTCTTTTTTTCCTTTTCCTTAAAATAATTCTCTTCAAAATATTCACAGTTGCTTGAACTTGAAGCATCAACCCTGATAACAGACTTTACAGTAGTGTGCATATTAACAAAATACACGACGACATCAACAGTATCAAGTTACAAGTAATTTTAGTTAAAAAAAGACCATACCTTGATAAGATCAAGTTGCGTGAGCTTTCCTTGAAATTCCGGGTTGATATCAGAATGTTAAGCTATAGTAGGGCGTATTCAAAATGCAGACAGAACCCTTCAAATTAAAACAAACCCCATTTTCTCCGAAACGGGTCAAGGCTGAGATGTAGATAAAACCTGGCATAAACATAAACTCCTGACCGAAAGCGTCCACCATTTACTTCTATTATTTGCTTCACCTTTTTTTCATCCATTTTGACAGTTTATCGACACCTGTTGCAAGGTTTACATCCTTAAAACTGCCAGAAAAAAAGACCGAATTTAAAAATAGGACCTCACGCACCCCCCTTTCCCCCCGTTCTGTCATGTTGTACCGATGATATTTATTTCTTACATCGGATAATCGCCTGTGCGCATGCGTGTGTTAGTTCTATTGTATGGCTCCACGAGCGAACTTCCTTTTCTGGGGGGGGGGGGTGTTTGTTTTTCCCTTTTTTGCGTTTTTGATGTGCATGATGTGTTCAAACATGAGAAACGCCACTAGAGTTACATGGTCTTTAATTTAAACGTCTGTATAGATGTACGTGTTTCAGCATAGCTGTAGATGACTCTTCTCTGACACTTGAACCCAGCTACTATATACAAAGACGTGTTCTCGGCGTTGTTGTGGCGCATTCGTTCAGTAGACATCAAGTTGAAAGCATCCAGTGCATTTCGCCTCCTGACTTTGCTTTGGTTTCAAGTTTCGTTTCAACCTAAAATGTAAGCTTTGGATAAACGTAGCCAGATTTGATATGTCAGTTGCTTTGAAAGTAAAAAAAACCGTCCTGGTAATTGAATGTTTTCATTGTTAACGATAATTTGTCACAAATATACACATTGATATGACAATGCGACAATTTCATGAGAGTACAAATCGCGCAACAGCCGAATTAATCTGCGTGTGTGTGTGTGTGTGGGGGGGGGGGGGGGGGCGGGGTTACAACCATATCATTGCAAGTATCTTACTGTCATTCATTTTCTCCCTCACTTTCTAGATTAGCCAGAATGAAGGTTTACATGTGCCTGCTTCTCCTGATGGTCGTTGGATGTGCCTTGTGTTTTGCAGAGAGTAAGTACCGTATATTTGTTTCATGTTCCAGAATATCCCGATATATTTGTTCAATGTTCCATTATCCCTACCGTTCCGACATAGAAGTATTCTTATAAGTTTTTACCACATTCGCACAGCCCTTTGGGCATGTCGTACATATGTCATGCTTGGAGTAAATATAGTTTGATTCGAGTTTTGATAATTATGATAGTCTATACGCACATTAAAATGAACGTTTAAGTTTCCATAATAGAGGAGAAAACACGTTTGACTGATTCTCCCCCTAAACGTACGAAACTTGCATGTTCCAAGCCTTATTTATTAGTGTTAAAAAAATGTTCGGTGTCTCTACAAATGTTCAACGCTATGAAACTTCAACTCTTAATTTCTTTTTATTCAATATCTGTGCAGATGCAATTTATGAATTCAGCACCAATAACATTGTTAATGTCTTGCAGAATTTCTTGCCGAGAAGTCGATGCAAGACCTGGAATCTCGCGGAATAGTGAAGAAGGGGAAGTGTAAGTTCTGTGGTCTTTCATAATAAGTTTGTAATAATAACTTGACAAAGGTTGGCACTTAACGACATGAATCAAAACTTAGGCACAATATTATTGCTCACATGCGTTTGGGTTGCAATTGCATGCTGTCCCGGAGAATGCCGTTGTTTTTGTTGGAAATGTCAACGAAGTTTTGTTCATGTTCATGCAGAACATTTTTTCATCAAGAACATTTTGCGTTTGTTCTACCACGGACCCTACACACAAGGATTAACGACTCTGCCAAACGCCTGGTTAGACGCGTGATAACGGCCCATACAGGTGGAAAATACCATGAATACTTGTCAACAAAGACCCCTGCGCGCGGCGGCTCTCAGATTTGCAGGGCTCTGCGCCCGATTTGGTGTCGTAGTCTGTCAAGCCAGCTAATCATATTTTTGAATATTCATGATTCTGCGTTTTTTGTCTTTATTATTGAATTCTGATAAGTGATAACGTAACCATGTTAACGCCGAGCAACAATATCTTTAGCTTTAAAATGAACTATGAAATGTCGCTTTTATTTCATCGGGTCGGGACCACATCCTTAAATAATTTTTTAAATGAAAGCCTCTTTAAAAAACGGAATTCGGGTAAACGGTGTTCTCCTCGAAATTTGACGGGGTTTTTTTTCCGGGTAAATACTTCATCTATGGCGACAAAAACTGCACAATACCATCTGTTATATCCTGAAGCATTTATTTTTAACAATTTTGCAACAAATATATCTTAAGGAGTAGTTTTGCTTACAGTTTCATGAATATTTCCGTTTTAGATGTCATGCAAAATAACCGACAAAATGGCACACCTTTGCAATTTGCGATTACAAGCCAAAGGGTATTAATGCCTATTATCATGCGTCTAACCAATTAAGGCAAGTCCGCTCAGTGCATTTTGTACTAGAGCTCAGAATAGTCGTTTATCCTTGTGTGTAGGATCCGTGGTTCTACTTCGTTTATAGGCAATCAATTGTTACCGTCAAATGGTTCATTTATAAATATCAACATTGATTATTCACACACTGAGTGTACAATTCTCCTTTCAATGAGCGTTGTTCTTGGCGTTTGCTGCTTGTTAGATCAGTTTTATTCTGTTTGCCTTAATTTAAAAAAAAATAAACAATCGTTTGCATTGTTTTGAATCGGAAGACAGTAAAACAAAAAATCTGAAAATCAAAAAGTGAATCTAATGAAACTTCAATGGAAATGAAAACAAGATGTTTTGTTGTTAATTTGCGTTGTTAATCTTTGAACGGGCCCGTTTATTATTGGCTTTTCCGCTTGAAAAGCGTTTTCTCCCCAATGCAATAGACTTTGTACATATTTAATTCAGCCTAGTTTTGGTTAATTTCTGTTCACTCCGAACATGTTGAAATCTGAAAGCAAATAGCTAAATTAGACTAAATGTATTAATTTTCAAATAAAACTGGTTGAATAAGACGGGTTTTAAATTGAACGACCTTTTTTTTTTGGGGGGGGGGTTAAAATTTGCCGAAATCCGATATTCCATAGTTATATCTTTCCAAGATCATAATTCTGAGAAATAGCGATATCTGAAATTTGGAACTAGTCCCTACGGAACTCCAGAGGTGCCATCCTAGATGTTGAGATCCTGTCATAATTTATCACGGGATGACAACATCGTACACGTAAAATTTTAAGAGGGATGCCAACATCCTCGGATAGATCTATCACGGGTAGCACAATCCTGAAAGTAGAATCCCGACATCGTTTGACAATAATATCACGGGATGACGACATCCTGAAAGTAGGGTGTCGACATCCCCAGATACCTTCCAATGCTTTTTAGTGGAGTTATGGGAAAGCAATCCTTCTTTCAGGATGTCGTCATCTCGTGATAAATGTTCTCAGGTTCTCGACATCCTATTCTTTTGGGATGTCTTCATCCCTAGATACATTATCTGAGGATGTCGACATCCTATTTTTACGATGTCGTCATCTCGTGATAAAACATCTCAGGACGTTGACAAAAAAATACGCGTAGGATGTCGTCATCCCGTGAAAGGTTATCACATCATCTCAATATCTTGAATGGCACCTCCAGAGCCATGTAAGTCCCTTTTCTTTGTGGTATAAAAAGAAATAGTTGCAGGCTTTTACTTTATGGTAATTTATCCTGGATGCCTGTAAACATTAAACATGGACAGTCTCTTTAAAGCCTCCTTCAACAGATCATCCACACAAATATTTCTCTACTAGTCATTCACTTTCATGTTGGTTTCTGTTTCAGCTTGCACAACTCAGGCCGAATGTGGTTTTCCACAGTATTATTGTGCTAAACGTGTCCGTTTCTCTCCGGGCGTTTGCAGAGAGCTCATTGGTAAAAGACGCTAGGAATTCTGAAAATCAACATGAATGAATTAAACCATGGTAAGCCCATCGTTATCAATTGATGAACTTTTCCCATCTTTTCTCTAAAGTAGGTCTAGCGTTGCAAAACCTCTCTCTTTACGAAATGCTAGTGTCTAAACGTTTGGTCCTCGTAAGTCCATCATCAGTCCTTGAAGAAATCATGGTGTTTTTTCCTTTTATTATCTCCATGCAGATCGTCAGTGGTTAACCGACAGCACGGCTTTATTCTGTTTCAATAAAAAAGATTTGACATTAATTCATTTTTCTTCTTTCCTGGTAAGATTGTCTAATTTTTGTTAACAATACTGGGTCCGTGTTCCAGCCAGTTTTTTTCCATTGATTCCGTGACAGTGCTGTTCACGTCTGAAGTCTGCTCAATGTGAATTTAAAGAGTGATACTGAAATCAAAATGAAATAAAAAATATCTAATATTCGATCCGACAATACAGACATAATTTAACCGATCGGCACATTTGAATTGTTCACAGAACTTATAAAAATCTAAACTCTTCTCGTCATTTAAATGACACAAATTATGAGCTCGAGCACGGACTTAATAATTATCTCCATGTGATGTGTTTTAAAAAAAATCTATGTTTGTAATCTTAGTTTGTTCATGTCTGTAATGTTTTTGTTCTTTTTGGGTGCGTGGTTGTCATTATCTGTGATGATGGGTAAAATCCACTTTTAAAATATCCATAAATATTAATCCTGCATGTATCGTTGAAGCAGCGCTTGGATATGGGAACATTTTATGCATCCTGGGATATTGTGTGTGTGTGTAAAGGCTGATCACTCTGAATTTAAAAAGCACTTTTGAAATCAAAATGAAACAAAAATATATATAATCGATCCGTGAATACCGACATCAACGATCAACACATTTGATTTTTTTTTTTTTACAGAACGCATACAAATCTTAAAGATAAATTCTTCTCGTCATGTAAATGGCACGAAAAGTGAGCTCGAATACGGACTTAATTATTATTTCCACTGTTTGGTGTCTGAAAACAATATACGTTTGTTCCTGTCTGTAATAATTTTGTTCATGGGCTTTTGGGGTATCGGTCTTGCGTGGTTATCATTATCCGTGATGATGGGTAAAATCCACTCTTAAAATATCCATTAATATTCTTCCTGCTTGTATCGTGTAAGCAGGACTGGGATATGGAAACGTTTACATCCGAGGATTTATTTTTTGGAAAGGGCGGAACACAAGCCCAGACAAAACATGAGAAGGTTACTTTCTAATTTGCATATTTCTTCGTCGTGATTTCAAATCAAAAAGACATTGAGGGTTAGCCACAAATGTTTCAGCATTTAGGTTAGATTGGAATACTTGTTTTTGTAATGTTTTTGATCTTTTTGGTATTTTGGGTATTTCATTGGTGCATGGTTATCATTATCCGTGATAATGGGTAAAATCCACTTTTATTTTACGCCCCAACTCTCACAACTCTAGATGGGGCCATTACCGTAAAGTTCAAGGGTGCACAAAGGCTATACTGGTTCTATAATACAGGAAGATGTTCACACGCGGTCTTATTTTTATCGTTGTTGACTAATATAAAGTTATACTTTTCCTTTAAAAATGATTGTTGCATTTTCTATTAAAACCTGCCATTTTGTTGTGTAAAATACTCAGCCATAAATTATGTACATCTTTGTTACAAAACGCAGATAGGCTGTCCTTGATGGAATTTATTCTCATAACAGGTGTTTGTTCACTGTAAAAGAAGATCCAATTCTTCAAACAGGACTTTGAAATCATTCGTTATTAATTGAACGTAGGCTATCTCTAATCCTTTTTCATCCTTCGATGCTTTCTCTTTCGTAAACGTACAGTGAATGATACAGCTTCTTGGCAAAATAAATTGACTCTTGAACGCAAAATAATTTATCAGTGTCCATGAATGAATTCTCTAGACGTCTGTCTGTCATAGTCATCCATGTTATTTGATTGTGTTTTCAAACCCCTGCCTCGTTTCTTCCATACTTGAAAACAAATAGAAACAAAATTGGTCATGAACAAGTAAAAGGGACGCCCTCTTTGTACACAATCCGTGTGTGGAGGCCTGTGTGCATTATTTGTCATTGTATCATGACTCCCACCTAGTAAAGAAGTGCGTCTGATTTTGAGGATGTGCAAGCCTTTGCTGTCATTATACCGGTTCAAAGCCTGGATATAATAGTATGGTGTTCCCTTGGGTTGGGAAAGCAATGGGAAGCTCAACCAATAGCAGGCCATGCTTTGAGAGAATGAGAACACGTTTCCTACAGAAACAAATATATATCACGTTTATCATAACAAATTCACGTGAAGCAACGTCCCAGTCCATTTTCTGATTGATGGTAATCGTACCTCAGTTTTTCCTCTCATATTTTAATGCAGAAAAGTAATGCTCCGAACAGTGTAGCCATCATTCTTTCCTTAGCTCAGTGCAGCATTTTATTTTCCCCATGTTAAGACAGAAAAGCAATCAAACATTTATTTTTCGATTTATAAACACATGTTGATGTCTCTTCTGATGTCCATCGATTCTCATGATAACGTTTTTGAGTCTGAGCTATATAGTGGCATAGCAAGCGATAGGGGGAGGGTAAGTGGGTATCCCACGCCCCCAATATTTTGTAACGGGTGCCTCTTTTTCACGAGTGCCGGGTTTTCTTTCACGAGCGCCTTTTTTTTCAGTGAGTGCCTATAATTTTTCGAAAGACGGCAATTGTTCCATCACGAAAAGCGCCACCTATTGTCCAATTGCGCCCATGATCGTCCGCTTTGAACAGCGCCCGCGAAAGGAGATGGCGTCCAAACAATATTTGCGTACTAGTGCTGTGTGTATTATGTTAGAATGTTTAGCATATGTTGCATAGACTGTATGGACGTTAGAGGCTCCGTCAAACTCCATACTGAAGTCTATACATGTAACTACTGATTAATTGTTTTTGTGAGAAGCTATAGTGCAACACCAGAAATGCGCTTCAAAAAGTTAGACCATGTTAGTCACGTATAAAATTCCATCGGCGCTATGGCCGACGCAGCAACAAGTTCAAATACAGTAAACAGCTACCAAACACTTGTTTTCACGTGACTGGTCACCACCAGCTCACCGTTCTAGAATTGTTCGAATTTTAATTTCTTTCTTTCTTTCTTTCCTTTTCTGGACAATAATTCAATGCGAAGATTCTTCAAAAGTTGTCACAGCTGCTTGAACGTGAAACTTCAACCCTGATATACCGAGGTGTGCATATTACACTGATACACGGTGACATCATCAGTATCAAATTACCTTTTGTTTTAAATATATATATATTTCATTTTTTTTTTTTTTTTTTTTTTTTTACTTTTACTGCCTTGGCTCATATGAAAATAAATGCCGGAAGTGGGCCATGGGACATCTAACTTTGATTTGTTTTTATTAATCAGATATCTCTAGAAAATAGGCAGAATATCCGGTGAGGCGTTATAAAAAAAGCATACTGTTTCGACTTGGGGTACTCCTTTTCAGGGTGCTTTCAATTTTCCGAAATAGAAGCCCAATCATAATGGGATCACTTCGTTTCGTATGAAATCACACAAAATATTCTCTGACATTCCAAATCCATTATCTTCTTTCTATATTTCTTTTCCCGTCTTAATTGATTGAAATCATACCTCACCAATTTTCCTTTCACATCCGATGCAAGAACAAAAATCGTATTTTCTACAGTCCAGCCATGAACTACTCTTTCGTTATAGCTAAAGAGCAGAATTTTATTATTCCCAGGCAAAAAAAAAAGAGCCATCAAATCATTTATTTTTAGATAGTATCTAAGCATATGTTGCATAAACTCCAGGCACGTCAGAGGCTCCGTCAAAAGCCATATTGAAGTCTACCGATACTGATTCTATTTTCGAGTAGGCATGTGCAGCGCCTGAATTGCGCTTCAACACGTTAGACCATGTCTGCCACGTGTAAACCTCCATTGGTAGAGGCTGCAACAAGGTTCAAATAAAGTTAAAAGCTACCAAATACGTGTTTTCGCTTAACCGGTCACCACCTGCTCACCATTTTAGAATTGTTCGAGTTTTCTCTCTTTGTTTTCTTATCCGGACATTATTAAATTCACCGCCAATCTTCTTCATATACTGAGGTTTATATGCATATTACAATGATACCTGCGATGACATCATCAGTATCAAATTACAAGCGATTTTAGTTAAAGAATGACCACGTTGTTTTACTATTATGTAGGCCTACTTACATTTGCTAAGAGCATAAACTGCGCCGTTTGTGATTCTTACACGGTTGACCAACCGTCGGACGGAACCTCTTGGCTCCTTAGATATCAGCAAGATTTGGTGCCAGTTCTTCTTTCTGCGATCTTTGTCTGTCGTTTTCGTTCTAGATAATAATTATCCGCAACTGTTCTTTCAACAGGAAAACACATGAACTGAAACTCGGTGTGAACATGAAACTGATTCCAAAATGAACATACTACAAGTGCGACCTTTACTTTCGGGGTTTCTGGAACTGCTATGATAAATTAATTGAACTGGGGAAGGGGAGCGAGTTACTAATATAAAAGAAATTGGCCGCTTCTACACAACCGAAATCATGATGACGTCATCATTCGAAAGGACGCCCCTAGTGACAGGCAAAAGAAACGTGCTTTTTGAATTTGAAAAGCCGCTTTTCCCTAAATTTCGCTCTGATTGCCCAGAAACATTCCTTGCACATACACACAAAACATTGGAATGTTCTATGGGAAGAGTTCCTCAGAACGGAAGTAACTTTTTTTGGAATTCGAAAAAGATCATCTTTTTCTCGTTCGCCTGATAGAGGATTCTTTTCTTTTTTATTCTTTGGTTCTCATTTCTGAAAGACCCTATTTTGGGCTCGCGATTTGAGGAAAAAAAACCCCGCATTTTGTTTTATTACCGCCTACTAGCCCTGTCTGGAACCCCACTTACAAAAAAAAAAAATTAAAGAACAAAAACTGGACATAACATTCAGACAATCAGGTTCTGTGTTATTTGAAATCTATGCAAGATAATAAATTATCCGAATTCGACTAGAAACACGGCGTGCAGCAATCAATGTAATCCCAGAAGAAGATGCGAGGGTGTTGTGTCTCATATCAGGCATCTATAGTTTACCTTTTGTGTTATGCAACAGCCAAAACGTCAGTGAGCTGCATGCTGCTGATATGCAAGTTAATATATACAGGCCTATATATTTTGCCAAAGATGGTTTCATGAGGAGCTCACGATATTCTCATTACAATCAACGAAAAGACAATACGCACTTGGCACCATTTAATTTAGTCATCTAAACTGGTGCAACTGCAATGCTTTTCACAATGCTATCACATCATCAATTCGGAACATAAATGTCAAAATATAAACAAAATGTTGGTGTAATATTTTTTCCCTTTCCCCCCTTGTTCTACTGCCTTTGCTCATATGAAAATAAATGCCTGAACTGGGACATCTAAATGTTCATTTTGTTTTATTAATCAGATATCTCTAGAAAATAGGCAGAATATCTAGTTTTCTAATTATACAGGCTAACCATGAACCATTCTTTCGTTAAATAGGAACAGAATTTATTATGCCCATGCATAGACAAAAAAGCCATCAACCATTTATTTTTAGATATTATCTAAGCATATGTTGCATAAACTCCAGGGACGTCAGAGGCTCCGTCAAAAGCCATATTGAAGTATACCGATACTGATTCTATTTTCGAGTGGGCATGTGCAGCGCCTGAATTGCGCTTCAACACGCTAGACCATGCCTGACACGTGTAAACCTCCCTTGGTAGAGGCTGCAACAAGGTTCAAATAAAGTTAAAGGCTACCAAATACTTGTTTTCGCTTAACCGGTCACCACCTGCTCACCATTTGAGAATTGTTCGAGTTTTCTCTCTTTGTTTTCTTATCCGGACAGTATTAAATTCACCGCCAATCTTCTTCATATACTGAGGTGTATATGCATATTACAATGATGCCTGCGATGACATCATCAGTATCAAATTACAAGCGATTTTAGTTAAAGAATGACCACGTTCTTTTACTATTATGTAGGCCTACTTACATTTGCTAAGAGCAAATAAACTGCGCCGTTTGTGATTCTTACACGGTTGACAAACCCTCGGACGGAACCTCTTGCCTCTTAAGATATCAGCAAGATTTGGTGCCAGTTCTTCTTTCTGCTTTCTTTGTCTTGCTTTTTTTTTGGTAATAATAATCCTTAACTGTTCTTTCAATAGGAAAACACATGAACTGAAACTCGGTGTGAACATGAACCCTGACTCCAAAATGTGCATACTACAAGTGTGACCTTTACTTTTGGGGTTTGTGGAACTGCAATGATAAATGAATTGAACTTGGGAAGGGGAGCATGTTACTAGAAAAAAAAAAAATGGCCGCTTTTACACAAACGAAATCATGATGACGTCATTATTCGAAAGGACGCCCCTAGTGACAGGCAAAAGAAACGTGCTTTTTGAATTTGAAAAGCCGCTTTTCCCTAAATTTCGCTCTGATTGCCCAGAAACATTCTTTGCACATACACACAAAACATTGGAATGTTCTATGGGAAGAGTTCCTCAGAACGGAAGTAACTTTTTTTGGAATTCGAAAAAGATCATCTTTTTCTCGTTCGCCTGATAGAGGATTCTTTTCTTTTTTATTCTTTGGTTCTCATTTCTGAAAGACCCTATTTTGGGCTCGCGACTTGAGGAAAAAAAACCCCGCATTTTGTTTTATTACCGCCTACTAGCCCTGTCTGGAACCCCACTTACAAAAAAAAAAAAATTAAAGAACAAAAACTGGACATAACATTCATACAATCAGGTTCTGTGTTATTTGAAATCTATGCAAGATAATAAATTATCCGAATTCGACTAGAAACACGGCGTGCAGCAATCAATGTAATCCCAGAAGAAGATGCGAGGGTGTTGTGTCTCATATCAGGCATCTATAGTTTACCTTTTGTGTTATGCAACAGCCAAAACGTCAGTGAGCTGCATGCTGCTGATATGCAAGTTAATATATACAGACCTATATATTTTGCCAAAGATGGTTTCATGAGGAGCTCACGATATTCTCATTACAATCAACGAAAAGACAATACGCACTTGGCACCATTTAATTTAGTCATCTAAACTGGTGCAACTGCAATGCTTTTCACAATGCTATCACATCATCAATTCGGAACATAAATGTCAAAATATAAACAAAATGTTGGTGTAATATTTTTTTCCCTTTCCCCCCTTGTTCTACTGCCTTTGCTCATATGAAAATAAATGCCTGAACTGGGACATCTAAATGTTCATTTTGTTTTATTAATCAGATATCTCTAGAAAATAAGCAGAATATCTAGTTTTCTAATTATACAGGCTAACCATGAACCATTCTTTCGTTAAATAGGAACAGAATTTATTATGCCCATGCATAGACAAAAAAGCCATCAACCATTTATTTTTAGATATTATCTAAGCATATGTTGCATAAACTCCAGGGACGTCAGAGGCTCCGTCAAAAGCCATATTGAAGTATACCGATACTGATTCTATTTTCGAGTGGGCATGTGCAGCGCCTGAATTGCGCTTCAACACGCTAGACCATGCCTGACACGTGTAAACCTCCCTTGGTAGAGGCTGCAACAAGGTTCAAATAAAGTTAAAGGCTACCAAATACTTGTTTTCGCTTAACCGGTCACCACCTGCTCACCATTTTAGAATTGTTCGAGTGTTCTTACACGGTTGACCAACCCTCGGACGGAACCTCTTCGCTCTTTAGATATCAGCAAGATTTGGTGCCAGTTCTTCTTTCTGCGATCTATGTCTGTCGTTTTCGTTCTAGATAATAATTTTCCGCAACTGTTGAAAAACTCATGAACGGAAACTCGGTGTGAACATGAACACTGATTCCAAAATGAACATACTACAAGTGCGACCCTTACTTTCGGAGTTTCTGGAACTGCTATGATAAATGAATTGAACTTGGGAAGGGGAGCATGTTACTATAATAAAGAAAAGAAATGGCTGCTTTTACACAAACGAAATCATGATGACTTCATCTTTCGAAAGGACGCCCCTAGTGACAAGCAAAATAAACGTGCTTTTTAAATTTGAAAAGCCGCATTTCCCAAAATTTCGCTCAGATTGCCCAGAAACATTCTTTGCACATACACACAACACATTAGAATGTTCTAGATGAAGAGTTCCTCAGAACGAAAGTAACCTCTCTTTGGAATTCGAAAAAGATCATCTTTTTCTTGTTCGCCTGATAGAGGATTCTTTTCTTTTTTCATCATTAATTTTTGTACTTAATCATAATTAGCATTCAATACTATTAACCCAGTCCATTTTCTGATTACGTTCGCCATAATTGATTGCAATCGTACCTCATGTTGTCCTCTCGTATTTTAATTCTGAAAGTAATGTTGCAAACAGTGTAGCCATCATTCTGTCCTTAGCTCAGAGCAGAATTTCATTATTCCCATTCAAGACAATACAATATTTATTTTAGATAAACATAATTATGTTGCATGAATTCCAACGACTTCATTGATGTCTATGCTGATGTGAATCGACGCTGGTTCTGTTTTTTTTCTTCAATCTGAGCTATACACCGGTGCAGCCAGCGGGAAGGGGGTATTTAACACAACACCTCCCTTTTTACAACGAGAGCTCTTTATTACGAGCGCCCATTTGTTCATGAGTGCCCCCTTTTTTTAACGTCGGCAATTGTGCCGCCAAGAAAAGCGCAACCTGTATGCCCGATGGTTGCAGACCAGTAAATCGGTCCGAAATTGCCTACGCCGGCCAAATCACGATTTGGAAGTCCTCAAAATCTTCAGTATTTGGGCGTGCTATTGGCCAGGAACTTGAGGGTTTGTAAAAAATATCTTCCAGGTTACTGGGAAGTAGATATCTTGTGTCGATTCTTTAGGTTAACTGCATTAAAATGAATCAACGTAATAGTTCCTTGGAAACACTTTCAATCTTTCAAAAGAACGTTTTTTTGCGATGTATGGATTAATCATGTATTAAACTGCAAATGCTAATTTTAGTTTAATAAAATAAGTTAAAATAAAGAAAATAAGGACCTCTGAACCCAAAGGTAGACTGGTTGTTTTAGACAGAAGAGTTTCCCTTCAGAAATCGAGTAACGCAAGTTAATAAAATTTGTTATGTTCTCGACATAGGACGACAGACTTTTTGCAACGAGGGAAGACCTATTGGAAATGTGGAGGCGAATGTTTCACAAATCTTCGCTGAAAAGGTTTGCAATGAATTGGTCGTCGTGATTTATTTGCATTTATATTATTTACCAATTTATGAAAAGAAAAATCAAACACACAAACACACAAACAATCTAAGACACACAAACTCACGGTCTACTGCTGTTTACTCTATTCAAACTTTGTTGCTGCCTCGGCAAATGTAGGCTGATATCATTCTGGGAGACATGATCTAACTTTTGGAGAGCATTTTCGATGTTGCGCAAATGATTACTAAAAATTGAAAATGTATCGATAAGCTTCAAGGTTGCAGACTAGTATAAATAGACTGCCACAGACCTCAGTGATTATAGCGCACATTCCCAGAATTATTAAAAATACTCACAACTATCCAAGGGCTGGTGTTTGAGACATTCACGAAATTAAAGTTTATTTCATCATCGTTCATTTTCCGTTCAATTTTTGGAGGGTTAATCTACTTTTCAGAGAAAAGTGCATCCACAGATGATCACTCCTTCAAGTAACCTTGAAGCCAACAGCCATTTTGAGAATTGACACCTATTCTCCATTGCAAAATAGACCCATTTTAGGGCCTAATTTCACCCGAATTTCACAGAAATACGAGATCGCAGTCCTCTGCACGGCTTCCACCCTTCTTCTTCTTTTTTCTTCTTCTTTCCACAAATTCCCAAGTTCATGACCCTTACAATGATCTAATACTGGAGAATATGAAGGCTTGATTTAGATTTGGCTGGCGTAGGCAATTTCGGGCCTATTTACAAGCCTGCAGCCCTAACGGCTTTGGGTTTATGCAACATGCTCATCAAAACATGGCTTTCGTGTCTTTCCATTATAGGTAAAATAATGAGTTTATAGTGTCTTTTTATTATATAGCTATGCAGCACATGCAGGCAGGCGCGGCACAAGTGTGTATTTGCCTGCAATCGGGACCCCCTTTTTCCCTCTTTTGTTTGTACTCTTACTTTTTAGGAAGAGCTCCCATGTGTTTTGTACACGATCGCCAAATTGTGGGCCTTCGGGAATTGGGGACCCTATTATCCTCTATTGTTCAACATCCCCTAGTGAATGCAGAAACAAACTCATTGTGTCCCGTCCATGAGGCTCTCAAAAGTGTTAAAACCGCGCCCTCTTAGTTGGCGCACGGTGCCCATATAAAATTGATCTCTAGCAAACAACAATATCAATCATGACCGCTCAATCCTAAGTAACTACGGAGACCAGTGGCAATAATTCATTATTAAAAGTATCAGCTGTAAAATCTCGGGCAACTGCTGGTCATGGTTTGTATTGACCTCAGGTGTGAGTCGGGGGGGGGGGGGGATCATAAAGTGGAAAGTACATCCTCTACGGTCGGATAATCATTCCTATGATATTAATTTTGTGGCCCCGGACAGTTTGTACGGAGGACGAAAACTCCGGTCACACTGGTCAGCTCATGGGTCGTATTCAACTGCTTGCCCTCATGCTCAGAACCAGAGCCCGAGTTGGATCGGGCCCCGCTTTTACGGCAAGGCCTCGGCGGTCACTGCGGCGGTGGCAGTGGCACGATTCCCCTGACGATGATTTCGCTAGATATATAGCCCATATGGATATAGGAATCTCTTGAATCAGCTCATGTCCGTTTCCATGTCTGTGGTTTAACGTGGTGCTCTATTTTAAAAAAAAAAACAATAATACATTTCATAACCGGTTTGTAATATTTGTATCTTGTTTTAAGATTGAAGTAAAGTTGTACAATTGCAAACGCGTCGTCTAATATTGTTAGAGCTTCCAATTGCTTTCATAAAACAAGGAAACCCCATAATATTTTATCTAGGATTTAAACCGGTATAATGGCGGCAAAGGCTCGCACATCCTCAAAATCAGACGCACTTGATCTTTACTAGGTGGGGGTCATGATACAAGGACAATAATGCACACAGGCCTTTAAAGACGGATTGGGTATAAAGAGGGCGTCCTTTTTACCTTTTCATGACCATTTTGTTTGTACTTTTCAAGTATGCATGAAATGAGGCAAGTATTTGACAACACAATCAAATAACAAGGATGACTTGATGGCAGACAGGCGTTATGAATGAATTCATGAGCACTGATCAATTGTTTTTCATGCAAGAGTCAATTTATTTTGCCACTGAACTATATCATTAGCAGTACGTTTACGAAAGAGGAATCATCAAAGGTGGAACAGGGATCAGAAGTAATACGTCCAATTAATAACGAATGGTTTCAAAGTCGCAGTTTTGTTTCAAAGAATTGGATCTTCATTTGCCGTTAACAATCACCTGTTGTGGGAATAAACTCCATCAAGAACAGCCTATTTGAGTTTTGTAACAGAGATGTACATAAATGTACACAACAAAATTGCCGGTTTTAAGAAGGAAAAGTTAAACCTTCAGATTACGTCCTCAGCGACAAAAATAAAAATCACTTGTGAACATCTGTTCTGTATTACAGAACCATTACAGGTTTTACGCGCCAACTATGGCCATGGTCCCAACTATGGTCCCAACTATGGGACGACGTGATACAGTTAGTGCATAACATAATGGCTATTTGTGATTGTATTGCTGCGTTGCCGTTACTGTACGTACTTGAATGCAAATTTAACGATCACACCCAAGTGTGCAGTTTTCTGATCAGGCATTTTAATCTTACCTAAAAAGTAACATTTGGTGGCTAAATCTCAATGACTTTTGATCGGAAATTGATTTAACATAACTATGTGCCAACTTAGAAAGTAACCTTCTCGTGTTTTCTCTGGGACTTGTGTTCCGCCCTTTCCAAAATGTATTTATCTATTTCTCATTTTAACTGGGTAGCCCATTCTGTGGAATCCACTGATCTCCCATGAGTCCCAGTAAAGAGAAGACAATGTGAAGAAATAACAGCTTTAGAGGTGGGAGGAAAAGCCCAGAAGAGTATTCTGAGGAAACCCACGGAATCAGGTAGGGACTGAAAATCCAATCCACATATTGGCCCAGGCGGGATTCGAACCCGGGTCACAGCGGTGGAAGGCGAGGAAAGTACCGCTACGCCAACCTGACTCCCCCTAAAAATCCCCAGATGCAAACGTTTCCATGTCCCAGCGCTGCTTAAACGATACATGCAGGAAAAATATTAATGGTTATTTTAAAAGCGAGTTTTACCCATGCATCACACGGACAACCACGCACTACCGATAACAAAAAAACCAAGAAGAACATAAACATTAAGAAGCAATAAACTTGAACACAGATTAATAAACATAACACAGTGGAGAGAATATAAGTCCGTGCTCGAGCTCATAATTCTTGTCATTTAGATGACGAGAAGAATTTATATTCAGATTCGAATGTGCCGAACGTTTGATAAGTCTGTTTTTACAAATCGATTTTATAATTTTTTTGTTTCATGTTGATTTCAATGTTGCTCTAAAATTCAACATCATGAAGAGGAGCCTTCAGACGTGAACAGAACGTTTACGGAAATAATAGGAAAACAGGCTGGAACACAGACCCAGTATTTTTGTTAAGAAAGAATAATGAGACTGTCCTTATGATCGGGAAAGAAGAAAACTTAACTAATGTGAACCCCCTTTGTTTAATCCGAATAAAGCAAAAATTCATTCATGTTGATTGTCAGTATTTCTGATGTTCTGAACTTAAATTATGACGCTCTTGGGCCTTTTCCACCCGGCCGCGTTGCCACAGTGCATTCGCCATTTTTACAATCAGTGCCGAATTGTGGACAATCTCTGCGAGTTTGGCAAGCTGAAACAGAAAACAAAATGGAGGTGAATGATTCGTGTGGACAACCTGTTCAAGGAAGCTTTTGAAAAGAGGTCCGTGTATGCCCGTTTCCAGGGGAAAAAATTCCAAATTAAAAGCCTGAAACAATTTCTTTTTATACCATAAAGAAAATGAGGGATTGGTTCTCAAATTCAGATATCTAATTTGTTTCAAAGAATAATGATCTTGAAAAGTTATAACTCTGGAAAATTTAATGCCAGCCAATTTCAATCCCCCTCCCCCCCCCAAAAAAAAACAAATCAATATAGCTCGTTTAATTTAATTTTTCCACCAGTTTTATATGAAAATTAGTACATTTAGTCCCCAAGAACAGTCATTTGCTTCCCTAAGATTAGCAATAGCCATGGCATGAAGAAGGTGCAAAGTCATGTTGCTGTTAATTGAATGGTTGGGGTGGGCAAATGCCCTCCCCCCCCCCTCCCACCCATCCTCAAACACAATGAATTGAGAATATGTTGGGAAAGAACAGGGATTTTGGGGGGAAATATGCTTTGCTCCCCTGTAGAAACAAATTCTGGCGGAGCCCATGACTATCAATGAATTTACATCCCGCGTGATTCCAGTCCTTGCATTAACTCCTCAGCAAGAAAGTCTGCATGACATGAAAAAGGGGTTTTGGTGCTGAATTCCTGAATTGCACTTAAAAATGGTGTAAACGTGCTTTTTTCTAAATTTCAAATTTCCTTCCCGAACGAAATTTGAGAGAATATAATGCCCTGTAACAAAAACATTTGCTTGTTTGCACTTGCAGGCCTTATTACAGTTTTAAAAAGTAGTTTTCTTACACAGTGCACTCCAGTTCAAAAAGTTTTGAGCGAAATGCCATCAATATCGATATCTAGTGACGTATCACAATATGTTAATTTTGGAATCACGTGTTTTGTATTATAGCCTGGCGTCATGGACCGATCCTAACACGATGATCACGACCGGTCTATTGTGTCTATAAGCTTTGATTCATGTCGTATATAGTGCCAACCTGCGTCAAGTTATTATTACAACATTATTATGAAATACCACAGAACTTACATTTCTTCTTCACTACCCGGCGAGATTCCAGGTCTTGCATCAACTTCTCGGCAAGAAAGTCTGCAAGACATTAAAAGGGTTATTGGTGCTGAATTCATGAATTGCATCTGCACAGATATTGAAACAAAACGGAATTAACAGTTGAAGTGTCATAGCGTTGAACATTTTGTAAAGACACCGAACATTTTTTTTAACACTTATAAGTATGCCTTGGAACATGCAAGTTTCGTAAGTTTAGGGGAAACATCCACAACAGTCAAACGTGTTTTTCCTCTACCATGGAAACTTCAACGTTCATTTTAATGTGCGTATAGACTTTCATAATTATCATCAAAATATATTTACTTCTAGCAAGACATATGTACGACAGGCCCAAAGGGCTGTGCGAATGTGGATATAACTTATGAGAATCTTCTATGTCGGAACGGTAGGGATAATGGAACATGGAACAAATTTACGGCACTTACCCTCTGCAAAACACAAGGCACATCCAACGACCATCAGCAGAAGCAGGCACACGTGAACCTTCATTCTGGCTAATCTATAAAGTGAGGGAGAAAACGAATGACTGTAAGAAACTGGCAATGCTGTGGTTGTGCCCCTGCCCCCACACGCAGATTAATTCGGCCGTTGCGCAATTTGTTCTTTCCATGCAATTGACACAGGAGCAGCAGTAAAAGTATATCACTGCCGTAAGTCATATCAACGTGTATATTCGTGACAAATCATCGTTAAAAATGAAACCAGTCAATTACTAGGACGTTTTTACTTTCAAAGCTACTGACATATCGAATCTGGCCACGTTTATCCAAAGCTTACATTTCAGGTTGACACAGACTTGAAAACCAAAGCAAAGTCAGGAGGCGGAAATGCACTGGATGCTTTCAACTTGATGACTACTGAACGAATGCGCCACAACATCGCCGAGTACACTTTTTTGTAGTAGCTGGGTTCAAGTGTCAGAGAAGAGTCATCTACAGTTATGTTGAAACACGTACATCTACAGACGCTTAAAGACCGTGTATCTCTTATAGCGTTGCTCATGTTTCGACACATCATGTACATTATTAACGCAGAAAAGGGGAAAACAAACACCCCCCCCCCCAAAAAAAAGAGAAGTTCTCTCGTGGAGCCATAAAATAGAACTAACACACGCATGCGTACAGGCGATTAAGTAAATATCGGTAAAACATGACATAATGACATAATGTACGAAGGTGATTGCTAATTGTGTTCATAGTTGAAACATGGCCATTTTTTAAATAAAATTACTTGTAACTTGATACTGTTGATTTCGTCGGGTATTTTGTTAATATGCACACCACTGTGCAGTCTGTTATCAGGGTTGATGCTTCAAGTTCAAGCAGCTGTGAAAATTTTGAAAATAATTATTTTAATGAAAAGGAAAGAAAGAAATTAAAACTCGAACAATTCTAAAACGGTGAGCAGGTGGTGACCAGCCGCGCAGCAGAAAAATGTCCTACTTTTGATCCTAAATAACTCTGTTGTTTACCAATGGAATTAAACCAACATTTTGGAATATTAAAAAAAAAAGCATGACATATTTTATTAGGCAAATTTCATCAGCTTTGTGCAAGAGAATGAAATTTAAACGCCATACGAAAAAAAAATACTCATTTTCAGAATCTGCCACTTTCGACTTGGCGACCTCCAATGTCGACACAGCGCTTACGGTGGCGGAAGACGCGAGCTGCGGCCGGAAGCTTTTGAAGGAAAGCAGGATCATTCCTGATGTCATTGAAAACCTCCTCGATCGTTGGCGCAACACACGATCGAGGAGATGTGCAATGACATTAGGGTTGACCCCGCATTCCTCCATAAGCTTTCGGCCGCAGCACGCGCGTTCCCGAATCCGCCACCGTCTCCAGCGCTATATCGTCATTCTGAAAGTGAGGGGTTTTTTTTAGTACGGCGTTTAAATCTCACCCTCTTGCACAAAGCTGATGAAACTCGCTTCATAATTTGTCATGCCATAATCTGAAATTGTGGTTTAAATCCATTGGTAAACAACAGAGTTATTCAGGATTAAATTTATGAAATTTTGTTGACACGTAGGTAGCTGTCTACTTTATTTGAACTTTGTTACTGCGTAAACCAATGAAGGTTCATGCGAACATGGTCTAACGTTTTGAAGCGTATTCTTGCGCTGCAAATAGCTATTCAAAAATAAAATCGGTATCGTTAGACCTCAATGTGGAGTTTGACGGAGCCTCTGACGTCTCTGGAGTTTATGAAACATATGCTTGTCTAAAAAAAATGTTTAACTGTTTTTTTTGTCTGCACGGGCATAATAAAATTTGTTATCAGCTAACAAAAGAATGGTTCTTGGTTCTTGGCTAGACTGTACAAAATATGGTTTTTGTTTTTGCATTATGATGTCAGAGGCAAATTGGTGAGGTATGATTTCAATCAATAAGACGGGAATAGAAATAAGATAATAGATTAGAACGTTGGTTAATGTTTTGTGTGATTTAATACAGGCACTAGCCTTTTTTTTTTGTCTTTGCATGTGCATAATAAATTCTGTTCCTATCTAACGAAAGAATGGTTCATGGTTAGCCTGTATAATTAGAAAACTAGATATTCTGCCTATTTTCTAGAGATATCTGATTAATAAAACAAAATGAACATTTAGATGTCCCAGTTCAGGCATTTATTTTCATATGAGCAAAGGCAGTAGAACAAGGGGGGAAAGGAAAAAAAATATTACACAAACATTTTAGTTATATTTTGACATTTATCTTCCGAATTGATGATGTGATAGCATTGTGAAAAGCATTGCAGTTGCACCAGTTTAGATGACTAAATGAAATGGTGCCAAGTGCGTATTGTCTATTTCGTGGATTGTAATGAGAATATCGTGAGCTCCTCATGAAACCGTCTTTGGCAAAATATATAGGTCTGTATATATTAACTTGCATTATATCAGCAGCATGCAGCTCACTGACGTTTTGGCTGTTGCATAACAAAAAAGGTAAACTATAGATGCCTGATATGAGACACAACACCCTCGCATCTTCTTCTGGGATTACATTGATTGCTGTACGCCGTGTTTCTAGTCGAATTCGGATAATATATTATCTTGGCCGCATAGATTTCAAATAACACAGAACCTGATTATCTGAATGTAATGTCCAGTTTTTGTTCTTTAATTTTATTTTTTTTGTAAGTGGGGTTCCAGACAGGGCTCGTAGGCGGTAATAAAACAAAATGCGGGTTTTTTTCCCTCAAGTCGCGAGCCCAAAATATGGTCTAACAGAAATGAGAACAAAAGAATAAAAAAGAAAAGAATCCTCTATCAGGCGAACAAGAAAAGGATGAGTTTTTCCGAATTCCAAAAAAGTTACTTCCGTTCTGAGGAACTCTTCATATAGAACATTTCAATGTTTTGTGTGTATGTGCAAAGAATGTTTCTGGGCAATCTGAGCGAAATTTTGGGAAATGCGGCTTTTCAAATTCAAAAAGCACGTTTCTTTTGCTTGTCACTAGGGGCGTCCTTTCGAATGATGACGACATCATGATTTCGTTTGTGTAGAAGCGGCCATTTTTTTTTATTATTGTAACTCGCTCCCCTTCCCCAGTTCAATTCATTTATCCTAGCAGTTCCAGAAACCCCGAAAGTAAAGGTCGCACTTGTAGTATGTTAATTTTGGAATCAGGGTTCATGTTCACACCGAGTTTCAGTTCATGTGTTTTCCTATTACAAAACACTTGCGGATAATTATTATCTAGAACGAAAACGACAGAGAAAGATCGCAGAAAGAAGAACTGGCACCAAATCTTGCTGATATCTAAAGAGCCAAGAGGTTCCGTCCGAGGGTTTGTCAACCGTGTAAGAATCACAAACGGCGCAGTTTATTTGCTCGTAGCAAATGTAAGTAGGCCTACATAATAGTAAAAGAACGTTGTAATTTGATACTGATGATGTCATCGCAGGCATCATTGTTATATGCATATACACCTCAGTATATGAAGAAGATTGGCGGTGAATTTAATACTGTCCAGATAAGAAAACAAAGAGAGAAAACTCGAACAATTCTAAAATGGTGAGCAGGTGGTGACCGGTTAAGCGAAAACAAGTATTTGGTAGCTTTTAACTTTATTTGAACCTTGTTGCTGCCTCTACCAATGGAGGTTTACGTGTGGCAGACATGGTCTAACGTGTTGAAGCGCAATTCAGGCGCTGCACAAGCCTACTCGAAAATAGAATCAGTATCGGTAGACTTTAATATGGCTTTTGACGGAGCCTCTGACGTCCCTGGAGTTTATGCAACATATGCTTAGATAATATCTAAAAAATAAGTGGTTGATGGCTTTTTTGTCTATGCAACAGAATAATGAATTATGTTCCTATCTAACGAAAGAATGGTTCATGGTTAGCCTGTATAATTAGAAAACAAGATATTCTGCCTATTTTCTAGAGATATCTGATTAATTAAACAAAATGAACATTAGATGTCCCAGTTCAGGCATTTATTTTCATATGAGTAAAGGCAGTAGAACAAGGGGGGAAGGGAAAAAAATATTACACTAACATTTTGTTGATATTTTGACATTTATCTTCCGAATTGATGATGTGATAGCATTGTGAAAAGCATTGCAGTTGCACCAGTTAAGATGACTAAATTAAATGGTGCAAAGTGCGTATTGTCTATTTCGTTGATTGCAGTGAGAATATCGTGAGCTCCTCATGAAACCGTCTTTGGCAAAATATATAGGTCTGTATATATTAACTTGCATTATATCAGCAGCATGCAGCTCACTGACGTTTTGGCTGTTTCATGACACAAAATGTAAACTATAGATGCCTGATATGAGACACAACACCTTCGCATCTTCTTCTGGGATTACATTGATTGCTGCACGCCGTGTTTCTAGTCGAATTCGGATAATTTATTATCTTGCATAGATTTCATATCACACAGAACCTGATTATCTGAATGTTATGTCCAGTTTTTGTTCTTTAATTTTATTTTTTTTTGTAAGTGGGGTTCCAGACAGGGCTCGTAGGCGGTAATAAAACAAAATGCGGGTTTTTTTTCCTCAAGTCGCGAGCCCAAAATAGGGTCTTTCAGAAATGAGAACAAAAGAATAAAAAAGAAAAGAATCCTCTATCAGGCGAACGAGAAAAAGATGATCATTTTCGAATTCCAAAAAAGTTACTTCCGTTCATAGGAAATCTTTATCTAGAACATTTTAATGTTTTGTGTGTATGTGCAAAGAAAGTTTCTGGGCAATAAGAACGAAATTTTGGGAAATGCGGCTTTTCAAATTCAAAAGCACGGTTCTTTTGCTTGTCACTAGGGGCGTCCTTTCAAATGATGACGTCATCATGATTTCGTTTGTGTAAGAGCGGCCATTTTGTTTTTTAGTATAGTAACATGCTCCCCTTCCCAAGTTCAATTCATTTATCATTGCAGTTCCACAAACCCCGAAAGTAAAGGTCACACTTGTAGTATGCACATTTTGCAGTCAGGTTTCATGTTCACACCGAGTTTCAGTTCATGTGTTTTCCTATTGAAAGAAGAGTTGCGGATAATTATTATCTAGAACGAAAACGACAGACAAAGATCGCAGAAAGAAGAACTGGCACCAAATCGAAAATAGAATCAGTATCGGTAGACTTCAATATGGCTTTTGACGGAGCCTCTGACGTCCCTGGAGTTTATGCACCATATGCTTAGATAATATCTAAAAATAAATGGTTTGAGGCTTTTTTGTCTATGCATGGGCATAATAAATTCTGTTCCTATCTAACGAAAGAATGGCTCATGGTTAGCCTGTATAATTAGAAAACTAGATTTTCAAAATATATAGGCCTGTATATATTAACTTGCATTATATCAGCAGCATGCAGCTAACTGACGTTTTGGCTGTTTCATGACACAAAAGGTAAACTATAGATGCCTGATATGAGACACAACACCTTCGCATCTTCTTCTGGGATTACATTGATTGCTGCACCCCGTGTTTCTAGTCGAATTCGGATAATTTATTATCTTGCATAGATTTAAAAAAACACAGAACCTGATTATCTGAATGTTATGTACAGTTTTTGTTCTTTAATTAAATTTTTTTTTTGTAAGTGGGGTTCCAGACAGGGCTCGTAGGCGGTAATAAAACAAAATGCGGGTTTTTTTCCTCAAGTCGAGAGCCAAAAATAGGGTCTTTAAGAAATGAGAACCAAAGAATAACAAAAAAAAGAATCCTCTATCAGGCGAACGAGAAAAAGATGAGTTTTTCCGAATTCCAAAAAAGTTACTTCCGTTCTGAGGAACTCTTCATATAGAACATTTCAATGTTTTGTGTGTATGTGCAAAGAATGTTTCTGGGCAATCTGAGCGAAATTTTGGGAAATGCGGCTTTTCAAATTCAAAAAGCCCGTTTAGTTTGCTTGTCACTAAGGACGTCCTTTTGAATGATGACGTCATCATGATTTCGTTTGTGTAAAAGCGGCCATTTTTTTTTATTATAGTAAAATACTCCCCTTCCAAAGTTCAATTCATTTATCATAGCAGTTCCACAAACCTCGAAAGTAAAGGTCACACTTGTAGTATGTTCATTTTGGAATCAGGGTTCATGTTCACACCGAGTTTCAGTTCATGTGTTTTCCTATTGAAAGAACAGTTAAAGATATTGTCCATCATTTTTAATTTGTGCATTTTGTTCGTTTGAAGCAACAAAAGTGTTCAAAATCTAATGAAGAATGCTAAACAACTAACCTGATGAAGTTTCAGCTTAGCTTCAGCTGTATATTCCGAGAAAAACAGCATTCTAGGATTTCAATTTCAAATCAAAAGTTGCTGAATCATGTTTTGAATTGTTTTGAATTGCAGCTATACGCGACGCGCCGAATAACAAAAGGAACTACTAATTTAAATTTTCCTACGGTGCGTCTTAACCGTTGGAAAGGCCTTCTTTCGTTGATTACTTCAAAATGACAGCTTGCCAGAAAGAATTATTTCACAGGAAGTTTAGTCCACTTGCTATCTGTCAACCAAGTATTTTTTCAACAATAATACGCCGGTTACTTTTTCAGATGGCTGCAAATGATGGACTATAGCTTTAAGGATTATTATTATCTAGAACAAAAACGACAGACAAAGATCGCAGAAAGAAGAACTGGCACCAAATCTTGCTGATATCTAAGGAGCCAAGAGGTTCCGTCCGAGGGTTGGTCAACCGTGTAAGAATCACAAACGCCGCAGTTTACTTGCTCTAAGCAAATGGAAGTAGGTATGAAGCCCGGGAGGGGACAGGGTGGATTTTGTTTTTGGCATTTGCTAATTCGTTCGCACGAATTCCTAATTCGTTCGCACGAATTACTAATTCGTGGGAACGAATTAGTAATTCGTTCGAACGAATTAGTAATTCGTTCGCACGAATTCCTATTCGTAATTCGAGGGAACGAATTAGTAATTCGTGCGAACGAATTAACAAACTCCAGTAATTCGTTCGCACGAATTAGCAAACTCCAGTAATTCGTGCGAACGAATTAGTAATTCGTGCGAACGAATTAGCAAATGCCAAAAAAAATTTCCACCCTGTCCCTTCCCGGGCTTCATAAGTAGGCCTACATAATAGTAAAAGAACGTGGTCATTCTTTAACTAAAATCGCTTGTAATTTGATACTGATGATATCATTGCAGGCATCATTGTAATATGCATATACACCTCAGTATATGAAGAAGATTGGCGGTGAATTTAATACTGTCCGGATAAGAAAACAAAGAGAGAAAACTCGAACAATTCCAAAATGGTGAGCAGCAGTGGCGTAGTCACGGGGGGGGGGGGGGGGCGACCCCCATGAAACCTTGTCGCCCCCCAGTCGCCCCCCCCCCCCCACTGAGATTTTGAGTTCTTAAAAAATTATCATTGAACTAAATCTAAATAGTCGCGAATGATCCACATGATGACCACTGAGAAACGACCCTTCGACCGGCGACCGCGGACCGTAAGCTGACAACCGGCGTGACATAGCGCATAATGATAATCTAAAATGCGTTTAAACACCCACTGCAGCACTGCTCGCTCACACCACGGAACACGTATTAAAGACGGGTGGTCCGTGGGTCACACAGTTTCAGTCAGCGATATCACGCGAATCGGCCACGCACAAACTTTTTCCTCCATTCATATAAGCTAAATAATAATAATAGACCAATTAAAATTCCTTGAAATCAGTGGCGTAGCCACGGGGTTGGGGGTGGGGGGGGGGGCGTGGGGGGGACAGCCCCCCATGAAACCTTGTCGCCCCCTCCCCCCCCCCCCAGTCGCCCCCCACTAAGATTTTGAGTTTCTAAAAAAAATTATCATTGATCTATATGACGCCATGGGCGTCAATCCTGGGGGACAGGGGGACTGGTCCCCCCCCCCTACTTTTTGAAGGGTGGGGGACACAATATCAAATGCCCCCCCCCCTCCAGATTTTTGAACTCACGTCTCATTTACAGGGCCCTATTATGTTCTACAATGTATCTTTTGCTTAGAAAATATTGGTTAAAGTGGTCAGAAATTGCCTCAGATAGCACCACAGAGCATTTAGAATCCAACATTTTTCGGAGCTCAGAATACCGATAGCTGATTCAATGACTCCAACCTCGAAAACGATGTTCAAATTATTATCTTTTGCTAAGAAAATATTAGTTAAAGCATGGAGGAAAGTGGTAAGAAATTGCTTCAGATCACACCACAGAACATCTAGAATCCACGCCGTAAGGGCTTCGCGCTACGCGCTGGAATCAGTTCTGATCAAGGTATGTCCCCCCCCTCCACTTTTGAGAAGCGATTGACGCCCCTACATGACGCCCTCCCCCCCCCCATGAAATGTTCCAGCCCCCCCAGCGCCCCCCCCCCCCCCCACTGAAATATTCCTGGCGACGCCACTGCATGTCTGTAAAAGTCATCCTTGTTATTTGATTGTGTTTTCAAACCCTTTCCTCTTTACTTGCATACTTGAAAAGGTATAAACAAAATTGGTCACGAAAAAGTAAAAGCGCCACGCTTTAAACAGCGCCCCCCAAAAAAGATGGTGTCCAAACAATATTTGCGTAGGGCGTGGATTATATATTTTTTTTTAAAGATATTGTCGTAGCATATGTTGCATAGATTCTATGGACGTGAGAGGCTCTGTCAAGCACCATATTGAAGTTTATAGATACTGACTCAAATTGTGAGAATCCATGTGCAGCACCAGAAATGCGCTTCAAAAATTTAGACTGTGTCTGTCGCTTATCAACCTCCATTGGCGCTATGGCCGAGGCAAAGTATAGTCTGTGTTCTTCTTTTATAACGCCTCAGCCGCACATATTCTGACTATTTTCAACAGATATCTGATTAAACAAAATCCAATTCAAATTTCCCAGTTAAGGCATGTATTTTCATATAAGCAAAGCCAATAAAACAATCATATATTATATTAAAACAAAAGAAAAATAATTTTCCTCGAAACGGGTCAAGGGATGAAGATAAAAACCTGGTATGCACTTGAAATCATGACCGAAAACTTCCTTTTTTGTCACCCTTTTCATCCATAATTTTTGTCAGTTTAAAGATACCTGTTGATTCCATGGCTTAGGTCTACATCCTTCAAATTGCCAGAAAATGACCAAATTTAAAAATAGCACCCCCCCCCCAAAAAAAATACTTATAATGTTCGTTCTATCTAATGTTCGTTCTATACCGTGTATAACCAATGATCATTACTAATTGCATCCGACAATCGCTTATGCGCATGCGTGTAATAAATCCATTTTATGACTAATGGTCCACCGGGGGAGGAGCGGGGTGTTTACCTTTTTTTGCGTATACGATGTGCATGATGTGTACAAACATGAACAACGCCACTAGAGTCACGTGGTCTTTGATCTTAAACATCTGTATAGATGTACGTGTTTCAACAAACTGCCAATAGATGACGGGTCTGTGACATTTGAACCCAGCTACTACAAAGACGTGTACTCGGCGCTGTTGTGGAGCATTCGTTCAGTAGACATCAAGTTAAAAGCATCCAGTGCATTTCCGCCTCCTGACTTTGCTTTGGTTTTCAAGTCTGTTTGAACCTCAAATGTAAGCTTTGGATAAACGTGGCCAGATTCGTTATGTCAGTTGCTTGGAAAGAAAAAAGCCCTGGCATTATTAGATGTGTTCGTGATTAACGATGATCTGTCACGGATGTACATTGATACGACTTACACTGCTGCTTCTGTGCGAACTTCATTGAAAGTACAAACCGCGCAACAGCCGAGTTAATCTGCGGTGGGGGGGGGGGTGACACAATTTTATGTAAAAGGTTCGCACTGGTGTACGTCTCACATGGCGATACGACCATCACTGCAAGTTTCTTACTGTCATTCGTTTTCTCCCTCACTTTCTAGATTAGCCAGAATGAAGGTTTACATGTGCCTGCTTCTCCTGATGGTCGTCGGATGTGCCTTGTGTTTCGCAGACACGGACGGTAAGTTAATGTTTCATTATCCCTACGGTTCCGACATATATAGCAGTATCCTTGTAGCCACATTCGCACAGCCCCGTGGATATAATGCTTGGAGTAATATATTTTGATTCAATTTTGGATTAATTATTATAGTCTGTAGGCCTACCCACATTAAAATGAAAGTTTAAATTTCTTCGTAGAGGAAAGAACACCCACTGTCAACATTTCTCAAATCCCTTTGCTTAATTTCTGATGATGTTCCATCTTATTAAAATTTAGAGAAAAAAAACTTAGCTTACACACCGACTTTAAGCCAAAAAAAATATGTCTCCGGTTTCTGGTATGGAGCTTGCCCAAAAAGTGGTGCGGCGACGCGGCTTCTTTTGTTTTTTTTACCTGATGTTTTTGCCTCAAATGTCGGCTGATGACTGCAAATGGTGCCCAACTAGACTTGGTGCAAATACATGGGAGTCCAGAGAAGCCACATAAAGCTTATTCTCGATCATAACCCCATCTAAAAACACGTTCAAATTGTGCAGTAGCAGGATTCCAGTCAAACCAGTGAATTTGGCGGTTTTGAGACATCATCTTTCATTGAAAAAAAAACCTTTTTCATTTTGCCGACGCGCATGGCTACGGTGACGCGCGCGCATACCAGAAACCGGAGACTTTTTTTTTGCCTTAAAGAGGGCCGTAGGATGACCACTTTCGGCTGTTGTGCATTTCCCCCTAAACGTATGAGACTTGCATGTTCCAAGGATTTTTAATAAAAAAAAAATTGATACTTTTTTTCCTTCACTTTTTTACACTATGACACTTGAATCGGTTATTTTTAATTCAATATAATGTGAAGATAAGGTCGTGTGCAATTCATGTTACATTTGAGTGCACTGCATGAATTCAGCACCAAAATCCCCTGTTTAATGTCATGCAGACCTTCTTGCTGAGGAGTTGATGCAAGAACTGCAATCTCGCGAGATAGTGAAGAAGACATGTAAGTTCAGTGGTCTTGAGCAATATTTTTTCATGATAACTTGACGCAGGTTGGCACTTAACGACATGAATCGAAGCTTACTATTGAAAAGACGTGTTTGGTTTGAATGCTGTCCCGGCGAACGCTGTTGTAAATCTTGCAAATATCAACAAAGTTTTGTTCATTTCCATGCAGAAGCTCTCATATTCACGACAATTTCCTTGCTAAATCAAAAGGGTTCTCTAATTGCATTGAAAACATTAAAATGTCGTTTTTGTGCACAGTGCACACAGTATTCGTTTTTTTTTAAAATGCATTCAAGGCGACATTTCCACTCTGTGCCGTCTACTTCCAATGAAATATCTGACAAACATCGAATACAATCATCGAATTAAGAACATAAGATTAAGTATTTTTTCTACTCCGTTTATAGGCAATCAATTTATACTGTCAAGAGTTTATTCGCAAATATCAACATTGATTATTCACACACTGAGTGTACGATTCTCTATTCACAGGGTGTTGTTCTTGGCATTTGCCGCTAATTAAATCAAGTCTATCCTGTCGTTTGCCTTACTTAAAATTTGCATTGTTTTGAACCTGAAGACAAAAAAATATTCATATTTTATTCTTCATTGCCTTGTAATTCTTTGAACTGGTCCTTTTATTATTTTGGTTAATTTCTGTTCACTCGGAACATGTTGAAATCTGAAAGCAAAGGGCAAAAAAAATTGCAGGCCGACATTTGAATGAATTATGTGTGTCCATTGAGAAAATTTAACTCTTGGCAAACTTCGTAATAAACTGTCGTTGACGAATTTGAAGAAAAGAATGCCATTTGAAGTTGAACGAAATTATTTGTCATGCCATCCATTGTTTAACTTAGAGAAGCAAATATGTTTGTTTCTGGGACTAAATGTATTAATTTTCAAATAAAACTAACTGAAAGGGCCTGGTTTGAAATTGAACCATCTTTTTTAAGAGTGAGGCGGGGGGGGGGGGTGTTGAAATTGGCCGGACTCCGATATTCTAGAGTTACATTTCTTCAACATCATTCTTCTGAGAAACAACGATATCTGAAATTTGGAACTGGTCCCCTTTTCTTTGTGGTATAAAAAGAAATAGTTTGAGGCTTTTACCTACATGGTAATTTGTCTTGGACGAGTGTAAACATGGACAGTGTTCTTTGAAGCTCCCTTCAACAGGTTATCCACACGAATTCTTCTCTACGAGTCATTCACTACCATGTTGGTTTTCTGTTTCAGATTGCACATCTGAGGCCGATTGTTCTCGTTTAAGGACATGTTGGTTTGGCCGGTGCGTGGATTACTGACAATCAACATGAATGACTTAAACCATGGTAAGCCCATCATTATCGATAGTTTGTAACAATTCGTAAAGATGCTTATGAAAATTGTGTAAATGGAGGCGAAATATCTGTGGTACTGTAATAGTCACGTGGTATGTCAGGTTGTTTATTGCACGCTATATTGCAGCACCCTATGTCTTATGGGAAGCTTAGGGGGTCGGGCCAATTTTTTTGGGGGGCACACTATCATAGCACAGCGCGATTTTAGGGCATTGGTCGGCGGCCCGGGCTTGTACGCTCAACCGGCGGTCACCGGTCACGTTACCGTCCATTGCACGGTGAAATTGCGCCGGCGTGGCCGGCAAGACTTTTCATGCAAGACGGCCAGACCTTATTTTGCACTCGCACTTGTTTTTCAAGTATATGTTTAGTGTTGCGAAAACTCTTTCTTTGCGCGGATGCAGAACTGGCCTGTAAATAGGCCCAGAATTGCCTGCGCGGGCCAAATCACATGTTTGTTCACTGCAAAAACTGTAGTGTTAATTTAACACCATTCGGTATCTATATAGGACAACACCAGTAAAATATAACACCATATGGTCCTATATAGCTACCAATGGTGTAAATTTAACACTGCAGTTTTTGCAGTGTGCTCTCAAATTCTTTGCTATTAGATACATGTGTCGGCCATGCACTTGAAGGATTTTTAGAAAAGATGGGTGGAAGCTGTGCACAGGAGTATGAACTCGTATATTTCTGTGAAATCCGCATGAAATTGGGCCTTAAAATTGCTCAATTTGGCAATGGGGCGCAGCCAGCATTTTTCAAAAATGGCCGTGGGCCACAGGCAAACTTTTCGGGGTGATCATCTTTGGATGGAATTGTCTCCCTAATGTCATGGGATAACTTAACAAAAATGTGAGCGGAAAATGAAAGACTCTGAAATGAGCTTTAATTTGATAGGTGTCGCAAACACCTTGGATAGATGTGAGTATGTTTTTATCAATATTTTTCATAAGTACGTGTAGTTATCAATGAGGTCTATGAGAGTCAATTTGCAGGTTTGCACCCTTAAAGGGAATATACAACATTTGAAAACATAAAAAACCACAAAAAAACTACCAAATTATCACGAAAAAACCTTAATGGAGTGTAAGTGAATGCCAGTCTAAAGCATCCTGTAAAATCATGGCACCGGTTGTGTGGTCATTTTCAAGAAAATTGCTATTTCTGTATTGATTTCCAACGCTGGTCGGCCGACCAGCGTTGGAAAAAAACTGGCTTTTTCAAATACTGCTCCTAATTTATCATGTTTAGTTCGTTCGCATTTTCTTTGAAATCGATTGCACACCTGTGAACGGGTGCAAGCCAGCTAGACTGATTTCCAGACCTTACAATTACCCGACATCTATAAATTGCTCCGTTTCAAGTTAGGTGGGGTCAGGGAAACAGACTGCACGAAAATTATTGTTTTTCTTGATTTTTCAGCATCTACGAACCCAAAATGTCAATCAAGTCGGTTTAACAATATTTGCTATAAAGTAATAACCCCCAAAGTCCATAAATTTCTGAAAATTACAGCAAAAGCAAATGGTGTATATTCCCTTTAAGACATTAAATGCATACATAACAATCGTTAGTAAGTCTAAACGTTTGGTCCTCTGAAACGTCTCTATCGTAAGTCCTTGTATAAATCATGTTGTTGTTTTTTCCCTTTTATTTTCTCCATGCAGATCATCAGTGAATGACCGACAGCAAGTCTTTATTTTGATTAAATGTAAATATTTGATATTCATTCGGCTCAGATCTTCTTGTTACAACAAGATTGTCTCAATTTTGTTGTAACAACACTAGGTGCGTGTTCCAGCTTTCCCCCCGTTGATTCCGTTACAGTACTGTTTTTTTGTAAAAGCTGCTCACCGTACATTTTAAGAGTGATATTAAAACCAAAATGAAACAAAAATATATATTATCGATCCATGAATATATTTAACTATCGGCACATTTGAATTTTTCGCAGAACGCATACAAATCCTGAAGATAAATTCTTCTCTTCTCTCATTGAAGTGACACGAATTATGAGCTCGAGCACGGACTTAAAAATTATGTCAACTATGTTATGTCAAAAAAAAAACACGTTAACTTCTAGTTTGTTTCTGTCCGAAATGTTTTTATTCTTGGGTTTTTGGGTATAGGTCTATTAGTGGTGCGTGGTTATCATTTTCCGTGATGATAGGTTAAATCCACTTTTAAAATATTCGTTCATATTCTTCCTGCATGTATCGCATAAGCAACGCTGGGATATGTAGAAACGTTTGCATCCGAGGATTTTTGTTTTGGAAAAGGCGAATCACTTTCTTAGGGTTAGCCACCAATCTTTCTTCATATAAAAATTTGTAATAAAAAAAGCCGTATCCTCTCCGAGTGATCCCCGTTTGCCATTTCCCAGGTGTGTATCGTAACTTTGGGTGTGATCCCTGGCTGTATGGCATACTGGTTTATGGCTTCTGACTAGCGCCCCTCGAACAAAGATATTGACTAATTGGGGAGCCGCCAACATAGGGCTGGATAGCTCAGTTGGTAGAGCACCAACAGTTATCGGTAATCCGGAGGTCGCAGGTCCAAGCCCCACTCCAGTCAATTCCTTTGTTCAATTTTTCAATACATTTAGCCTATAAGTTAGATGAAAAGCTTGTTAAGAAAGCTGGGTCACTACATTTTGGGTTCGATATTTGCATTCCAGTATAAACGTATAGCAATACCATCATAAATAGCCATATGTCAACTATAGTACCATTACCAAAGTTGGGGCGTAAAAGCAATGGTTCTATAATACAGGGAAGAGGTTTACGTGTGATTTTACTTTGTTGCTCAAGACCTAAATCTGAAAGAATACTATTCCTTTGAAAATGATAATTGCTATATCAATGTAAATAGTGCAATTTGGTTGTGTTAAATACTCAGCCATATTGTACCTCTCTGTTACAAATCTCAGATAGGCTGTTCTTGATGGAATTTATTCTAATAACAGGTGTTTGTTCACTTTAAAAGAATATCTTATTTGTTAAACAGGGCTTTAAAATTATTCGATATTAATTGAATGCAGGCTATTTCTCATCCCTTTAGATGTTTCCTGTTTCGTCAACGTAGTGTGAATGATATAGCAAAATAAATTGACTCTTGCATACAAACAAAAATTGTCAGTGCCCTTGAATGCATTCAAAACGCATGTCTGTAATAGCCATCCTTGTTATTTGATTGTGTTTTCAAACCCTTTCCTCTTTACTTGCAAACTTCAAAAAATGTAAACAAAATTGGTCATAAAAAGGTAAAAGGGACGCCCTCTTTATACCCAATTTGTCTGTAAAGGCCTGTGTGCATTATTGTCCTTTTACCATGACCCACACCTAGTAAATTAGTGCGTCTGATTTTGAGGATGTGTGCGAACCTTTGCCGTCGTTATACCGGTTTAAATCCTAGATATAATATTATGGTGTTCCCTTGGGTTGCAAAAGCAATGGGAAGCTCAAGCAAAAATAGGTCATGCTTTGAGAGCATGAGAACACATCTTCTACACAAACAGGAAAAAATATCACGTTTATTGAAACAAATTCACGTTTGTTAAAGCAACGACCCAGTCTATTTTCTGATTACGTTCGCCATAATTGATTGCAATCGTACCTCATTTTCCTCTCATATTTTAATGCAGAAAAGTAATGCTCTGAACAGTGTAGCCATCATTCTTTCCTTAGCTCAGTGCAGAATTTTATTATACCCATGCAAAGACAGAAAAGCAATAAAACATTTATCTTTAGATAAACATATGTTGACGTCTATTCGGATGTCCATCGATTCTCATGATAACGTTTTTGAGTCTGAGCTATACAGTGGCGTAGGAAGTGGTGGGGGAGGGTAAGGGGGTACCCCCGATATTTTGTAACGAGTGCCCTTTTTTCACAAGCACCTTTTTCAGTGAGTGCCCCTAAGTTTTTGAACGACGGTAACTGTTCCACCAAGAAAAGCGCCACGCTTTGAACAGCGCCCCTGAAAAAAGATGGTGTCCAAACAATATTTGCGTAGGGCGTGCATTATATTAATTTTTTTTAGATATTGTCGTAGCATATGTTGCATAGACTCTATGGACGTGAGAGGCTCTGTCAAGCACCATATTGAAGTTTATAGATACTGACTCAAATTGTGAGAAGCCATGTGCAGCACCAGCAATGAGCTTCAAAAATTTAGACTGTGTCTGTCGCTTATTAACATCCATTGGCGCTATGGCCGAGGCAAAGTATAGTCTGTGTTCTTCTTTTATAACGCCCCAGCCGCACATATTCTGACTATTTTCAACAGATATCTGATTAAGCAAAACCCAATTCAAATGTTCCAGTTAAAGCATGTATTTTCATGTGAGCAATGCGAATAAAACAATCATATATTATATTAAAACAAAAGAAAAATAATTTTCCTCGAAACGGGTCAAGGGATGTAGAATAAAACCTGGTATGCACTTGAAATCATGAACGAAAACTTCCTTTTTTGTTACCCTTTTCATCCATAATTTTCGACAGTTTAAAGATACCTGTTGATTCCATGGCTTAGGTCTACATCCTTCAAATTGCCAGAAAATGACCAAATTTAAAAATAGCACCCCCAAATACCCACATACTAATAATGTTCGTTCTATATAATGTCCGTTCTATACCGTGTATAACCAATGATCGTTACTAATTCCATCCGATAATCGCCTATGCGCATGCGTTTAATAATTCCATTTTATGACTAATGTTCCACCGGGGGAGGGGCGGGGTGTTTACCTTTTTGCGTATACGATGTGCATGATGTGTACAAACACGAACAACGCCACTAAAGTCATGTGGTCTTTTCTTTTAAACGTCTGTATAGATGTACGAGTTTCAACAAAACTGTCAATAGATGACGGGTATGTGACATTTGAACACAGCTACTATACAAAGACGTGTACTCGGCGCTGTTGTGGAGCATTCGTTCAGTAGACATCAAGTTAAAAGCATCCAGTGCATTTCCGCCTCCTGACTTTGCTTTGGTTTTCAAGTCTGTTTCAAACTCAAATGTAAGCTTTGGATAAACGTGGCCAGATTCGTTAGGTCAGTTGCTTGGAAAGAAAAAAAAGCCCTGGCATTATTAGATGTGTTCGTGATTAACGATGATCTGTCACGGATGTACATTGATACGACTTACACTGCTGCTTCTGTGCGAACTTCATTGAAAGTACAAACCGCGCAACAGCCGAGTTAATCTGCGGTGGGGGGGGGGGGGGGGTTGACACAATTTTATGTAAAAGGTTCGCACTGGTGTACGTCTCACATGGCGATACGACCACCACTGCAAGTTTCTTACTGTCATTCGTTTTCTCCCTCACTTTCTAGATTAGCCAGAATGAAGGTTTACATGTGCCTGCTTCTCCTGATGGTCGTTGGATGTGCCTTGTGTTTCGCAGACACGGACGGTAAGTTAATGTTCCATTATCCCTACGGTTCCGACATATATAGCAGTATCCTTATAGCCACATTTGCACAGCCCCGTGGATATAATGCTTGGAGTAATATATTTTATTCAATTTTGGATTAATTATTATAGTCTGTAGGCCTACCCACATTAAAATGAAAGTTTAAGTTTCTTCGTAGAGGAAAGAACACCCACTGTCAACATTTCTCAAATCCCTTTGCTTAATTTCTGATGATGTTCCATCTTATTACAATTTAGAGTAAACAAACTTAGCTTACACACCGACTTTAAAGAGGGCTGTAGGATGACCACTTTCGGCTGTTGTGGATTTCCCCCTAAACGTATGAAACTTGCATGTTCCAAGGATTTTTAACAAACAAAAAAAATTGATACATTTTTTCTCCACTTTTTTTCATTTTTTTTACACTATGACAGTTGAACCGTTTGAAGATAAGGTCGTGCGCAATTCATGTTATATTTGAGTGCACTGCATGAATTCAGCACCAAAATCCCCTTTTTAATGTCATGCAGACCTTCTTGCTGAGGAGTTGATGCAAGAACTGCAATCTCGCGAGATAGTGAAGAAGTCATGTAAGTTCAGTGGTCTTGAGCAATATTTTTTCATGATAAGTTGACGCAGGTTGGCACTTAACGACATGAATCAAAGCTTACTATTGAAAAGACGTGTTTGGTTTGAATGCTGTCCCGGGGAACGCTGTTGTAAATCTTGCAAATATCAACAAAGTTTTGTTCATTTTCATGCAGAAGCTCTCATATTCACGACAATTTCCTTGCTAAATCAAAAAGGTTCTCTAATTGCATTGAAAACATTAAAATGTCGTTTTTGTGCACAGTGCACACAGTATTCATTTTTTTTCAAAATGCATTCAAGGCGACATTTCCACTCTGTACCGTCTACTTTCAATGAAATATCTGACAATCATCGAATACAATCATCGAATTAAGAACATAAGATTAAGTATTTTTTCTACTCCGTTTATAGGCAATCAATTTATACTGTCAAGAGTTTATTCGCAAATATCAACATTGATTATTCACACACTGAGTGTACGATTCTCTATTCACAGGGTGTTGTTCTTGGCGTTTGCCGCTAATTAAATCAAGTCTATCCTGTCGTTTGCCTTACTTAAAATTTGCATTGTTTTGAACCTGAAGACAAAAAAAATAAAAAATCTGAAAGTCAAAAAGTGAATGTAATGAATCTTCAATGGAAATGAAAACAAGATGTTTTATTCTTCATTGCCTTGTAATTCTTTGAACTGGTCCTTTTATTATTTTGGTTAATTTCTGTTCACTCGGAACATGTTGAAATCTGAAAGCAAAGGGCCAAAAAAATTGCAGGCCGACATGTGAATGAATTATGTGTGTCCATTGAGAAAATGTAATTCTTGGCAAACCTCGTAATAAACTGTCGTTGACGAATTTGAAGAAAAGAATGCCATTTCAAGTTGAACGAAATTATTTGTCATGCCATCTATTGTTTAACTTAGAGAAACAAATATGTTTTTTCTGGGACTAAATGTATTAATTTTCAAATAAAACTAACTGAAAGGGCCGGGTTTTAAAAAAAAAATAAGTGTGGAGGGGGGTGTGCCGACTCCGATATTCTACAGTAACCTTTCTTCAACATAATTCTTCTGAGAAATAACGATATCTGAAATTTTGAACTGGTCCCCTTTATTTTGTGGTATAAAAAGAAATAGTTTGAGGCTTTCACTACATGGTAATTTATCCTGGACGAGTGCAACATGGACAGTCTCTGTGAAGCTTCCTTCAACAGGTTATCCACGCAAATTCTTCTCTACGAGTCATTCACTACTATGTTGGTTTCTGTTTCAGCTTGCACAGAGACTGGTCCCGGTTGTATTTGCATATGCGTTATGCGCTGGTGCCGAGATCTTTCTGAATGAATTAAACCATGGTAAGCCCATCATTATCGATAGTTTGTAACAATTCGTAAAGATGTTTATGAAAATTGTTTCAATGGAGGCGGAATATCTGTAGTACTGTAATAGTCACGTGGTATGTCACGTTGTGTATAGCACGCTATATTGCAGCACCCTATGTCTTATGGAAAGCTTAGGGGGTTGGGCCAATTTTGGGGGGCACACTATCATAGCACAGCGCGATTTTCACGCATTGGTTGGCGGCCCGGGCTTGTACGCTCAACCGGCGGTCACCGGTCACGTTACCGTCCATTGCACGGTGAAATTGCGCCGGCGTGGCCGGCAAGACTTTTCATGCAAGACGGCCAGACCTTATTTTGCACTCGCACTTGTTTTTCAAGTATATGTTTAGTGTTGTGAAAACTCTTTCTTTGCGTGGATGCAGACCTGGCCTGTAAATAGGCCCAGAATTGCCTGCGCGGGCCAAATCACATGTTTGTTCACTGCAAAAACTGTAGTGTTAATTTAACACCATTCGGTATCTATATAGGACAACACCAGTAAAATTTAACACCAGATGGTCCTATATAGCTACCAATGGTGTAAATTTAACACTGCAGTTTTTGCAGTGTGCTCTCAAATTCTTTGCTATTAGATACATGTGTGGGCCATGCACTTGAAGGATTTTTAGAAAAGGTGGGTGGAAGCTGTGCACAGGAGTATGAACTCGTATATTTCTGTGAAATCCGCATGAAATTGGGCCTTACAATTGCTCAAATTTGCAATGGGCCGCAGGCAACATTTTTGAAAATGGCGATGAGCCACAGGCAAATTTTGGGGTGATCATATTTGGATGGAATTGTCTTCCTAAATTCATGGGATAACTTTACAAAAATTGAGTGGAAAATGAACGATTCTGGAATGAGCTTTAATTTGATAGGTGTTGCAAACACCTTGGATAGATGTGAGTATTTTTTTATCAATAGTTTTCATAAGTACGTGTAGTTATCACTGAGGTCTATGAGAGTCAATTTGTAGGTTTGCACCCTTAAAGGGAATATACAACATTTGAAAACATTAAAAAACCACCAAAACAAATACCGAATGATCACGAAAAAACATTAATGGAGTGTAAATGAATGCCAGTCTAAAGCATCCTGTAAAATCATGGCACCTGTTGTGCTGTCATTTTCAAGAAAAGTGTTATTTCTATATCGATTTCCAACGCTGGTCGGCCAGCGTTGGAAAAAAACGGCTTTGTCAAATACTGCTCCTAATTTATCATGTTTAGTTTGTTCGCATTTTCTTTGAAATCGATTGCACACCTGTGAACGGGTGCAAGCCAGCTAGACTGATTTCCCGACCTTACAATTCGCCAACGTCTATAAATTGCTCCGTTTCAAGTTAGGTGGGGTCAGGGAAACAGACTGCACGAAAATTATTGATATTCTTGATTTTTTCAGCATCTACGAACCCAAAATGTCAAACAAGTCGGTTTAACAATATTTGCTATAAAATAATAACTCCCAAAATTCATCAATTTCTGAAAATTACAGCGAAAGCAAATGTTGTATATCCCCTTTATAACATTGAATGCATACATAACAATCGTAAGTAAATTCTAAACGTTTGGTCCTCTGAAACGTCTCCATCGTAAGTCCTTGTATAAATCATGTTGGTGTTTTTTTCCCATTTATTTTCTCCATGCAGATCGTCAGTGAATAACCGACAGCAAGGCTTTATTTTGATGAAATATAAATATTTGATATTCTTTCAGCTCTCTTCTTTCCTGATAAGATTGTCTCAATTTTGTTGTAACAACACTAGGTCCGTGTTCCAGCTTTCCCCCCGTTGATTCCGTAACAGTACTGTTTACGTGTAAAGGCTGCTCACTGTGAATTTTAAGAGTGATATTAAAACCAAAATGAAACAAAAATATATATTATCGATCCGTGAATATATTTAACTATCAGCACATTTGATTTTCGCAGAACGCACACAAATCCTGAAGATAAATTCTTCTCTTCCCTCATTTAAGTGACACGAATTATGAGCTCGAGCACGGACTTATTAAAAATTATGTCAACTATGTTATGTCAAAAAAAATATACGTTAACTTCTAGTTTGTTTCTGTCCAAAATGTTTTAGTTCTTGGGTTTTTGGGTATAGGTCTATTAGTGGTGCGTGGTTATCATCTTCCGTGATGATAGGTTAAATCCACTTTTAAAATATTCGTTCATATTCTTCCTGCATGTATCGCATAAGCAACGCTGGGATATGTAGAAACGTTTGTATCCGAGGATTTTTTTTTTGGAAAAGGCGGAACACTTTCTGAGTTGGCAAACTTGTTTGTATTGATTTCAAATCAAAAAAGACATTGAGGGTTAGCCACCTTAATCTTTTTTCATTTAAAAATTTGTAATAAAAAAAGCCGTATCCTCTCCGAGTGATCCCCGTTTGCCATTTCCCAGGTGTGTATCGTAACTTTGGGTGTGATCCCTGGCTGTATGGCATACTGGTTTATGGCTTCTGACTAGCGCCCCTCGAACAAAGATATTGACTAATTGGGGAGCCGCCAACATAGGGCTGGATAGCTCAGTTGGTAGAGCACCAACAGTTATCGGTAATCCGGAGGTCGCAGGTCCAAGCCCCACTCCAGTTAATTCCTTTGTTCAATTTTTCAATACATTTAGCCTATAAGTTAGATTAAAAGCTTGTTAAGAAAGCTGAGTCACTACATTTTGGGTTCGATATATGCATTCCAGTATAAACGTATAGCAATACCATCATAAATAGCCATATGTCAACTATAGTACCATTACCAAAGTTGGGGCGTAAAAGCAATGGTTCTATAATACAGGGAAGAGGTTTACGTGTGATTTTACTTTGTTGCTCAAGACGAAATCTGAAAGAATACTATTCCTTTGAAAATGATAATTGCTATATTAATGTAAATAGTGCAATTTGGTTGTGTTAAATACTCAGCCATATTGTACCTCTCTGTTACAAATCTCAGATAGGCTGTTCTTGATGGAATTTATTCTAATAACAGGTGTTTGTTCACTTTAAAAGAATATCTTATTTGTTAAACAGGGCTTTAAAATTATTCGATATTAATTGAATGCAGGCTATTTCTCATCCCTTTAGATGTTTCCTGTTTCGTCAACGTAGTGTGAATGATATAGCAAAATAAATGGACTCTTGCATACAAACAAAAATTGTCAGTGCCCTTGAATGCATTCAAAACGCATGTCTGTAATAGCCATCCTTGTTATTTAATTGTGTTTTCAAACCCTTTCATCTTTACTTGCAAACTTGAAAAAGTGTACACAAAATTGGTCTTGAAAAGGTAAAAGGGACGCCCTCTTTATACCCAATCTGTCTGTAAAGGCCTGTGTGCATTATTGTCCTTTTACCATGACCCACACCTAGTAAATTAGTGCGTCTGATTTTGAGGATGTGTGCGAACCTTTGCCGTCGTTATACCGGTCTAAATCCTAGATATAATATTATAGTGTTCCCTTGGGTTGGGAAAGCAATGGGAAGCTCAAGCAAAAATAGAGAGCATGAGAACACATCTTCTATACAAACAGGAAAAAAATATCACGTTTACTGAAACAAATTCACATTTATTAAAAGCAACGACCCAGTCTATTTTCTGATTACGTTCGCCATAATTGATTGCAATCGTACCTCATTTTCCTCTCATACTTTAATGCAGAAAAGTAAAGCTCCCAACAGTGTAGCCATCATTCTTTCCTTAGCTCAGTGCAGAATTTTATTATACCCATGCAAAGACAGAAAAGCAATAAAACATTTATTTTTAGATAAACATATGTCGACGTCTATTGATGTCCATGGATTCTCATGGTAAACGTTTTTGAGTCTGAGCTATACAGTGGCGTAGGAAGTGGTGGGGGAGGGTAAGGGGGTATCCCCCAATATTTTGTAACGAGTGCCCTTTTTTCACAAGCACCTTTTTCAGTGAGTGCCCCTAATTTTTTGAGCGACGGCAACTGTTCCACCAAGAAAAGCGCCACGCTTTAAACAGCGCCCCCCAAAAAAGATGGTGTCCAAACAATATTTGCGTAGGGCGTGCATTATATTAATTTTTTTTAGATATTGTCGTAGCATATGTTGCATAGACTCTATGGACGTGAGAGGCTCTGTCAAGCACCATATTGAAGTTTATAGATACTGACTCAAATTGTGAGAAGCCATGTGCAGCACCAGAAATACGCTTCAAAAATTTAGACTGTGTCTGTCGCTTATTAACCTCCATTGGCGCTATGGCCGAGGCAAAGTATAGTCTGTGTTCTTCTTTTATAACGCCTCAGCCGCACATATTCTGACTATTTTCAACAGATATCTGATTAAACAAAACCCAATTCAAATTTCCCAGTTAAGGCATGTATTTTAATATAAGCAAAGCCAATAAAACAATCATATATTATATTAAACAAAAGAAAAATAATTTTCCTCGAAACGGGTCAAGGGATGAAGACAAAAACCTGGTATGCACTTGAAATCATGACCGAAAACTTCCTTTTTTGTCACCCTTTTCATCCATAATTTTTGACAGTTTAAAGATACCTGTTGATTCCATGGCTTAGGTCTACATCCTTCAAATTGCCAGAAAATGACCAAATTTAAAAATAGCACCCCCCCAAAAAAAATACTTATAATGTTCGTTCTATATAATGTTCGTTCTATACCGTGTATAACCAATGATCATTACTAATTGCATCCGACAATCGCTTATGCGCATGCGTGTAATAAATCCATTTTATGACTAATGGTCCACCGGGGGAGGAGCGGGGTGTTTACCTTTTTTGCGTATACGATGTGCATGATGTGTACAAACATGAACAACGCCACTAGAGTCACGTGGTCTTTGATCTTAAACATCTGTATAGATGTACGTGTTTCAACAAACTGCCAATAGATGACGGGTCTGTGACATTTGAACCCAGCTACTACAAAGACGTGTACTCGGCGCTGTTGTGGAGCATTCGTTCAGTAGACATCAAGTTAAAAGCATCCAGTGCATTTCCGCCTCCTGACTTTGCTTTGGTTTTCAAGTCTGTTTGAACCTGAAATGTAAGCTTTGGATAAATGTGGCCACATTCGTTATGTCAGTTGCTTGGAAAGAAAAAAAGCCCTGGCATTATTAGATGTGTTCGTGATTAACGATGATCTGTCACGGATGTACATTGATACGACTTACACTGCTGCTTCTGTGCGAACTTCATTGAAAGTACAAACCGCGCAACAGCCGAGTTAATCTGCGGTGGGGGGGGGGGGGGGCGTGGGATGACACAATTTTATGTAAAAGGTTCGCACTGGTGTACGTCTCACATGGCGATACGACCATCACTGCAAGTTTCTTACTGTCATTCGTTTTCTCCCTCACTTTCTAGATTAGCCAGAATGAAGGTTTACATGTGCCTGCTTCTCCTGATGGTCGTTGGATGTGCCTTGTGTTTCGCAGACACGGACGGTAAGTTAATGTTTCATTATCCCTACGGTTCCGACATATATAGCAGTATCCTTGTAGCCACATTCGCACAGCCCCGTGGATATAATGCTTGGAGTAAATATATTTTGATTCAATTTTGGATTAATTATTATAGTCTGTAGGCCTACCCACATTAAAATAAAAGTTTAAGTTTCTTCGTAGAGGAAAGAACACCCACTGTCAACATTTCTCAAATCCCTTTGCTTAATTTCTGATGATGTTCCATCTTATTAAAATTTAGAGAAAAAAAACTTAGCTTACACACCGACTTTAAGCCAAAAAAAATATGTCTCCGGTTTCTGGTATGGAGCTTGCCCAAAAAGTGGTGCGGCGACGCGGCTTCTTTTGTTTTTTTTACCTGATTTTTTTGCCTCAAATGTCGGCTGATGACTGCAAATGGTGCCCAACTAGACTTGGTGCAAATACATGGGAGTCCAGAGAAGCCACATAAAGCTTATTCTCGATCATAACCCCATCTAAAAACACGTTAAAATTGTGCAGTAGCAGGATTCCAGTCAAACCAGTGAATTTGGCGGTTTTGAGACATCATCTTTTATTGAAAAAAACCTTTTTCATTTTGCCGACGCGCATGGCTACGGTGACGCGCGCGCATACCAGAAACCGGAGACTTTTTTTTTGCCTTAAAGAGGGCCGTAGGATGACCACTTTCGGCTGTTGTGCATTTCCCCCTAAACGTATGAGACTTGCATGTTCCAAGGATTTTTAATAAAAAAAATATTGATACTTTTTTTCCTTCACTTTTTTACACTATGACACTTGAATCGGTTATTTTTAATTCAAGATAATGTGAAGATAAGGTCGTGTGCAATTCATGTTACATTTGAGTGCACTGCATGAATTCAGCACCAAAATCCCCTGTTTAATGTCATGCAGACCTTCTTGCTGAGGAGTTGATGCAAGAACTGCAATCTCGCGAGATAGTGAAGAAGACATGTAAGTTCAGTGGTCTTGAGCAATATTTTTTCATGATAACTTGACGCAGGTTGGCACTTAACGACATGAATCGAAGCTTACTATTGAAAAGACGTGTTTGGTTTGAATGCTGTCCTGGGGAACGCTGTTGTAAATCTTGCAAATATCAACAAAGTTTTGTTCATTTTCATACAGAAGCTCTCATATTCACAATACTTTCCCTGCTAAATCAAAAGGGTTCTCTAATTGCATTGAAAACATTAAAATGTCGTTTTTGTGCACAGTGCACACAGTATTCGTTTTTTTTTAAAAATGCATTCAAGGCGACATTTCCACTCTGTGCCGTCTACTTCCAATGAAATATCTGACAAACATCGAATACAATCATCGAATTAAGAACATAAGATTAAGTATTTTTTCTACTCCGTTTATAGGCAATCAATTTATACTGTCAAGAGTTTATTCGCAAATATCAAGATTGATTATTCACACACTGAGTGTACGATTCTCTATTCACAGGGTGTTGTTCTTGGCGTTTGCCGCTAATTAAATCAAGTCTATCCTGTCGTTTGCCTTACTTAAAGTTTGCATTGTTTTGAACCTGAAGACAAAAAAATATTCATATTTTATTCTTCATTGCCTTGTAATTCTTTGAACTGGTCCTTTTATTATTTTGGTTAATTTCTGTTCACTCGGAACATGTTGAAATCTGAAAGCAAAGGGCAAAAAAAAATTGCAGGCCGACATTTGAATGAATTATGTGTGTCCATTGAGAAAATTTAACTCTTGGCAAACTTCGTAATAAACTGTCGTTGACGAATTTGAAGAAAAGAATGCCATTTGAAGTTGAACGAAATTATTTGTCATGCCATCCATTGTTTAACTTAGAGAAGCAAATATGTTTGTTTCTGGGACTAAATGTATTAATTTTCAAATAAAACTAACTGAAAGGGCCTGTTTGAAATTGAACCATCTTTTTTAAGAGTGAGGGGGGGGGGGGTGTTGAAATTGGCCGGACTCCGATATTCTAGATTTACATTTCTTCAACATCATTCTTCTGAGAAACAACGATATCTGAAATTTGGAACTGGTCCCCTTTTCTTTGTGGTATAAAAAGAAATAGTTTGAGGCTTTTACCTACATGGTAATTTGTCTTGGACGAGTGTAAACATGGACAGTGTTCTTTGAAGCTCCCTTCAACAGGTTATCCACACGAATTCTTCTCTACGAGTCATTCACTACCATGTTGGTTTTCTGTTTCAGATTGCACATCTGAGGCCGATTGTTCTCGTTTAAGGACATGTTGGTTTGGCCGGTGCGTGGATTACTGACAATCAACATGAATGACTTAAACCATGGTAAGCCCATCATTATCGATAGTTTGTAACAATTCGTAAAGATGCTTATGAAAATTGTGTAAATGGAGGCGAAATATCTGTGGTACTGTAATAGTCACGTGGTATGTCAGGTTGTTTATTGCACGCTATATTGCAGCACCCTATGTCTTATGGGAAGCTTAGGGGGTTGGGCCAATTTTGGGGGGCACACTATCATAGCATAGCGCGATTTTCGGGCATTGGTCGGCGGCCCGGGCTTGTACGCTCAACCGGCGGTCACCGGTCACGTTACCGTCCATTGCACGGTGAAATTGCGCCGGCGTGGCCGGCAAGACTTTTCATGCAAGACGGCCAGACCTTATTTTGCACTCGCACTTGTTTTTCAAGTATATGTCTAGTGTTGCGAAAACTCTTTCTTTGCGCGGATGCAGACCTGGCCTGTAAATAGGCCCAGAATTTCCTGCGCGGGCCAAATCACATTTGTTCACTGCAAAAACTGTAGTGTTAATTTAGCACCATTCGGTATCTATATAGGACAACACCAGTACAATTTAACACCAGATGGTCCTATATAGCTACCAGTAGTGTAAATTTAACACTGCAGTTTTTGCAGTGTGCTCTCAAATTCTTTGCTATTAGATACATGTGTCGGCCATGCACTTGAAGGATTTTTAGAAAAGATGGGTGGAAGCTGTGCACAGGAGTATGAACTCGTATATTTCTGTGAAATCCGCCTGAAATTGGGCCTTAAAATTGCTCAATTTGGCAATGGGGCGCAGCCAGCATTTTTCAAAAATGGCCGTGGGCCACAGGCAAACTTTTCGGGGTGATCATCTTTGGATGGAATTGTCTCCCTAATGTCATGGGATAACTTAACAAAAATGTGAGCGGAAAATGAAAGACTCTGAAATGAGCTTTAATTTGATAGGTGTCGCAAACACCTTGGATAGATGTGAGTATGTTTTTATCAATATTTTTCATAAGTACGTGTAGTTATCAATGAGGTCTATGAGAGTCAATTTGCAGGTTTGCACCCTTAAAGGGAATATACAACATTTGAAAACATTAAAAAACCACCAAAAAAATACCAAATGATCACGAAAAAACATTAATGGAGTGTAAATGAATGCCAGTCTAAAGCATCCTGTAAAATCATGGCACCTGTTGTGTGGTCATTTTCAAGAAAAGTGCTATTTCTGTATTGATTTCCAACGCTGGTCGGCCGACCAGCGTTGGAAAAAAACTGGCTTTTTCAAATACTGCTCCTAATTTATCATGTTTAGTTCGTTCGCATTTTCTTTGAAATCGATTGCACACCTGTGAACGGGTGCAAGCCAGCTAGACTGATTTCCAGACCTTACAATTACCCGACATCTATAAATTGCTCCGTTTCAAGTGAGGTGGGGTCAGGGAAACAGACTGCACGAAAATTATTGTTTTTCTTGATTTTCCAGCATCTACGAACCCAAAATGTCAATCAAGTCGGTTTCACAATATTTGCTATAAAGTAATAACCCCCAAAGTCCATACATTTCTGAAAATTACAGCAAAAGCAAATGGTGTATATTCCCTTTAAGACATTAAATGCATACATAACAATCGTTAGTAAGTCTAAACGTTTGGTCCTCTGAAACGTCTCTATCGTAAGTCCTTGTATAAATCATGTTGTTGTTTTTTCCCTTTTATTTTCTCCATGCAGTTCGTCAGTGAATGACCGACAGCAAGTCTTTATTTTGATTAAATATAAATATTTGATATTCATTCGGCTCAGATCTTCTTGTTACAACAAGATTGTCTCAATTTTGTTGTAACAACACTAGGTCCGTGTTCCAGCTTTCCCCCCGTTGATTCCGTAACAGTACTGTTTTTTTGGAAAAGCTGCTCACTGTACATTTTAAGAGTGATATTAAAACCAAAATGAAACAAAAATATATATTATCGATCCATGAATATATTTAACTATCGGCACATTTGAATTTTTCGCAGAACGCATACAAATCCTGAAGATAAATTCTTCTCTTCTCTCATTTAAGTGACACGAATTATAAGCTCGAGCATGGACTTAATAAAAATGATGTCAACTATTTGTTATGTCAAAAAAAAATATATACGTTAACTTCTAGTTTGTTTCTGTCCGAAATGTTTTTGTTCTTGGGTTTTTGGGTATAGGTCTATTACTGGTGCGTGGTTATCATCTTCCGTGATGATAGGTTAAATCCACTTTTAAAATATTCGTTCATATTCTTCCTGCATGTATCGCATAAGCAACGCTGGGATATGTAGAAACGTTTGCATCCGAGGATTTTTGTTTTGGAAAAGGCGGAACACTTTCTTAGGGTTAGCCACCAATCTTTCTTCATTTAAAAATTCGTAATATAAAAAGCCGTTTCCTCTCCGAGTGATCCCCGTGTGCCATTTCCCAGGTGTGTATCGTAACTTTGGGTGTGATCCCTGGCTGTATGGCATACTGGTTTATGGCTTCTGACTAGCGCCCCTCGAACAAAGATATTGACTAATTGGGGAGCCGCCAACATAGGGCTGGATAGCTCAGTTGGTAGAGCACCAACAGTTATCGGTAATCCGGAGGTCGCAGGTCCAAGCCCCACTCCAGTTAATTCCTTTGTTCAATTTTTCAATACATTTAGCCTATAAGTTAGATTAAAAGCTTGTTAAGAAAGCTGAGTCACTACATTTTGGGTTCGATATATGCATTCCAGTATAAACGTATAGCAATACCATCATAAATAGCCATATGTCAACTATAGTACCATTACCAAAGTTGGGGCGTAAAAGCAATGGTTCTATAATACAGGGAAGAGGTTTACGTGTGATTTTACTTTGTTGCTCAAGACGAAATCCGAAAGAATACTATTCCTTTGAAAATGATAATTGCTATATCAATGTAAATAGTGCAATTTGGTTGTGTAAAATACTCAGCCATACTGTACCTCTTTGTTACAAATCTCAGATAGGCTGTTCTTGATGGAATTTATTCTCATAACAGGTGTTTGTTCACTTTAAAAGAATATCTTATTTGTTAAACAGGGCTTTGAAATTATTCGATATTAATTGAATGCAGGCTATTTCTAATCCCTTTAGATGTTTCCTGTTTCGTCAACGTAGTGTGAATGATATAGCAAAATAAATTGACTCTTGCATACAAAAAAATTGTTAGTGTCATCCTTGTTATTTGATTGTGTTTTCAAACCCTTTCATCTTTACTTGCAAACTTGAAAAAGTGTAAACAAAATTGGTCATGAAAAGGTATAAGGGACGCCCTCTTTATACCCAATCTGTCTGTAAAGGCCTGTGTGCATTATTGTCCTTTTACCATGACCCACACCTAGTAAATTAGTGCGTCTGATTTTGAGGATGTGTGCGAACCTTTGCCGTCGTTATACCGGTTTAAATCCTAGATATAATATTATAGTGTTCCCTTGGGTTATGAAAGCAATGGGAAGCTCAAGCAAAAATAGAGAGCATGAGAACACATCTTCTATACAGGAAAAAAATATCACGTTTATTGAAACAAATTCACATTTATTAAAGCAACGACCCAGTCTATTTTCTGATTACGTTCGTCATAATTGATTGCAATCGTACCTCATTTTCCTTTCATACTTTAATGCAGAAAAGTAAAGCTCCCAACAGTGTAGCCATCATTCTTTCCTTAGCTCAGTGCAGAATTTTATTATACCCATGCAAAGACAGAAAAGCAATAAAACATTTATTTTTTAGATAAACATTATGTTGACGTCTATTCTGATGTCCATCGATTCTCATGATAACGTTTTTGAGTCTGAGCTATACAGTGGCGTAGGAAGTGGTAGGGGGAGGGTAAGGGGGTACCCCCGATATTTTGTAACGAGTGCCTTTTTTCACAAGCACCTTTTTCAGTGAGTGCCCCTAATTTTTTGAGCGACGGCAACTGTTCCATCAAGAAAAGCGCCACGCTTTGAACAGCGCCCCCGAAAAAGATGGTGTCCAAACAATATTTGTGTAGGGCGTGCATTATGTTAGATTTTTTTGTAAAGCCTTGAAGCATGTATTTTTGTTTAGATACTGTCGTAGCATATGTTGCATATAGACTCTATGGACGTTATAGAGGCTCTGACAAACACCATATTGAAGTTTATAGATACTGATTCAAATTGTGAGAAGCCATGTGCAGCACCAGAAATGCGCTTCAAAAATTTAGACTGTATCTGTCGCTTATTAACCTCCATTGGCGCTATGGCCGAGGCAGCAACACGTTCAAATAAAGTAAACAGCTACCAAACAGTCTTGTTTGCGTATGACCGGTCACCAGCTGCTCACCGTTTTAGAATTGTTCGAGTTTTCTCTCTTTCTTTTCTTTTTTGGACAATAAATAATTCACCAAGAATCTTTTTCAAAAACTTTTTACAGGTGTTTGAACTTGAAACTTCAACCCTGATAATAATGAGGTGTGCATATCACAACAATGCACGATGACATCATCAGTATCAAATTACAAGCGATTTTAGTTATTTGTACCTACTTACATTTGCAAAGAGCAAATCAACTGCGCCGTTTGTGATTCTTACACGGCTGATCAACCCATCAGACAGAACCTGGTGGCTCTTTAGATATCAGCAAGATTTGGTGCTAGCTCTTTTTTCTGCGTTCTTTGTCTGACGTATTTTTCCAGCTAATAATTATCCGCAAGTTTGCTTTTAATAGGAAAACGCAGGAACTGAAACTTGGTGTGAACATGAACTCTGATTCCAAAATGTACATGCTACAAGTGTGTTATAACCTTTAAGGGAAGCATTTTACTATAATACAAAATGGGCCCGCTTTTACAGAAACAAAAGCATGACGATGTCATCATTCGAAAGGACGCCCCTAGCGACAAGCAACAAAAAAGTGTTTTATAAATTTTAAAAGCCGCATTCACCAAAACTTCACTCAGATTGCCCGTAAACGTTCTTTGCACACAAACAAACGATTTGGAATGTTTTGAATCGAGACTTCATCAGACCGGAAGTAGCTTTAGTGAAATTTGCTAAAGATCTTTTTTTTCACTTGTTCGCCCGATAGGGATTCTTTTTTAATCTTTGGTTTTCATTTCCGAAAGACCCTATTTTGGGCGCCCGACTTGAGGAAAAAAACCCGCATTTTATTTTATTACCGCCTACCCTGTTTGGAACCTCCATACGGAAGCCCGTTCGTGCCAGGTTTTGAAAGTAAAAAAAATATTTTTATTGCGAAATAACGCAATACTTTTGCGAATTAACGCAATAGTATTGCGAAATAACGCAATAGTATTGCGAAATAACGCAATACTTTTGCGAAATAACGCAATAGTATTGCGAAACAACGCAGTACTATTGGCGAAATAACGCAATAAATGTTTTGCGAAATAACGCAATAGAATTGCGAAATAACGCAATAGTTTTGCGAAATAACGCAATAGTATTCCATTATTTCGCAATAGTATTGCGAAATAACGCAATAGTTGCGAAATAACGCAATAGTTTTGCGAAATAACGCAATAAATGTTTTGCGAAATAACGCAATAAATGTATTGCGAAATAACGCAATAGTATTGCGAAATAACGCAATACTTATTGCGAAATAACGCAATACTATGGGAAGAGTTCCTCAGAACGGAAGTAACTTTTTTTGGAATTCGAAAAAGATCATCTTTTTCTCGTTCGCCTGATAGAGGATTCTTTTCTTTTTTATTCTTTGGTTTTCATTTCCGAAAGACCCTATTTTGGGCGCCCGACTTGAGGAAAAAAACCCGCATTTTATTTTATTACCGCCTACCCTGTTTGGAACCTCCATACGGAAGCCCGTTCGTGCCAGGTTTTGAAAGTAAAAAAAATATTTTTATTGCGAAATAACGCAATACTTTTGCGAATTAACGCAATAGTATTGCGAAATAACGCAATAGTATTGCGAAATAACGCAATACTTTTGCGAAATAACGCAATAGTATTGCGAAACAACGCAGTACTATTGGCGAAATAACGCAATAAATGTTTTGCGAAATAACGCAATAGAATTGCGAAATAACGCAATAGTTTTGCGAAATAACGCAATAGTATTCCATTATTTCGCAATAGTATTGCGAAATAACGCAATAGTTGCGAAATAACGCAATAGTTTTGCGAAATAACGCAATAAATGTTTTGCGAAATAACGCAATAAATGTATTGCGAAATAACGCAATAGTATTGCGAAATAACGCAATACTTATTGCGAAATAACGCAATACTTTTTGCGAAATAACGCAATAGTTATTGCGAAATTTCCTTAATAATTATTGTGAAATAACGCAATACTAATTTGCGAAATAACGCAATAGTTTTGCGGAATAACGCAATAGTTTTTGTTCAATAAACCCAATGTTTTTTTAGAAAAAAAATGCACGAGTACGAATAGTTGAACCTATATGCCTACTTCGGCCTACTTGAGGCCTACTTATAGGCAAATTCTCACGTCATATTTTCTGACAGATACAGTTTGTATGGTGTATAAAACCCACCATGCATGGCGGATCCTGGATTTGTAAAGGGGGTTAGCGGATGACAAGTAATAAATAGGACCAAAGACCTAAAACACGTTACTAGAGATTGTATAACGAGATTGTTATCTCACGATTCTCAGGAACATTGGGATTTTCTACCCAGTTGGCATTTTTCCAGACGGAAGATGATGGTTAATCATCCCAACCATCCCCATAACCCACCACTGCCTAGTGACCCCCATAAAACACATTTTAGCTTTAAGAACAAATGGAGACTTAAAAGTATAGTTCTTTTTTAAAAACTTTTGAAAATTCGTTCAAAAAACTCTTATGCAGCACCATATGTAGCAAGGTCATTTTGATGGGGGAGGGGTGAAGTGAAAAGGGGCACTCGCCTCATCCATGCTGAAAATTAGACATATTTCACCAATCACTCGGCCTCCGTAAAATAAAAAAGGGAGTGGGACGGAGAGAGACTGGACACCATCTTCTTATGGGGGCGCTGTTCAAAGCGGACGATCATGGGCACCATCAGGCAAACAGGTTGCGCTTTTCTTGGCGGCACAATTGCCGACGTTCAAAAAAAGGGCACTCATGAACAAATGGGCGCTCGTGAAAAGGGCACTCGTGAAAAAAAGAGAGCTCTCGTTATAAAAGGGGGGGGGTGTTAAATTCCCCCCCCCCTTCCCGCTGGCTACGCCAGTGTATAGCTCAGATTGAAAAACAGAACCAGCGTCAATCCATATCAGTACAGACATCATTGAAGTCGTTGGAATTCATGCAACATAATTGTGTTTATCTAAAAACAAATATTGTATTGCTATATTGTCTTGAATGGGAATAATGAAATTCTGCTCTGAGCTAAGGACAGAATGATGGCTACACTGATTGCAACATTACTTTCTGAATTCAAATACAAGAGGACAAAATGAGGTACGATTGCAATCAACTATGGCGAACGTAATCAGAAAATGGACTGGGTTAATAGTATTGAATGCTAATTATGATTTAGTTCAAAATTAACTCGCCCAGCCAGGGGCAGTGATCCCTTGAAGAGTTCTATTTGGGAAAATAGAACGCCCCCTTGATCACAGTTTGCAGTCTTCCCCACGTCCGAGTAGTCTGTATTCTACATTATACAACACCTGAATAAATCCCCGTCATCTGATTGGTGAATTGTAGATCACGTGACATATTATTATTCGGTATAATGCACGGTGCGACCATGCGTTATACCCATGCGTTATACCGTTTCACTTTGCGCTTGTTCCATGACGCGGTATTTGCGTGCAAAATGCATGCTGGTGTGCGCGTTCAGCGTAGCGCGTATTGTTCCAAAGAGCCAGCGCTACAGCGTTGGGTTCAAACATTTTCGTGAAGGGGTAGTTCAACATCTTTAAAATCGAAATAAATTGTAGTTTATAATTTACCAATCAAATGACGAGAATTTATTCAGGTGTTGTATAAAACAAATAACGAATGTTTTACGTTCGTGCGATGGAAAGAATAATTTCATTCGGTGACAGATTGAATGTTCTATTCCACTCGGCTTCGCCTCGTGGAATAGAACATTCAAGCTGTCACCTCATGAAATTATTCTTACCATCGCACTCACAAACATTCGTTATTTGTATACTATTCTACACTCAACCAACCGGTTCTTTTCAGAACCACACTTCTTCCAAGAAGAGATTTCTTTCCACATGGTGTTACTCGCAAACTTTATAATTTATCTCATCCGCCATGCATGCTTCAAGTCATATATAGTCTGTATTCGTTATATAACACATCACCCACACATTCTGCTTATTTTCTATAGATGTCTGATTAATCACAAATCCAATAGACATAATAACTTCATGCTTTGTTTACATGACTTTTGTGCGCTTTCCTATGGGAGTCAGGTGGCAGGGGACGCCAGCCAATCGTCCCCAGCTTGCCCCCATAAGAAAGCGCACATGTAAACAAAGCGTGACGTCATTATGTGTTAGGTCTACTATTCAAATTCAAAACCTGGTCGTGATTCCCTCCCCCCACTTGCTGGATCTGCCACTGTATAGCTGAGATTCAAATACAAAATAACGTCGTTGGAGCTAATGCAACATATGTTTGTCTAAAAATAAATATTTTATTGCTTTTTTTTGGTATTTGCATAATACAATTCTGCTCTAGGCTACGGAAAGAATGATGGCTACACTGTTGGGAACATTACTTGTCTGCATGAAAATATGAGAGGAAAACTGTGTCAAGATTGCGATAAATTATGGCCAACGTAATCACAAAATGGACTAGGATATTAGTATTGAGTGCTAAGTGTGATATAGTACAAAACTAGCCTTCCGAGGTGATCCCTTGAAGAGTATATCTGGAAAAATAGAACGCTCCCTTGATCATAGAGTTTACCCTTCCCCGCGTCAGAGCAGTCTGTATTCGTTGCATAACGCCTCACCCACAAATTCTGCTTATTTCTAGAGATACCAATTACAATATGAAATTAATATGTCTCAATTGAATTATTTTATCATTTGACCAAAGGCAGTAAAAGGCAAAATATTGTGTTTGAAAATAACAACTATACACGAACGTTTATTTGTATGAATTAATTGACATTTAAATTTTGGTTTAATGTCATCACAGTATTCGGATGCGTATATAAAAAAAAAAAAAACCGATAACATCAGGAATTATTGTGTAACAATCATCGGTACTGGGCACTGCATGATGGATGTGAATCCAACAGGTAAAATATGATCCTTTTCAAATCTCTCCAAAAATGGACTTGCCGTCTCTACGAAGTCATCATTTAAAACCTTTGCAGATTAATTTGTTACCGTTCAAAGAATGTTTAGGGGCATTGTGATTGCAATTTTGGCAAATGGTTTTCAATTTGTCAAACCTTAAAGGGCCCATTGGGGCACCCTCTCGACTGACATCGTCATCATGACTTGAGTCAAGCGCCCCCACCGAACATTGGAATATTTTTGGACGATGGTAAAGGACTTCCCTTCCAGGTTACATCCTCGCACTGCTTGTACAACTTCTTCAACTATTTTACGTTCTCGTCACCATGATGAAAGACTATCCGCAACACCAGGAAGGCATATTATAAATGAAAGGGTGAATTGTCCACGAATCTTTGCTGAAAATGATTTCAATGTATTGTTCTTCCTGCTTTATACTCATGAATGTTAATAACATTGATAAATTGATCTAAAAAAAAAGAAGCCAGTCAACGCATTTCTGGTGCTGCACATACATGTATATAGCAGTTGCGTAGCAAGGTCATTTTGATGGGAAGTTAAGCAGAGGTGAAGGGGGGAGGTTCACTGAAAAGTTGCCTGGGTTAATTTTACTAAAGAAAGGCTGAAAACTGCAAACTTGTTTCGGTTAGAATTTCTGCTAAATTAGACCAAATTGAATTTGGTCTTGAATGACTACAACTTTTGGTTGAATTTAACATAAATTCTAACCCAAACAATTGGTTATAGAACAATGGGTAGTTGCAGTTTTCACCCTTTCTTGGGTAAAATTAACCCAGGCCTTTTTTTCAGTGTTGGCACTCGCCTGATCCATGCCTAAACAATACAAGATAAACATGGATTTTAGAACACAAGATAAACAAGGAAACCTCGGAAGGCTCGTTTGGACTAAATCACACGTGGCATTCAAGACTACGTCCTCTTCCATTTTTTGATTACGTGCGCCATAACTGATTGCAGTTGTACCTCAATTTTCCTCTCATATTTAAATGCAGAAAAGTACTGTTCCCAACAGTGTAACCATCATTCTTTCCTTAGCTCATAACAGCATTGTATTATGTCCATGCAAAGACAAAAAACCAATAAAACATGTATTTTTAGACAAACATTTGTTGCAGAAGCTGTTATTCTCTATTTGAATCTGAGCTATACAATGAAATAGCCTGCGGGGGGGGGGGGGGGGATCATGACCAGATTTAAGCTACCCCCAACGAACATTTGAATATTTCTTTGACGATGGTAAAAGACTTCCGTTTTCAAGCTACATTCTTTATCATTGCACTTACAGTACAACTACATAAACTAATTTACATTCTCGTCACCATGACAGCATACTTTCCGCAACATCGGGAAGGCCTATTATAAATGAAAGGGTAAATTGGCCACAAATCTTTGCTGAACATGATTTCATTGAATTCTCCTGACAGCTTTATACTCGTGAATGCTGATAACATTGATACGTTTTGCTCAATAGCTAGCTATTGCTGGTGTTGCACATACAACTTCTCCAAGGCAGAATCTGTATGGATAATAGACTTCATTGACGGGCCTCTACTGGAATTTATGCAGCATATGTTCATCGAAAATAAATAGTGTATTGCTATTTTGTCTTTGCTTGCTGATAATGCAATTCTGTTCTTAGCCAAGAACAGAATCATTGGTGCACCGTTACTTTAGATACAAGAATTATTCGAAATAAAATATTTTACCTCTGCCTTTGCTCTTATGAAAATATATTCCCAAACGGAAACATTTGAATTTGATTTTGTTTAATTAATCGAAAATTTCTATAAAATAGGCAGAATATAAACAGTCTTGGGGTACAGAGTAAGTTTTTTCAGGGTGCGTTCAATTTTCCAAAATAGAACCGCAATCTTCTTGGGATTACCTCGGAAGGCTAGTGTTTGTATTAAATCACACAAAACATTCACTGACATTCTAATCTATTATCTTATTTCTATTCCCGTCTCATTGATTGATATCATACCTCACCAATTTTCCTCTGACATCATAATGCAAAAACAAAAACCATATTTTGTACAGTCTAGACAAGAACCAAGAACCATTCTTTTGTTAGCTGAGAGCAGAATTTTATTATGCCCCTGCAGAGACAAAAAATCGTAAAACATTTATTTTTAGACAAGCATATGTTTCATAAACTCCAAGGACGTTAGAGGCTCCGTCAATCTCCATATTGAAGTCTACTGATACTGATTCCATTTTGAGTAGCTATTTGCAACACAAGAATGCGCATCAAAACGTTAAACCATGTCTGCCACGTATAATCTCCGTTGGTTTAGGCAGCAACACAGTTCAAATAAAGTAGACAGCTACCTGCGTGTCAACAAAATTTCATAAATTTAATCCTAAATAACGCTGTTGTTTACCAATGGAATTCAACCACACTTTCAGATTATGGCATGACAAATTTTATGAAGCGAGTTTCATCGGCTCTGTGCAAGAGGGTGAGATTTAATCGCCAGACTAAAAAAAAACCCTTACTTTCAGAATGACTGGCGCTGGAGACAGTGGTGGATTCGGGAACGCACGTGGTGCGGCCGAAGGCTTCTGGAGGAATGCAGGGTCAAGCCAAAGTCATTGCTCATCTCCTCGATCGTGTGTTGCGCCAACGATCGAGGAGGTTTTCAATGTCATCAGGAATGATCCTGCTTTCCTTCAAAAGCTTCCGGCCGCAGCTCGCGTCTTCCGCCACCGCAAGCGCTGTGTCGACATTGGAGGTCGCCAAGTCGAAAGTGGCAGATTCTGAAAATGAGTATTTTTTTTTCGTATGGCGTTTAAATCTCATCCTCTTGCACAAAGCTAATGAAATTTGCCTAATAAAATATGTCATGTTTTTTTTTTTAATATTCTAAAATTTTGGTTTAATTCCATTGGTAAACAACAGAGTTATTTATGATCAAAAGTAGGACATTTTTCTGCTGCGTGGCTGGTCACCACCTGCTCACCGTTTTAGAATTGTTCGAGCTTTAATTTCTTTCTTTCCTTTTCCTTAAAACAATTCTCTTCAAAATATTCACAGCTGCTTGAACTTGAAGCATCAACCCTGATAACAGACTGTACAGTGGTGTGCATATTAACAAAATACCCGACGACATCAACAGTATCAAGTTACAAGCAATTTTAGTTAAAAAATGGCCATGCTTCAACTATGAACACAATTAGCAATCACCTTCGTACATTATGTCTGATAGACCATACCTTGATAAGATCAAGTTGCGTGAGCTTTCCTTGAAATTCCGGGTTGATACCAAAATGTTAAGCTATAGTAGGGTGTATTCAAAATGCAGACAGAACCCTTTAAAATAAAAGAAACCCCATTTTCTCCGAAACGGGTCAAGGCCGGGATGTAGATAAAACCTGGTATAAACATAAACTCCTGACCGAAAGCGTCCACCATTTACTTCTATTATTTACCAATGATATTTATTTCTTACATCCGATAATCGCCTGTGCGCATGCGTGTGTTAGTTCTATTTTATGGCTCCACGAGCGAACTTCTTTTTCTGAGGGGGGGGGGGGGTGTTTGTTTTCCCCTTTTTTGCGTTTACGATGTGCACGATGTGTTCAAACATGAGCAACGCTACAAGAGTTACATGGTCTTTAAATTAAACGTCTGTATAGATGTACGTGTTTCAGCATAACTGTAGATGACTCTTCTCTGACACTGGAACCCAGCTACTACTAAGAAGTGTTCTCGGCGTTGTTGTGGCGCATTCGTTCAGTAGACATCAAGTTGAAAGCATCCAGTGGATTTCCGCCTCCTGCCTTTGGTTTGGTTTCAAGTTTCGTTTCAACCTAAAATGTAAGCTTTGGATAAACGTGGCCAGATTTGATATGTCAGTTGCTTTGAAAGTAAAAACGTCCTGGTAATTGAATGTTTTCATTTTTAACGATAATTTGTCACGAATATACACGTTGATATGACTTACGACCGTGATATACTTTTACTGCTGCTCCTGTGTCAATTGCATGAAAAGTACAAATCGCGCAACAGTCGAATTAATCTGCGTGTGTGTGTGAGGGGAGGGGGGGGGGGGTTACAACCATATCATTGCAAGTATCTTACTGTCATTCATTTTCTACCTCACTTTCTAGATCAGCCAGAATGAAGGTTTACATGTGCCTGCTTCTCCTGATGGTCGTTGGATGTGCCTTGTGTTTTGCAGAGAGTAAGTACCGTATATTTGTTTCATGTTCCAGAATATCCCGATATATTTGTTCAATGTTCCATTATTCCTACCGTTCCGACATAGAAGTATTCTTATAAGTTTTTACCACATTCGCACAGCCCTTTGGGCCTGTCGTATTATGTCATGCTTGGAGTAAATATAGCTTGATTCGAGTTTTGATAATTATGATAGTCTATACGCACATTAAAATGAACGTTTAAGTTTCCATGATAGAGGAGAAAACACGTTTGACTGATTTTTCCCCTAAACGTACGAAACTTGCATGTTCCAAGCCTTATTTATTAGTGTTAACAAAAATGTTCGGTGTCTTTGCAAATGTTCAACGCTATGAAACTTCAACTCTTAATTTCTTTTTATTCAATATCTGTGCAGATGCAATTCATGAATTCAGCACCAATAACATTGTTAATGTCTTGCAGAATTTCTTGCCGAGAAGTTGATGCAAGACCTGGAATCTCGCGGAATAGTGAAGAAGGCGAAGAGTAAGTTCTGTGGTCTTTCATAATAAGTTTGTAATAAAAACTTGACGCAGGTTGGCACTTAACGACATGAATCACAATATTATTGCTCACACGCGTTTGGGTTGCAATTGCATGCTGTCCCAGAGAATATGCCGTTGTTTTTGTTGGAAATGTCAACGAAGTTTTGTTCATTTTCATGCAGAACATTTTTTCATTAAGAACATTTTGCGTTTGTTCTACCACGGACCCTACACACAAGGATTAACGACTCTGCCAAACGCCTGGTTAGACGCGTTATAACGGCCCGTACAGGTGGAAAATACCATGAATACTTGTCAACAAAGACCCCTGCGCGCGGCGGCTCTCAGATTTGCAGGGCTCTGCGCCCGATTTGGTGTCGTAGTCTGTCAAGCCAGCTCATTATATTTATGAATATTCATGATTCTGCGTTTTTTGTCTTTATTATTGAATTCTGATAAGTGATAACGTAACCATGTTAACGCCGAGCAACAATATCTTTAGCTTTAAAATGAACTATGAAATGTCGCTTTTATTTCATCGGGTCGGGACCACATCCTTAAATAATTTTTTAAATGAAAGCCTCTTTAAAAAACGGAATTCGGGTAAACGGTGTTCTCCTCGAAATTTGACGGGGTTTTTTTTCCGGGTAAATACTTCATCTATGGCGACAAAAACTGCACAATACCATTTGTTATATCCTGAAGCATTTATTTTTAACAATTTTGCAACAAATATTAAGGAGTAGTTTTGCTTACAGTTTCATGAATATTTCCGTTTTAGATGTCATGCAAAATAACCGACAAAATGGCACACCTTTGCAATTTGCGATTACAAGCCAAAGGGTATTAATGCCTATTATCATGCGTCTAACCAATTAAGGCAAGTCCGCTCAGTGCATTTTGTACTAGAGCTCAGAATAGTCGTTTATCCTTGTGTGTAGGATCCGTGGTTCTACTTCGTTTATAGGCAATCAATTGTTACCGTCAAATGGTTCATTTATAAATATCAACATTGATTATTCACACACTGAGTGTACAATTCTCCTTTCAATGAGTGTTGTTCTTGGCGTTTGCTGCTTGTTAGATCAGTTTTATTCTGTTTGCCTTAATTTAAAAAATTAACAATCGTTTGCATTGTTTTGAATCGGAATACAGTAAAAACAAAAAAATCTGAAAATCGAGAAGTGAATCTAAACAAATCTTCATTGGAAATGAAAACAAGATGTTTTGTTGTTTATTTGCGTTGTTAATCTTGGAATGGGCCCGTTTATTATTGGCTTTTCCGCTTAAAAAAAGCTTTTAGTTTTCCCCCAATCCCATAGCCTTTGTACATGTTTAATTCAGCCTAGTTTTGGTTAATTTTTGTTCACTCAGAACACGTTGAAATCTGAAAGCAAATAGCACAGAAAAAAAAGAATGCAAATATGTGAATCAATCATGTGTGTCCATTGAGGAAATTAAATTTGTGGTAAACCTTGTGATATTAAAGCTGTCTTCGACGAATTTGAATAAATGAATACCATTTGAAGTTGAACCAAATTATTTGTCATGCCAACGCTATTGCTAAACTTATGGAAGAGTTGTTGGGGACTAAATGTATAAATTTTCAAATAAAACTGGTTGAAAAAGACGGGTTTTAAATTGAGCGACTTTTTTGGGGGGGGGGGGGGTGGGGGTTGAAATTTGCCGAAATCCGATATTCCAAAGTTATATCTTTCCAAGATCATAATTCTGAGAAATAGCGATATCTGAAATTCGGAACTAGTCCCTACCGAACTCCAAAAGTGCCATCCTAGATGTTGAGATCATGTCATAATTTATCACGGGATGACAACATCGTACACGTAAAACGTCGACATCCTGAGATAGTTTATCACGGGATGACGTCTATAACGACATGTTTTAAGAGGGATGCCAACATCCTCGGATAGATCTATCACGGGTAGCACAATCCTGAAAGTAGGATCCCGACATCGTGAGACAATAATATCACGGGATGACGACATCCTGAAAGTAGGGTGTCGACATCCCCAGATACCTTCCAATGCTGTTTAGTGGAGTTATGGGAAGCAATCCTACTTTCAGGATGTTGTCATCTCGTGATAAATGTTCTCAGGTTCTCGACATCCTATTCTTTTGGGATGTCTTTATCCCTAGATACATTATCTGAGGATGTCAACATCTTATTTTTACGATGTCATCATCTCGTGATAAAACATCCCAGGACGTTGACAAAAAAATACGTGTAGGATGTTGTCATCCCGTGAAAGGTTATCACAGCATCTCAATATCTTGAATGGCACCTCCTGAGCCATGTAAGTCCCTTTTCTTTGTGGTATAAAACGAAATAGTTGCAGGCTTTTACTTTATGGTAATTTATCCTGGATGCCTGTAAACGTTAAACATGGACAGTCTCTTTAAAGCTTCCTTCAACAGATTATCCACACAAATATTTCTCTACGAGTCATTCACTTCCATGTTGGTTTCTGTTTCAGCTTGCACAACTGATGCCGAATGTGATCCAATGTATTGTTCTAAACCTCCCGGTCACGATCAGGGCTTTTGCTGGTGGGTGGGAAAAGGACGCTAGGAATTCTGACAATCAACATGAATGAATTAAACCATGGTAAGCCCATCGTTATCAATTGATGAACTTTTCCCATCTTTTCTCTAAAGTAGGTCTAGCGTTGCAAAACCTCTCTCTTTACGACATTTAAATGCTAGTGTCTAAACGTTTGGTCCTCGTAAGTCCATCGTTAGTCCTTGAAGAAATCATGGTGTTTTTTTCTTTTATTATCTCCATGCAGATCGTCAGTGGTTAACCGACAGCAAGGCTTTATTCTGATTCAATAAAAAGATTTGACATTAATTCATTTTTCTTTTCCTGGTAAGATTGTCTCATTTTTGTTAACAATACTGGGTCCGTGTTCCAGCCAGTTTTTTTCCATTGATTCCGTGACAGTGCTGTTCACGTCTGAAGTCTGCTCAATGTGAATTTAAAGAGTGATACTGAAATCAAAATGAAACAAAAAATATCTTTATTCGATCCGTCAATACAGACATATATTAACCGATCGGCACATTTGAATTGTTTACAGAACTTATAAAAGTCTACACTCTTGTCGTCATTTAAATGACACAAATTATGAGCTCGAGCACGGACTTAATAATTATCTCCATGTGATGTGTTTAAAAAAAATCTATGTTCGTTATCTTAGTTTGTTCATGTCTGTAATGTTTTTGTTCTTTTGGGGTGCGTGGTTGTCATTATCTGTGATGATAGGTAAAATCCACTTTTAAAATATCCATGAATATTAATCCTGCATGTATCGTTGAAGCAGCGCTTGGATATGGGAACATTTTATGCATCCTAGGATATTTTGTTTGTGTGTAAAGGCTGCTCACTCTGAATTTAAAGAGCACTTTTGATATCAAAATGAAACGAAAATATATATAATCGATCCGTGAATACCGACATATATTAAACGATCGGCACATTTGATTTTTTTTTACAGAACGCATACAAATCTTAAAGATACATTCTTTAAGATTTGTATGCGTTCTGTAAATGGCACGAGAAGTGAGCTCGAATACGGACTTAATTATTATTTCCACTGTTTTGTGTCTTAAAACAATATACGTTTGTTCCTGTCTGTAATGTTTTTGTTCTTGGGCTTTTGGGGTATCGGTGTTGCGTGGTTATCATTATCCGTGATGATGGGTAAAATCCACTTTTAAAATATCCATTAATATTCTTCCTGCTTGTATCGTGTAAGCAGCGCTGGGATATGGAAACGTTTGCATCCAAGGATTTTTTTTTTGTGGAAAGGGCGGAACACAAGCCGAGAAAAAACATGAGAAGGTTACTTTCTAAATTGGCACACTTCTTTGTCGTGATTTCAAATCAAAAAGACACTGAGGGTTAGCCACAAATGTTTCAGCTTTAAGGTTAGATTGGAATACTCGTTTATGTAATGTTTTTGGTCTTCTTGGTATTTTGGGTATTACATTGGTGCATGGTTATCATTATCCGTGATAATGGGTAAAATCCAATTTTATTTTACGCCCCAACTGTCACAACTCTAGATGGGGCCATTACCGTAAAGTTCAAGGGTGCACACAAGCTAAACTGGTTCTATAATACAGGAAGATGTTCACATGCGATCTTATTTTTCTCGCTGTTGACTAATATAAAGTCATACTATTCCTTTAAAAATGATTGTTGCCTTATCTTTTAAAACCTGCCATTTTGTTGTGTAAAATACTCAGCCATAAATTATGTACATCTTTGTTACAAAACACAGATAGGCTGTCCTTGATGGAATTTATTCTCATAACAGGTGTTTGTTCACTGTAAAAGAAGATCCAATTCTTCAAACAGGACTTTGAAATCATTCGTTATTAATTGAACGTAGGCTATCTCTCATCCTTTTTCATCCTTCGATGCTTTCTCTTTCGTAAACGTACTGTGAATGATACAGCTTCTTGGCAAAATAAATTGACTCTTGCACGCAAAATAATTTATCAGTGTCCATGAATGAATTCTCTAGACGTCTGTCTGTCATAGTCATCCATGTTATTTGATTGTGTTTTCAAACCCCTGCCTCATTTCTTCCATACTTGAAACAAAGTAGAAACAAAATTGGTCATGAACAAGTAAAAGGGACGCCCTCTTTGTACACAATCCGTGTGTGGAGGCCTGTGTGCATTATTTGTCATTGTATCATGACTCCCACCTAGTAAAGAAGTGCGTCTGATTTTGAGGATGTGCGAGCCTTTGCCGCCATTATACCGGTTAAAATCCTAGATATAATATTATGATGTTCCCTTGGGCTATGAAAGCAATGGGAAGCTCAACCAATAGCAGGCCATGCTTTGAGAGAATGAGAACACGTTTCTTACAGAAAAAAATATATATCGCGTTTATCATAACAATTCACGTGAAGCCATGTCCCAGTCCATTCAGTTTTCCTCTCATATTTTAATGCCCGAAAAGTAATGCTCCGAACAGTGTAGCCATCGTTCTATGGCGCAGTAAAACATTTTATTTTCCCCATGCATGCAATGATGCAAATACAGAAAAGCAATAAAACATGTATTTTTAGAAAAACATATGTTGCATGAATTCGGGCGATTCACAATGCAGTGCGCCGCCTAGAGTTTGCCACGGATAATTCATTTTTCCCAGTGCACTAATTTGGGGAGAATTATGCTCGACAAATTGGCAGCGCAGGCTGCCAAGGGAGTCGAGCAGTACGCCCCTACCATTACCTATCACTGGATCATTTGCATGTTCCAAAATCGTGCACACATATGGTAATTAGGAATAGTCTGGTGCCTGGCTGTGCGTTAAATCAGCATTTGTTGTTTCTCAAGTTAAAATGTCACAATTGAAGGTTAAAACACGTAATAAACGATGGAATTAACAACACCATGTACACGATAGAAATATTGCTGCTAATGTGGCTATAGAATTAGAATACAGGAATCAAGGTCTCATCCCATGGTTGGAATAAAGTAAGCTCTGGGGACGAGGTTGCAGTGCGGGATATTTGACATTATAAGTTTATCCAGTCAGCAGTTCAGTTCGTTAACGTATATGATTCGAGTATCTGTTTGTCCTTTTGTTTTCTTTTCTTATTATCAATTTGGTATTTTTTTTAACGCAGCAGCGCACTATGCCCCAATCTATAACAAATTAGCTCAAGTTGTGACACTCGTTCAAATGAGCCTTGTTTTGTCGACCGTACACTAACAAATGGACTCTCTGTGGCAAACTCTTGGTGGCGCACTTTATATTGTTAAAATGCCCGGATTCCAACGACGTAATATTGGACTATATTTTGATGTTCATCTATTCTGATTATGCTTTTGAATCTGATGGGCTATACAGTGGCATAGCAAGCGGCTGGGGGGGGGGGGGGGGGGTGGGGGGTAAGGTGGTATTTCCCCCGCCTTGATATTTTGTAACGAGTGCCCTTTTTGTAACGAGTGTATGTTTTGTCATTGTGTGCCCTTAATTTTGCGTACGATGGCAATATTATTGTTCCACCAAGAAACGTGCCACCCATTGTCCCTACTTGATTCCGTTTCCCTGGCCTATCCCTCTGGGTCTGACAAGTTAAAACTGTTATTTTTTCTCATTGTCTCCTCTCTACAAGTTTCTGCAGGCTTGCAAGCCTCAGTGCCTGGGACATGCACTTTGAGGAATCCTTGGTTTCCTTACCAGAAAGAAAGAAATAATTTTAACAATCATTTACTTCATTTCGTATGAATATAAGAACAGGATAAATGCTTCAGATTTCAAATATGCACTTTGCTGTCAAGGCTGGGTTGGGGCAACCTTGAAATTAAAAAGCAAATAAATCTGCGCAAAAAAAAGTATTGCATTTATTTATGTTAATTTTCAAAAATTGATATTAACAAAGTTCATATAGTACAAATGATACCATGTTCGTATGAATATATCACGGTATTTGCTGGTACTACCAAGTTTTAAGCATAAATTACTCGCATCTGTATGCATGAAAATTAGGCAAACGCTTTTACTAAAAAGCATTTGCTGAAAGCTGAAAATAATTACTTTTTACATTTTAGCTGTTGCCTCACTATTAGCGTTTACTTTTTTCATATGAATAAAAAGGAGCAAATGCTTCAGATTTCAAATATTTACTTGTCATATTACAAGGCTTGGTTGGGGCTACCTTGAAAATATACAAGCACATTATGCGCAAAAATGACTGCATTTATAAATGTTAATCGCGGAAATTAATATTAACGAAGTTCAGAAAGTACAAATGATACCATAGTTTGCATGAATAAAAACTGGCATTTGCATTTACTACCAAGTACTCGCATGAGTATGAATCAAAATTAGGCAAACGCTTACGTGTTTACGTTAAATAGCTAGTGAAGACATTCCTTTGTTTTCGTGTAGTTAAGAAAAACCTAAGAAGAAATACTCATCATACTCACACTTTGACCTCTTTAAACCCATATTTTAACAATGAATCCCTTGAGTGTTTCTCTTCATTTTGCGAAGGATAAACCTAACCCGAAAATGCCTCTAAACCGGTTTTTACAGAGAGGAGAAAACCTTGTGTGGATGATGTAAAACAGCTTTTGCTGATCTTTTTATCTAGCATCAATATTTTGTTATAAATAGAAAAGAAATATTAGTAAATATCGGGTCTTCGATCGGTAACTCGTTCTTGTGTTACAAAATTCTGGCATCCAAATTTACCAATCAACATCTTAGTCCACACATCTGACCGAAGTGACGTCCCAGTTTTGAAAGTCGACTCCGATTGGCTGCCGCGCGGGGTTGCATACAATTTCCATTTAAGGACAATATCAGACGTTCGACCGTGGCTCTGTACACAAGAATGTTTGATCCTTAGAATATAGATTGGTTTGCATCATTTCTTTATAGTTTTTGAATATCTTCTCTATCCTCTCGGCAATGCAGAATTTCTTCTGTTCTCATGAATGTAAGTATGATGCCACTAGCAGTAGGGCGCTTCGACGCGCGGATGTCGGCAACAGCCAGATAATCGAATTGTTCTCCTTCAAAGGCCACAATGATAATGGCATCCGTCGAGTTTGATACCTTAATGTCTCGGCCACTCTGAACTCAAGTGTTGACAGCCATATTTCCCAGGATCAAGTCTCACAGACGAGCGACAAGAGAACTCTGAAATACCCAAAAATGTACAGGCCTTAAGTGGGCTGGAAAATGCAAAGAGGGTACTGTCTGAATTGAAATGACCAAAACATTAAAAGAATGATTGACAATAAACGAAATTGCTTTAGTCCGGCAATTAAAAGCCGATCGCCACAATATGAGGCGAATTTATCGAAATTAGGACGAATTAGAATGTTTCAAATTAGTTTCACTGCACCTTCAAAGTAAAGGGACGAACCTGTGTTAACAGGAACAGAGTGCCTGTTCTCTTTCTTCAGCGATTGGGCCAGACTCGTATGCTGCTGTGGGGGGGGGGGGGGGGGGGGGGACGCCACACCTCCTCCACAGCGAGTTTGTTACCTTCCCAGGTTGCTCATTCGTGGCGGGATGCGTGCATGACGAAACGTTATTGTAAGATTTGAAGTGAATCACTTTGATAGTTAGAAAGCTAGACAAATGAACACGCATGTGATGCATATAGTGCAAAGCATGCTTTATTTTTCATTATAAATGACCTTGCATATGTATGGATCGCCTTGTCGCACAACATAACACAAAAATAATCTTGCATGATACATAACCCTATGGATACAAAATTGATGGCCATGAATACTATAATTATGAAAAGTGGAATCTTGGCATATTTATTAAGTCCCTGCCTGAAGCTTTTTTTGGCGGGCCACAGAGAGGCAATTCCGGGCGAGCTAAGAATTCTCTCACGGAGGTCCCACCCTTTCAATCGCTGCAGCCGGCGGTCCAGGATTATCAGGATACATTCTCAGTACTTGGTGTTTCCGGGTGCATACCTATGTTCCCCAATACCGATGTTCCCCAAAATCCTTACCTGCAATCCTTACCCGAAACCCTAACCCTAACCCTTACCCTAACCCCGACACTAACCATAACCTTAATCCTAAGAATTTCGGGGAACATCGGTACTAGGGAAAATAGGTATTGGGGAACATCGAGGAGACCCCGTTGTTTCGTATAAAGCTGTGGCACATGCTCCCACAAACACGCGTATCTCCCTGCATATTCCCGTGTATTGACGATATGGCATGATGCCAAATTTACATTTTAAGAAATGTAAACGCTCTTAAATTGTGGTTTATTCAGGCAGATGCACTTGTATGCATTACTGCCATTTTAACGGGCTCAAGGTTTCTCATTCATGGCGGGATGCGTGCATGACGAAACGTTATTTTAAGATTGGAAGCGAATAACTTTGATAACTAGAAAGCTAGACAATACACGCATGTGATGCATAGTGCAAAGCATGCCTTATTTTTCATTACAAATGATCTTGCATTATGTATGGATCGCCTTGTCACACAACCTAACACAAAAAATAATCTTCCATGATATATAACATACAAAATTGATGGCCATGAATACCACAGTTATCAAAAGTGGAATCTTCGCATATTTATTAAACCCCGACATTTTTTGGCGGGCCACAGAGAGGCAAATCCGGGCGAGCTAAGAATTCTCTCACTTAGGTCCCACCCTTTCAATCGCGAAAGCACTGTACTAGATATACAAGAGTACAAATGAATTGGATGGAAATACCTTTTATATTCAACATGAACAGGTATTTTATCCATGTTAGTTCTATTGTAAACCTTTATGAGCATCACAAATTGTTAAAATGAGAGATACTCAAATGAAAGACTGTCACACCATGAGTCTGTTTTTCCCATGGAGGACAGAAGTGGATGTACTTGACAAATTAGCAGGACAGAAAATCAAACGCAGGAAGGCAGAATTTGTATGATCAAAATAATAATTAATATTTGATTTATTTTAAGCCAACAGTTACACCAATAAGTTAATAACTACCTACTTAATAAAAAAGAAAAAATATTTACAAAAAAAAAATATACTTAATCTTGAGATCACGAGACTGATCTTTTTAACCCTCCAAATACCGGTATTAAGGTGACTGCTTTTGAAGTACCTCAGAAGTACCACACCAGGTGTTCAAAAGGTCCGTGTCAATGCATTGAATACTTAGCTGTGGTCGCGTGCAATTGTCCACAGAAGATCAGTTCCAACAGTTGGTCTGTTCTTGGCTCCGTGTCTCCCCAATCCCACATGTACTTGGAAGTCGATGGGATCCGGTCAGCCTGGCTGCTATAGGTTCAGATCACCTTGTCAGCAGGTAGGTAGGTAAGCGTCGTGCACCGACAGTCCACACAGGAATCGGTTAGTCGACTCTAGCCGACTCGCCCCACACAGGAATCAATTCGGCAATCGTGAGTTCAATCCACACAGGATTCGTGAACTCAGTTGTCCACTAAGGACCTCTGACCTTGACCTCATGAAGTTCCCCACAGGGAAAAAAGCCAGTTTGCAGGATAAACTGGATTTTAAATCATGGGCCACGCCCTGGTACACACAGTACCACTGTATGTACAGGTACATGTACATGTACTCCCACAGGACTGTACACAGTGAAGTCTAGAATGGCAGTGCCCTGGGGAATGCACATGGTATCCAAGACCTAACAAAATTACTCAACCAAAGCATTAATTTGCATACTGTCATTTGCATAAGAAAGATTTAGCTCTGCTTTACACTCTGGGTAGCCTCAATTCTGGATGGAGGAGAATTAAATTAACTTGTGCTAAAATAAATGTATAAGTGAAAATCCCATAATTAATTACTTGAATAAACACAATGATAAATACAAAAATTGAAACATTATTTAAAATTATAAATCACACTTTGTGACAAAGACAATTGCACAGTAGACTTACAGTAACAAGTTTCACTGTTTGAAGCCCCTTTGCAAAGGATGATAAATAACTCCTTTTTTATAATTAGCATTTCTGCAGCTAACCAATGTGCTGTTTTCATGTTTGTTCGGGGAACATCGGTACTGAGGAACATAGGAACATAGGAATTTACTTCTAATTTGTCACTTTTTTTCAGCGGCTTTGACATCCTTCAAATTGCCTGCATCTGATAATCACATATGCGCATGCGTGTATTAATTCTAATTTATGAGTTATGGTCCACGGGCGAACTTGGAAGGGGGGGGGGGTGCAATTACGATGTGCGTAATTGGTACAAACATAAACAACGCCCCTAGAGCCACGTAGTCTTTAAATAAAGCGTCTGTATATAATTTATAGATGTACGTGTTTCAACAAAACTTGCAAACGGTTCTGTGATACTGATAGGCCAGTAGTGAAGCCCGTCTGTATAAGTCGGTATTTCGTCATCACGACTACCCTCTCGGCGTTATTTTCCTTTTATCATTCGCCCCCAGCGGCGTAGCCAGGTTTTTTTTCATCGGAGGGCTGGGGGGGGGGGGGCACCAGCATGTCATGAGGGGCACCAAGGGTGGACCCAACAACAACATTTCCCCCAAATTTTCAGGCCACCGCAAGAGCTTCTAATTCGAAAAGCGGGGTGACGCTAAAGGGCGCTCTGTCTTCGTATCAATGTATTCACATTTCATACAGCCGTGAGATTCAGGAAAGTCAAAATAGCTCAAACAAATACTTTAAAACGACGCTTCCTCGGCAAGCGGGATATGGCTGATTTGTTTTATGTGGGGGGGGGGGGGGACATGGGGGCACTGGGAATGGGAATTTTTTTTGGGGGGGGGGGGCACTGTGGACCCCACCAAGTACAGTAGAAGTCCGTCTGGATTTGAGGATGTGCAAACCTTTGCCGTCATTATACCGGTTCACATCCTAGATATAATATTTTGGTGTTCCTTGGGCTATGAAAGCAATGGGAAGCTGTAAGGAAGCCTCAAAGAATGAATTCTTGATCAGTACCTTGTGTCTGCTCTAGAGAATAACAAGCCATGCTTTGAGATAATGAGAACACATTCCCTACAAACAAAAGAAAATATCACGTTTATGGAAGCGATGTTAAAACTTTACTTGCAACGTGCTAAACCACAGTCATGGTAACGGACAAGAGCTGATTTAAGAGACTTCTACTTTCCCTGCTATATCTAGCAAAATAATTGTCAGGGGAATCGCGCACCGACACCACCGAGGCCTTGCGGAAAAAGCGAGGCCGAACCCCCCCCCCCCCCCCCCCCCCCCCAGGATACAAACACACGCACACACAAGTCTGATCTGATACACCGTGCCCTCTGGAGACATGCACACAATAGGGAACAAAATATTGTATACGTCTCCACGGGGCCATTTCTATAGATGAATACGTCTCCATACGGTTTTCACGAAACAGATACCAGTCGAATCTCGTTAGTACAAACTCTCTTAATACAACATTCTGGTTATAACAAACAAGCCTTAGTCCCGACTGTGCATTTATGTGCACAATGAATGGGACTGATGTTCCTCTTAATACAAAATACTGATATAACAAACAATTTGGCTAGGTCCGAACGAGTTTGTATTAACAAGACTCGACTGTATATGGATTTACTCAAAAATAAATTTCCAAGGTACGTTGCTCCGTCGCAAATGGTACTGAGTTTTAGTACAGGGATATTAATTCCAAATTTCAGCCAAGGAAATTAATTCTGGTTAAAATAAGAGCATTTTGAAACTGAACTTTCAAACTCGAAATCTTTAGTACACGAGAACAAAGAAATGTCTCCATAAGGATATAAGTATTTGCCTGCAACGGGGACCCCCTGTATATATCTCTTTTGTTTGTACTTCAAACTTTTTAGGAAGACCACCCATATGTTTTGTACACGAATCCAAATTGGGGACCTCTTGGAAATTCGGGACCCTATAGTCCTCTTTTGTTCAACGTCCCCTATTGAATGTAGGAACAAACTTTCACTCTATCAGGTCTGCATTTACCTGCAATAAGACCCCCTATTAATTGTGACTCTTTTGTTTGTACTTTTTAGGAAGACACCCCATATAGGTTTAGTACACGATCGTCAATTGTGGACCCTATTGTCCTCTATTGTTCAACCTATTGTTCCTACTGAATGCAGATACAAACTCACACGCACAGCACACATGTTTAATTACGTTATATACGAAGTGTGGGGATTCCTTTGTTTCCGTGTATGAAAAACCCTTGTGCAAAAAAAACTCATTTTACTTACACTGTGAACACTATTTCAAATCATTTTTTGCTTTGATTCCTTTCAGTGTTTCTCATTTTGCCACTGATAAACCTAGCCCACAAAGGCCTCTAAACCTGGTTTGCAGACAGAGGGAAACCGTCGCTGCTACGTGGTTTATGTGGACCTCTTTTGTAATGCTTGTACACCCATATTTTATCCTCAGGACCTGCTTTTGTTTCCTTCTTTTGTTCCTATTGTTTGTACTTTTTCTCAACACGTCCCGTAAGGTTTGTACACAAAAACTCCAGAGGACTTGGCCCAAGTGTGTCTGTACCTTTCTATTTAGGAAGTCTTCCCGTATGTTTTGTGCACGATCGTCAATTGTGGACCTTCAGGAATTGTGGACATTCAACGTCCCCTATCGAATACAAAAATACATACCCACACACACATTTGGTAAATACAAATCATGCCCGTCTGTTGCGCGAGATTTTACAACGTATACTATAAATAATGAATTATTGCCTCTTGTCTGCGTAGTTATGATCATAAAATTGATATAAATTGCATTCGAAATAATTTCCGCCAGCTGAAAGCTTATAGTAACTTTCACACTAGCAATTAAGGCGCGCTTGCGCTACACAGCTTATCATCATCTTTTATCGCGATTTTCTCTGGATTTATTAATAACATAGTCGCACATGGTATTGGCAACATGAACATTGTATAAGAAATTGAAACTAAGAGAATCGCATGAAAGTGCACTTTGGTTTTACACTGGCCCAATGTGAGACGATACGGTAGCGAATGCCAAAGATAGGATGAGGCTGCGGGTCGGAGGTCAGAGGACGGTGATGTAGCGATGAGTTGGACGGTAGGTCGGACTCCAAGAATCTCAAAGTACGAAGAGCGGGATGTGGGCCCTTCCCAGCCGTGAATCGCGCCGCCTGCCCCCAGGAGGCTTCCAGAGGTGAAAGTGACGCCACCGACACGGCCACGGGTATAAGAGCAATGCCCCTTGCATGGCAAGAAAAATAGCAAATAATGTATAGGCCTATATTTTGTTTCGGTGGGAACCTAAAAAATAACACGAACATTAAAAGCTCACATCTTGATAATTTTTGTTTGTAACCTCAGAGGAGACCTTTTTTTTTGCCCATGGAAAGACAAAAAAAGCCATGTTTAGATGAGCATGTTGCATAAACTCCAAAGCCATTAGGGATGCCGGCCTGTAAAAAGGCCCGGAACTGCCTTCGCCGGCCCAACCACAATTTTAATGCCCTCATATTTCTCCGGTATAAGAGCATTAGGAGGGCCATGAACTTGATAATTTGTTTAACAAAAATAATAGAAGAACTTGGAGGAAGCCGTGTAAAGGACTGCGAGCTCGTATTTCTGTGAAATTCGGAGGAATTAGGCCCTAAAAATGGCTCTATTGTGCCATGGAACATATAAGCGTCCATTTCCAAAATGGCGATGGGCTTGAGGGTTGCTTTAAACGATAATCAACTTTTGATGAAATTCTCTCCGAAAAGTCGCTTAACCTCCAAAAAAATTGAACAGAAAATGAAAGATGATGAAATAGGCTATAATTTTTTGTGTGTCTCAAACACCTTGGAGAGTTGTGAGTTTTTTTTCCTAATTTTGGGAAGTGCGCGTAATAATCACTGAGGTCTGTGGCAGACTAGTCTGCAGTGGCAAGAGTCAAACGAACTGCGAACCGGCCTGTCAATCCAAAGGTGAGTACTGACCAATGAGATAACGACTTTGGGTCAGGTGCATGGGCATCACGAGGGGAACCCCCCCCCCCCTTCTCATCCCCACCCCCGGACAAGCAAAACAAATAGATAAAAGAGAAGGGAAAAAAGGGGGGAAAAAGAGGTGCGAAGTCATATTTTTGTTAATTTAATGGGTTGGGAGCGGGCAAATGCCCCCCTCTAGAAAAAGGCCTGCTGACGCCCATGGTCAGGTGACTAAACAACTGTTGCTATAGGCGTGTCCGCCATTAACTCGGTCAAACTGGGTCACACGTAACCCTTCCGTTTAATTATGTTTTGGACCGATCTAGATGGTTAGCGGTTATAAAATTCCTTCTCCTTGGGGATATTTCAACAATAGGGCGACACCAATATGTCGCCCCGATAAGGCGTACGTGTCGCCCTAATGTAGACGAGATAAGCAAGAAGTGTCGCCCGTTCACAGTGTTCGTAAGTTTAATCGCACACACTTGATACAACAATGCACATACAATGTGTATTGTATTATAATAAAGTCACCATGTATCATAAGATTTCAACACAAACAATTTGAGTTGTTTCAATTATAGTTCATGTACTAAAAGATGAATCATGTTCACACTTTTGTGATTCAAACCGTTGTTTAACATGTTCGTGCTACTTTGACCTATCACTTCCGGCGCGGTGTTACTGGAAGGTCAAAGTTAGGCGAATTAAATATGGAAAGAAGCGTCAATATTAGCGTAACATATCCTCATTGAATATGTACACATGTTCCGCCAACAGATGGCGCCCTCCATAACTATAACCTAGCATTTCGCTTCTCGAAAAGAGACGGTGTATATCATGTCAGAATAAAACACAGGAGTCGAGTCCGAAACCGTGTAGTGTTCAACCATTTATTCTTAGGAATACAGTCCAACACTCTTTACAATTAGAACAAACGGAATTTCCTCCGAACAGTTACCCTTGTCCAAAATGTGGACATTGTTGTGCGTTATCATCTACATGTACTAAATTTCAAGAGATTGAAGGACACAAATTGACAGGATACTGTAATCAGCAACTTTTGGGCTGAAATGAGTACCCTACTTATTAGCCCCATAAATGTGGCCAATTTACTGGACTACCTCCGTAAATAAAGGCCACACTTCCACCATGTACAAAAACATGTCGAACTTTGTCAAATTTTGATATTCACATTCAGGCTTAGTTTGTTGTCATTTTTGCTTTAGAAGCATACTCACCCTCTTTATAGGCTAATCATAAAGTGCTGCCTTTTTTCAGATGTCTAATTTTCGTGAAACTACAAATTAAGCCTAAAAGTGAAAATCAAAATTTGACAAAGTTCCACATTTTTTGTACATGGTGGACGTGTGGCCTATGTTTACGGAGGTAGTCCAGTAAATTGGCCACATTTATGGGGCTACCTGCTAATGTTGCCTTTGACATACTTGCAGGATTTCCAAAGAGGACTAATGAATAATTATAACCTACCAACTGAAGCATTTTCTCTATAATAAAAACAATAATAATAAGACCTTCTGTGGGGGACGCTAAATACAAAACAAGTCATGATGACGTCATATCATTCTAATGGGCACCCCTAGCAATACCCAAGAGAGGCTTCGTGTTTAAGCTCTTACATGAGCTTCTTCATGTCACTTGGTGGTCGGTCTGTCTGTCCCTGAAAATTGACCAAAATACGGCCCATTAGTTTCCCACAAAATATAAGGACCAAATTTGTATTGTTAAAAAAAAGCAAACTAATAAAATATGTAGTAAGCAAAATTGTTTGTAACAACATATTATGAAAAGTTGGTAATGGGAGGCAAAATATGTGCAGTGTTATTAAAGTCACGTGGTATGTTCCACAAATTGCTATAAATAAGGGAATAAATGTGTGCTCGAGAGGTTTTTATCACTCTGTTTAATACCGCTTAGAGTCTGGGTGCTGATAATTACCCGAGCCGAAGGCGAGGGTAATTATCAGCACCCAGACTCTAAGTGGTCGTAAACAGAGTGATAAATACCGACCGAGCACATATTGATTCCCATTCATAAATACCTTATCCGTAAAAAATATCAAATAATTCGTTCAAAAAATCCCGATTTTGTTCAACAAGTTCACTTCATGCTTTTTGAAACATCCCTCTAGCAAAATAATGGAGTGTTCAGCTGGCGAGTAAGATGTAAACAACCCTTTTATGGAGATTGACGCGCGCGTAGCATGTTCTGCGCGATGTCATGCAGAACGCACCTGGGGCGTTGCGTTTTGAAGTTAGAATTATAAAATTCTGACTCGCATCATAGTGTTGCGCATGCCTACGTGAGGATTGTGAACGTTCAACCAATGAAACGGTAAGAGGAACATGATTTTTAGGAGTCCACATTTTATTGTGACACTGGAAAAGTGTTTAAGACCAGCTAGCCATGTCTTTATCATCCGTTTAAGACCGGCCACGTGACGGGCTCTCGACCAATAGGAATAGCTTAACTGTCTGAGGTATTTATGAATCTAGTTTTAAGGTGTAAGTTTAAAGAATGTGCATGTGTGCCATCAGCGTCGCATTTTTTTGGCGTCGCACTTTTCAGCTCTGGCAGGGATCGTTTTGATCGATTTCATGCAAGACTTTCGTGCAAGCTAGACGGCCTAATTAAGCTTATTGTGCAGTTGCACTTATTAAATTAAAAAAAAACCCAAAATGTTGCTTGGACCCAATTCTGTGCATACGCTATAGGCCACGAAGAAGGTCATGTCTGTGATCAACGGGGGCGTTCTATTTTCCCAAATAGAACTTCCCAAGGGATCAGCTCTGAAGGCTATAGTTTTGTTCTAAATCACACTTATCCTTCAATGCTACATGTAATATCCTGGGCCATTTTTTGATTACGTTCGCCACTGATGCAACCGGACCTCAGTTTTATTATCATATTTTAATGCAGAAAATGCAGAAAAGTAATGCTCAGAATAGTGTATAACCATCATCTTTAGCTCAGAGCAGAATTTTATTATGCCCATGCATAGACAAAAAGCAATAAAACATTTATTTTTAGATTACCTTATGTTGCATAAACTCCAACGACTGCAGTGATGTCTATACTGATCTCCACAGATGCTGATTCTGTTTTTTTTCTGAATGCACAGCCCCGGAAATGCTTGGACTGGCTTCATTTTGAGATCAATTTATCAATGTTATTAATAATAAAGCTAGAAGAACGATTTATTGTTACACAAGTTCTTCCTTTTAGCCGTACCTTTCTTTTTCCTACTTTTTAAAACTTACCTTTGGGGAAATGGTTAAAATTCAAAAGTTAACTTTACATGGAGTAGGCCTATGCCATTTTAGTTAACAATCCCCCTCTACTTTCTTGTTTGTCCATGGATCGTTCTTCGATTAATTTCACCTGTTACTTTCTTACATGTTTTTGATATTCACGGACAGTTGTATGTATAGCTATGAACAAAATTAGCAATCTCGTTCAAACTTTGTAATCTGAGCATACCTTGATAGATCTGTAGGTATCTTCTTTTTGGGGTGAGGATGGTGGGGGATGGGCCAGGGGAGTTGGGTTTTTGTTTTTCTTGTTTGCGTTTACGATGTGCATGATGTGTACAAACACGAAAAACGCCCCTGGAATCTCGTGGTATTTCATTTAAAAGTAAGTGTTTCAACAAAACTGGCAATAGATGACGGTCATGTGACACTTGAACCCTGCAGCTACTACAAAGAAGTGTACTCGGTGCAGCTGTTGTGGCGCATTCGTTCAGTAGACAGCAAGTTGAAAGCATCCAGTGCATTTCCGCCTCCTGACTTTGCTTTGGTTTTCAAGTCCGTTTCAACCTGAAATGTAAGCTTTGGATAAACGTGGCCAGATATGATATGTCAGTAGCTTGGAAAGAAAAACGTCCTGGTTATTAAATTTGTTTATGGGTTACGGTAATCTGTCATGGGATGTACCTTGGTATGACTTTACATTGCATAAACGAGAGTGATGTACGTGTTATGTGTACTTTTACTGCTGCTTCTGAGCCGAATTAATCAGCGGGGGAAAAAGATATGACATACTTTTTTTGTTTAAGGCTCGCATTGGTTTACATCTAGCATGGCAATACAACCACATCATTGAGAGTTTCTTACTGTCTGTCATTTTCTCCCTCACTTTCTAGATTAGCCAGAATGAAGGTTTACATGTGCCTGCTTCTCCTGATGGTCGTTGGATGTGCCTTGTGTTTCACACAGACGGAGGGTAAGTTAATTTGTTCAGTGTTCCATTATCCTTCAACGGTTCCGACATAGAAGTCGTCTTATAACCAAATTAGCACAGCCCCTTAAGCCTATCGTATATGTTTAAAGTAAATATATTTTGATTCGATTTTCTTTTTTCTTTGTTGTATAAAACAAGAAATACACTCAACCAAAACAGAAAGTCCTACCTTAATATTTGTTTGTCTAACTCAAAAACTACTGGGCACATCTTGCTCAAATTACAACCGATCAGTACAGAAATTCATTTCCAGCCAAGTTTTTTGCCTACAACAGTCGTAATTAATGTTCAAAATATGCAATTAATGACCAATGGTACCCCCAAAAAAGTTGCAATGTTGTATGCGTGCAAGGTGAGTTTGAACCACAACTTGCACGTATCATTTGTCATACATTGCATAAATCCGTACACATTATCTCTATTTTGGGCCAAATAAAGAGTATGGCTGGATTGCTAAGGAATGTCTGTACTGATTAGTCGTTATTTGAGCGAGAGGTACTCAGTAGTTTTTGAGTTAGACAAAAAAAAGTATTGGAAGGGGGGGGGGACTTTCTTTTTTTGTTGAGTGTAGTTTCAGGTTATAACGGCAATTTATCCTGGATGAACATGGACTTTAAAGTTCCCTTCAACATGTTATCCACACAAATACAGCCTGTCAAAAAAAAAATGGTACAATCGTAAACGTTTTTTTTTTCAATATCAAATCTCAACATAAGTAAGTCGTTTTGAGCATCACATTAAAGAAAAAAAAGACCAGGCTTTCCAATACTATTTGTTTCATCTCATTTGCTTTGTCAATCAGAGATAACTCCAGTTTACTGCGGAACACAAAAATCGAGTTTGTGCCACAGTGGCGAAACAACTCTGCCCATGCATAAAATTGGCACAAAATCGATTTTTGTGTATCGCACTAAATTGATTATATCTCTGAATTGACAAAAGCAAATAGAACATTGGATCACTATTGGAAAGCCCAGTCTTTGTTCTTTAAAATTATGCCGAGTAAGAATAACTTATTTTGAAATTTCATATTTTTTTTCTGATTGTACCAGTTACATCCATGTCGTTATTTGAGCGAGAGTAGTTTTTGTGTCTGACAAAAAGTAAAAGTATTTTTCTGGACCCAAACCTGAAACTACCTTTCACCTTCTATAACTAATTGCCCTTCAAATAATACATTCAAATATACACTGAAATCGTTCATACTTAATTCTCAGAGTGCCTGATTTATTATATCGTTAAGTTGATTCAGCCGTTATTGGAATGTTGTTTATTGTCGTGTAAATGCTTATACATATTTAGCTATTGTCATTATTTGTAAATTCTATAATTAGTGTTGTTTGTCTTGTTTTGTTTTGTATTGTTGAGCACATCCTTCTCAGTGTGCTTGATTCATTACTACAGTAAGCCGATTTAGCCGCTATTGCTTATATATTGTCTTGTCTGCTTTGTTTAGCTGCTTCACATTAAACTATTGTCATTATTTGTAAATTCTATAATTAGTGTTGTTTGTCTTGTTTTATCTTGTGTTGTTGGGCACATCCACCACAAGCTTCGGCTTTTTGTGATGATGCCTCCACTGAGTGGAAAAAAATGTTTTATTGAAGTGAATTATTGAATTGAATCCATGTTGGTTTATGTTTCAGCTTGCACATCTAATGCCCAATGTCCAGGACGCTACGGGGTATGTCATCAAACATTGGGATATTGTTTTAAATTGAACCCTCTTGGCGTAGCACCAAGAGCGTCGTAATTCAAGTTCAAAACACCAGAACTACTGACAACGGACTTGAATGAATTAAAACATTGTAAGTCCATCATTATCGATTTAGTGGTCTTTTCCCATCTTTTCTCAAGTAGATCTAGTGTTGCAAACCCTCATTTCTTTACGCCATTTAAATGCATACTTACAGTCATTACAATTTTAGTGGCTAAACGGGTCCTCTGAAACGTTTCCATTGTTGTTTTTAAAAACAAAATAAAGTGTATTGTTTTCTTTTATTATCTCCATGCAGATCGACAAATGCTACCCGACTGCAAGGCTTTATTCGGAATAAGTAAAACATATTGGACATTAACTATGGTTTCTTAATTTCTGATAAGATTGTCTAATTGTTTGTTAACAATGCTGGGTCCGTGTTCCAGCCATTTTGTGTTCCATGGATTCCGTTACAGTACTGTTCACGACTGAAGGCTGCTCATGATTATGAATTTTAAGAGCGATATTGAAATCAAATATCACACAAAAAGAATCTAAATCCATCCGTTATTACAGGAATATTTAACGATCGGCACATTTGAATTGTCAACAGAACGCATACAAATAAATTTTGAAGATACATTCTTCTCATTATTTTAATAACACGAATTATGAACTCGAGCACGGACTTAATATTATTCCCACTGTGTTATCTTTTAAAAAAAAAATGTGTTCAGGTTTATTTTATTCCTCGCTGTAATGTTTGTTTTTTTGGTAATTCTTGGGTTTTGGGGTATCGGTGGTGCATGGATATGATTAGTCCTGGTGATGGTTATAATACTCATTCTTCCCAAGCCCAGATTATGTGTTTCGTAGCATCCAGGCATCAGTGTTCCAAAGAATGGAGAAGGAAGGGGAAAGGAAGAGGGAATAAGAACAAAGTGGAGAATGTAAATAATAAACACTGCTGCTCAAAACTCCGCGAAGCTAAAATCAGGTTCTGCAATCCATGGCAAAAGATTGTACATTCTATCATGTCGGCACAAGCTGCCGCGGCGTGAAGTCGCTTCATGTACGGTGGTTAACAGCTGCAGCTGTGCAAAACAAAAGCACGTGCTCGCTCGCAGCCAGTTACGAATTGAGCTGATTCTTATTAGTGACAACTCTAAATAACGAGGGCATATTTCGATAGAGTCGAGCTACAATTTTGATATTTGCGCCACAGAGCATCTGCAATCCACAAATTTCCCGGGGCTCTTTAAACGTCCCCAGATCCCACAACTTCAGGGCTTCGCACATAAAAAAGTCCACTATATAGGAATTAAAGAACCTCCTCCCCCCTGCATTCTGGGATCAGGGAGCAGGCCTGAACAAGGTATGCGCAAAGCTACTGAGCATGTACATGCAGTTTTGCGACAATGAAATCAAAAACATTATGGGTTGAATTTTGTATAAACGAGCAATTTCAAAAATTAGTTTCAAACGATTACAGTACAAGCTTTCAAAAAAACAAATTAATCATTGCAAATTAATCATTGCATTTAAGTTGCAATTGTCCTCCGATAGAAAAGAAAGAAAATAAAACAAAAAGTTATGTGGCGATAGCCAAGTCTTCAGGAGTCGGACTTATGACCCTAACTCAATGAGCCCCTTACCGACTTCCAATATAGAACTCTTCCGGGACTCGGTACCCGGCCCACCACACCTCCTTCCCTGTCCATCCATGTAACTCGAAAGTCAGGCACCATAAAGGGAGGAAACGAGGTGGCACCCTAAGCCTTGCTGCCGAGTCAGCAAAAGAACCCCGTACCTATACGCAGATGCCAACCTGGACTTCGCAGACAGTCCCAACTTGTGAGTCAGCTTACCGACCGACCGAGCTAACTGCTGTTGGTAAATGACGACGGGAAAATAATACTCTTAAATGACAGAAGCGCGGGCATCGAAAACCAAAAACTGACACCAAGTGGGTTCGAACCCCTAACCCTGGGTCCGCTGTCAGACAACTTAACAACTAGGCTGTTTCAGTAGGTGCTTTTCTATTTGCGTTTAAAACAGAGAGTTACTTTGTGTTTCATAGCTGAACAAAAGATGCATCAGCATCGTGCTGTACACATGAATGCTGTATTGTAACTCTTTTCTACAATCATTCTTACGTACCAAGCAGATGACTATTCAGAGTCACTACGAGCAATTAACCTCACCATGCTCGTCCTTTTTGCTGTCTCATCATATTCTGTCTCAATTGTTTCGCGTCGCGCGTCTTTCGGCAGGCACTGACATATCGCGCTGATTGAGTGAAATTCTAGCAAATTTCCCTACCTTATTATATTTATATCAAACTACTGACCCGTTTACAAAATATTTTGGAGGGAAATGTGTTTGTCTGATTCTAATTCAGCTACCTTAGCTAGCTTGCCAAAATTCGTCTTTTGTGTACTTACGCTAAGTGTAGGGAATGATGCCATTATAATACAATGTCACATTAACGTCAGCCGGTGGCATGATGAGAATCGTGACCACGCGAGTGCAATGACGGCCAGTGCAGCACATGTAATACTTCTTATCGGCGGCGGCGGAACGTTTTTAATAGTGGGGGCATCACCAAAAAGAGGCATCTGTTCAGAAAAAAGGCACCTTCGACCGGTGTGAAAGAGGAGAAAACTGTGGATCTATATTCGTTTACATAGCAAGGAATACATGTTACCCAGAGCAAAATGTGCTACCAGCATTGATATACTTGATATATTTTAAAAATGTTTGCATTACATTTTACAGGCCAGTTTTCCATTTTGAGAGGGGCACAATTGTTTATTGTGAGAGGGGTCATTCGTGTTTTTGAGGGATTTTCCATCTTGAGAAGGTTCACAATCTTGTTAATGCGCGAGCGGTATTTGTGTTTTTTGTTCAGTTTTTTTTTGGCTTTTTTGGGGGGGAGCACTTTTGCATCACAAGAGAGGAGATCATTTTTTAAACGCGATCATAATGTTTTCATGTGCGTTTGAGGGCAGTTGTATTTTCATCTCGAAGGGGCATTTTGTGACCTTATGTGGCAAAGGTGTTTCGTTGGCCCTGCTCCACCCTAGGCACTGCGCACACAAAATTCATGTTAATATAATTCAATACAAAACACTGTACAAATCAAGCCTGGCCAAACTGGATAGGTCCTATCTTCAGCAGCCTGTTGACACCGATTCCCGAGGGTGTCATTCGCTTCTCAAAAGTGGGGGTGGTACGTACATGTGAATCTTGATCAGCACTAATGCGAGTGCGAAGCCTAAAATGGCGTGGGTTCGGAGCCCACTTATGGGCCCCTGAAACAAATTCTAACGATTTCTGACGATTGCCATAGTATTAGCACAAGATCATCATTTAAACATCTTTTTTCGAGTTTGGAGTCATAAGATCAGCTGTTTTGAGCTTAGAATCAAATGTACGCAACTTTTTTTTATTCAGGGACTAACATTGTTGGGAAACGACATGTCCCCCCCCCCCTTCCCCACAGATCGACGCCCATGGTTGGCGGCGTGCTTCAGAACGACAAACTTTACACGTACATTGTATACGTAGGGCCAGTGCATACATGCTGTACATGCAGCTGCGTCTGTTAATGAAAAAATCTCTTTCCCGTGGGTGTGTGCGTGAGTAGGCCTATTATGGCACAATGCGGTATTTTCGTAGGCCCCAAGCTTTCGTAGGCCACCAAGTTTTCGTAGGCCCTCCATGTTTTCGTAGGCCCCAATTTTTCGAAGGCCCTAAGCACAGTACTGTGCCTATTTGGGTAATCTGGGCCTGATTCTTCCTGCATGTATCGTTTAAGCAGCGCAGAAATATGTAAACGTTTGCATCCGAGGAATCTTTTTTGGAACTGATTGGGAGGAACACAATGCTGAGAGAAAAACGAGACGGTTCCTTTCTAATTAGTAAGAACACTTGTGTATTGTAATTTCAAATCAAAATGACATGTTTAGGCACTAAATTATTTGTTAGGTTATACAGATTACAATACATGTTCATAAAGCTGGCATAATTTGGGGGCGATCGTTTTATTTGCATTCCAGTAAACGTTCAGTATTAACAGCACCGTGACAAAACACACAAATACTGGGTGAGTAAAACAAAGGGGAACCCAAACCCCCAAAAATATATTTCATATGTTAAAAAAATGTAGCACCAAAAATAATAATGACCAGAACCCCAATTTCATAAACTACGTTTAGATAACAAAATTACTGAAATTGCTCAATACGTTCAAAGTATATCACCATTTAAATGCAATGACCCTGTTACGCACCAACTATATCACGTTGTCCCAACTACAGTTGGGACCATTGCCATATGGAGCTTAATAACGCATAGCAGGAACGATGTTAACATGTGATTTCATTTTTTGTCGCTGTTGACTTAATCTGAATGCATACTGTTCCTTTGAAAATTATTATTGCTAACTCAATTAAAAACGGCAATTTAGTTTTGTAAAATAATCAGCCATCTGTGCTACAAAAGCTCAGCGTTTTTTATGGAATTTGTTTAAAAGAAGATCTAATTCTTCAAAAAGGGCTTTGAAATTATTTGCTTTTAATTGAACGTACTATTATTTCTTATCCCTTTTCATCATTTGATGATTCCTCTTTCGTAAACGTACTGTTAATGATATAGCTCCGTGGCAAAATAAATTCACTCTTGAATGCAAAAGAATGTACCAGCGCCCATGAATTCATTTAAAACGTCTGTCTGTAATAGTCACCAATGTTCTTTTATTGTGTTTTCAAACCCTTGTCTCGTGCATACTTGAAAAGAAAGCGTAAACAAAATTGGTCATGAAAAGGTAAAAGGGGCGTTCTCTTCGTGCACAATCCGTGTGTGGAGGCCTGTGTGCAGTTTTGTAGGTTTTTTTTTTTATCATAACCCCCACATAGAAAGAAGGGGGAGTGGTCTTGAGGATGTGCAAGCCATTGTACCGTTTAAAATCCTAGTAATATTATTATTGTGTTCGCTTGGGTTCAGCAATTTTACAACTGTAATTCAATCTTTAAATTAAAACAAACCAAAAACAACAGGGGGGGGGGAAGAACTCGGGGGGCTTAAACCCCCCTCCCCCAGCGGTTGTCATTTGTTGTTGTTGTTGTTGTTGTTGTTGTTGTTGTAATTTTCTTTTTTAAGTTCCACGATTTGACCTTGGTGATATGTATGTGGCCTTTTTTGAGTAGTATAATAGGGGTGTAAGTGGCGCCACCAACGTCAAAATAGTCTGCCCCACACAAAAAAACACCATTTGTTTCTGCGGCCAAACATTTAGGCACATTTTTGTGGACAAATTTAACTCCCCCCCCCACCCCAACCAAATCCTGGGTGTGTCACTACCAACTCGGCCTGGTTCTGAGCAGTTGTAAATCCCGGCGTTTTACCTAATACAAAGCCATACTCCCTTTTCCGGCCTGGTTGAGCAGTGGCGTCACCAGACTTTTCAGTCTGGGGGGCACAGGGGGGGGGGGCACCAATATTTGATGGGGGGCGCACTTAGGTGGATACGGATCGCCGTCCTGGGGGAGGGGTCTAAGGAGAGGGGGTGCCCCCTCCCCTTTGGAAAATGTTCGCATACGGAGGATGGGCTAGATGCAAAATGGTGCCACATTTGATGCTAAATTCGATCTGAAGATATCTCAAGAAATTGCTAATTTTGAGGTAATGATTTTAACAACGCGCAGAAGTTTGCAGAGGATAGGGGGGCACCAGCATTTGATGGGGGGGGGGGGGACTCGGGGGGCACTAGGTTTTCCAGGGGGGCACATGTCCCCCTGCCCCCCCCCCCCTCCCCCCCTTGGCGACGCCACTGTGGTTGAGTAACATTTAACGCATTATACACAGTTATTTTAATATTTTTTTCCCTCGGTAACACAAGGGCGGCCGGGGCGGGCGGGGGATTTCCATGTGAACGTGTAACGTAATGATCGCGTCTCGGTTTGTTTCCATATCTCTATGGTTACCCACCACACAGACATAATTATGGATTACCAGGCGCAGGCAAAAGCAGCGCTGAAGGTTTCCATAGTGTCTCTTATACGAATTATGTGTTTACAACATGAACAACCATGGATTTTATGTCATTAAGATATATGTCGTTATGATAATTACATATAGGCTAACATTCAGCAAGCACGTTGTCCGCTTTTGGTATGAAGTTGTTAATTTCAGTGCTGAGAGTGAAATGATTTAGCCTATTAAAAGTTTGAGTTAAATTATCGAAACTTAACGGGGAAAAATAGTAATTTAATCTCTTCTCAAAATTTTGCGTCAGTGAAAGCTGGTTTTCATGGGAAAAAGAGGCAATAATAAAGAATAGTTTGATATTGTTGAATTCTGCACTTATATCCGCAAAAAAACAGTTCTTTATTGCCCATTCTGAAGAATAATTTTGTAGGCCAATTTTTTGGGGGTTTTGTTTCTACCGAAACCAATTGTGCCAGGTTTCAAAAGTGAAAAAAAAATGCTGAATAACGCAATAGTGGATTATGGGGGTTCTTGTTGGTGGTTGGCTGACCAACATCATTTCGTTCAGATATTAGGCTCGTAAAAATCCCAATACAGTGCTAAGATTCATGAAAATAACGTTCATCATAAAAACTCGATGTATTGCTTCGGGCCATCTGTGTAGACTGCAACACTCCGCCAACCCCCTTTACAAATTCAGGATCCATCCTGCACAGAGGTAGGCTTCTTAACACTGCAAAAACGTTCTCAATCATAAAATATACCCTGCGAATTTGACAGAGAATTCGACAGAGGCCAATAAATAAAGCGCACAATTCGCTCTTTTCACACTCCGCCATTGGGCATGCACAGCCTCGATCTGGCAACTTTACACAATACAAATAGCCGGTTCAGTGATCTGAACCCCGACACAGGAATCACTGAACCGGCTATATTTATTGTGTAAAGTTGCCAGATCGAGGCTCTGCATGCCCATGGCGAAAATGTGAAAAAGAGCGAATAGATCGGGTAGTTCACGCTACATTTCCTACTTTATTTTCAAAAGCCATTATGCATTGTACGACAGAGGTGACATTAATGTCATCGCCATTTTTCATAAAGGGTGGGGAAGTTCCAGTTGCATTGTGGTATATGTCGTTTTACACAATGTTCATGATCGATTTCACAATGCAAAGTCGACATGAACAGATGCTTATTTTTTTTAGCTGGAGAACCACCAAACATTCATTAACATAGAGGGCTGCGTTCACAAAGCATTCGATGAAACGACATCGACATTTGAGATCTCCGTATTAGGGCTTTAAAGGGAATATACAACATATGCAAACATCGAAAAATAAAACTACCACGTTTTTACGAAGTACTTTACTAGGATGTTGGTAAATGACAGTATAAAGCATCCTGTAAAATTATGGCACCTGGTGTGAAGTCATTTTCGAGAAAATAGTATTTTTGTATACATTTCCAACGGTGGTCGGAACTTTTTTTCAACTACTGATCCAAATTTACCATTATTTTCAGTACAAATTTAGTTTGCTGTTCATGAACGGGTGCAGGCAGGCTAGACAGGTTCCCTTACTTTACAATTTTCCGGCATCTATAAATATTGATCTATTCCATCTTTAGTGGAGTCAGGGAACCAGACTGCTTGCACATTTTTGTTTTTTCTTGGTTTTTCCGGCATTTTCGAACACAAAACTTCAAACATGTTAGTGTAAAAATATTTGATTCATTACACTAACCCATCTAATAGTTCATTTCTGAAAATTACAACAAAAGCCAATGATGTACATTCCCTTTAAGGAGTGAGTTGGCGTAAAATGGGCAGGGGTTTCCAGCCGCACGCAACAACGCTGTCTACACAGGCAACTCATATAGGTTTAGGATCACACACTGCCTGGATCAAATTCATTGTACAGTGGAGGCTTTGATGTGTAGAAGTGCAAAAGCTGTGTGTCAACCGGAGAACAGTCAGCTTAACCTTAACATCGACATCTGAACATTAACATCGACATCTGAACGCGTAAGTACGATCAATTCAAAAATGTTCCACTACCTCAACTAACCAGTGAGTTTATATGGCGGGCAAACACAAATTAGAAAGCAAATGTTGAACTTCTTCTAGAATTGAAATACTGACAAAATATGTGCTGAGAAAACAATTCATCCGTTACAGTTCTCCTGTCCTTTTGTCTATAAAAGCAGGGGAATTAACATTTAAAAGGAAGCACATGGATTCATCATCAACTAAAACAAAATCCGTGCTAGCTACGACGGGAAGTAAATTATGGGGAAAAAACAATGGAATAACTGAAAAAGAAACAGTGGAATAATTTGTTTTGTTGAAAAGAATGTGAGTGCAAAAGAATGTTACATTGGGGATAATGTGCTTTTTCAAAAATAGCGTTAGAAAGAATTTCCCTTTATAAAATGCACTTCTAAGAAACTGTATTAGGGACATGATGGAAAATCTGTCTTACGTATGCTAAGGCCCCCCCAAAAAAGTCTCCGGTTTCTGGTATGGAGCTTGCCCAAAAAAGTGGTGCGGCGACGCGGCTTTTTTTTTTTTTTTAACCTGATTTTTCTGCTTCAAATGTCGGCTGATGACTGCAAATGGTGCCCGACTAAACTTAGTGCAAAGATATGGGTGTCCAGAGAGGCCACACAAAGCTTATTCTTGACCATAACCCAATCTAACAACACGTTAAAATTGTGCAGCAGCAAGATTCCAGTCAAACCAGTGAGTTTGGCGGTTTTGAGACATCTTTTATTGAATTTTTTTTTTTCAATTTGCCGACGTGCATGGCTACGGCGACGCGCGCGCATACCAGAAACCGGAGACTTTTTTTTGGCCCGATGTACGACCTATAACGTACGACTTGTTATTCGCAAGTAGGAAATACAACTTATCAGGTATAACCCGTCCGTATATACACCCTGAAAAAAAAGCAAAGCCAAAAGCAAAACCAACTTTGCCAAATTCGATTGTACAGTTCGATTTAAGCGCAAGGCACGTTTCGGTTGATGAAATGGGGATGTTATTGACATACGGGTCATTCTATAAATTTGGGGTCCACTTTTTTTCCCGTCCCTGTTACATCTGACATCTATGATTGTATAATTCTGATGCACTCCTTAATGCAGTCATCCTCCAAGAGTGATTGTGAATAGCAAACTACCTACCCAACAAATAAACAATCATTTGAAGTCACTTTTAATGATGCTTGAATGGCAATTTACAAAGTACCAAGGTAACAGGGACGGGAAAAATGTCACACTTTGGACCCCAAATTTATAGAATGACCCATACACCAATGAATATTGTGAATGGTAGCGAGTCCCTCATTAAACATAAAAAAAATATGCATTGATCTTAATCAGTTATAATTCCAGCCATAATGTCACCAGTGTCGAGTCGAGTGAAATTCAGTCACGTACACATCGCTGCTAAATAAGGATCACTGACATTTTGCAGCCATTTCAGTTGTAGTGCTTGGGACATGTTTCTATTTCCTCGTTGGAATTAGGTCCTACTCTGTACCAGTGCCTGGCTACATTCAAATGTAAAGTGTCCAGGGTATGTTTCCATATCTCCAAGGTAACCTTGCAGAGACGCAGACATTTTGTTTGAGCTGGCTCGAAACAAAAGCAGGGGATTTCCAGGCACATGCAATGGCAGCGCCCATGTCTAGATTCTCATATTGTCCTCATTCGAATGAGGTCCCACTCTCTACCAGCACCTGGCTACTCGGCAATTTGTAGTCCCTGCACGTATGTTTCAGCCGCTCATTTAGTTTGCGCGCATGCGCACTCAAAATATGAAATACTGATAATCAGCAAACACGGATGCCTGCAGTCGCAGTTTGACCCACTGAAGTTTCGGTCAACATCACGCTCGAAGTACTTTGATAAAGTTTTCTTTCCACGTGGACAGGAATTTAAGGAAATCAAAGTCACTTTTGCAAACCTTAGCGGAAAAAAACAGAGAGTATTTGATGCATTTTTTTTGTTTTTCCGTGTCGTGTAGTACGAAAGTATTGGGTCACAAATTCAAAACAGGCGACAGTTTAGGGGATAATTTTTCGATTTTTGCCGAGTAATTGTAAACTTGTCTTCACTGAAAAATGGTAAAGGAAGCCAAGGAAAGTGCGATGTATAAATATCATTTAAGTCGGAAACCGTTTCAATGAGAAAAGTAAGGTCTCACGTTATACGTTTTTTTCGTTGAATGTAACGTTAGTGTGCACGTACCTGTACACAGACCCTGGAATCTGGCCCGTAAACATGGCTAGCCAGGCGCCACGCGCCGCGGCGCTCCGTTTGTAATCTTTCGACGCGTTGGAAATGTATACATTTAACTGAAACGATTTACAACTGACTGGTTCCCGGCCCTGAAATGCAGTTAAGTACGATCATAGAGGGCACTGGGATCAGTGTATTTGTGTACGAAGCTTTCAAAATGGGTTTACTCGAAAAATGACGATTTTTATAAGCTACAGGTTTCCTTCTTACATTAAATCACCTGTAAAATGATAATAGTCTATCATCCTTTCCGATGGTACTACGGTTGATCTAAGGTAAACCCGGCAAATTGTCCAGATTTGTAAACCAAACTCAAAAGCGAACGATGTTTTTCCTTTTCATTTTGTACGTTTTTTGTCCATAATTATTGTTTTTTTTTATATATATTTGAAAAGGTTTTTAGCGCCGTTACCACACTGTAGAGACAATTTATATCTTTGTTCACTTGGTCTACTGATAATTTTTGGTTTGAATCATCTTTTAAGTACGTTTGAAAAGGATACACTTTAGGACATGAAAACCGGACAATCGTTCAGTGCGTCGTCTGCTTCCGCTGTTTGCAAGCCGACGACGCGGAGGAAACCATTGCGCATGCGTGAGAAGACAACTAAATTCACGCACGGTCTATGGGGCTGAAACATACGTGCCTGTCGTATGTTTCCATATCTCCATGGTAACCAGAGACGCGGATATTTGCTTGTGCAGGATCGTCAGCGATGTTGCTTAAAGTGTGCAGGGTTTTTGCTTGCCACACGCAACGATGCTGTCTGCCAAGTTAGACTGCCCCCCCCCCCCAACCGTATATAGTTATGGGGACCAGTAGCTATAGCAACCATTGATTGGATCACCTCTGCACGCGCATCATGATTGTTTATTTTCCAATCACTGGTTGACTTTTAGCTTTGTGCATGGACGGTGATTCAACACACGATTTATAAAAAAAAACACTCTTGTCTTGCCACAAAAAGTATGCAAAATCAACAGTGTCTCCATGAAAGTAACTTTCAAGCCAACCTCGTCTTCGGTGCTTACTTTATTTCCAACCTCGTTTCCAAAAGTAAGACCTGGATAGGAATTTTTTTTCCTGTGTCCTGATTCGATACCGCAATTGGTTAGTAATGGATTTATCTCTCGTAGTTGGTGTAGTTATTTCCAACGTGTATTACGTGTTTTCACGATCATTTTTCAATGTCCACGCCTTCTCCAAAAATACTCTTTTCATTTCCTTACCTTTCCTTACCTATCCTCTTCGGGCCCAGTGGCCAATAAGGCAGCAATGATCTCTCTCCAGTGCACCCTGTCTTTGGCGATTGGCTAAGCTTTGTTCCAGGATGTCCATCCCAGTGACATTCTTTCCTTCTCCACAGTTCGCATCGATGTTGTCTTAGGGCGCCCTACTTTTATTCTGCCTTCTGGTACAAATGACAGGACATCATGCAGTGGCAGTTTTCATCCATCCTTTTTATTTTCAATTTGCTCATATTAATATGAACTATGATATTACATATTGGCGGGATAAGATTGTAACATTTTAGCATCAAATACCAGGGTGAGAAAGCAAGTAGTGGTGGGCGCGTACTGATCGACAGCCTGGGAGACGAGGTTGCTTTCAAGCATTCAAATGCATGGGTTTTAAATACTTAACAGTAAATTCTCTCTTTATATTAACCCTAAAGGGGCCGGTGCGGAATCTGCCCCCGCGACTCTTTCAGCGATAGCCTTTAAAAAAAATTGTTCACGAGCCAAGCTTTTATGACTTTTTAGCCTCAAGCCTTGCGCATCTTCTGACACCAAAAACATAAAAATCGGACGAGGGGTTGTCGCGCAGCGAACGTATATTTCCGGCGCACGCGCCGTGAAAACTGAATTTTCCCATATACGTTGTGTACACAGACCAGAATTGCCATTCATACATATGAATTTGAAATATGAAATTTCTTGGGTACGTTCATGAAGAGTTGCTCTATGCATGTACCGAGTTTCAAAATTTTTCGTCACTCGATGGCCGAGATCTTGGGGGAGGGAATACACCCCCCCCCTCTCCCTGCTGAGAGATGGTCAAAATAACCCGGCCCCTTTAGGGTTAATGTTTAACAGAGAAACGTTAGAATTTAGCAATTAACGAAGCTCATCACTTCTGAAACTGTACATTCGTGAAGCGGCTTTGTCAGTTTTGCAATAGACTGGTTGTGCCATATTATATTACGTTACCGTTGTGATTTTTAATTCAGGAGGCAAGATTCATGTGCAAGATTCACCGCCATAGCTACCTGTCCCCATATTTGGAGTCCAAGGACAATGGAACCAGACTATCTACCCTGTTTAAGTAAAACTAAAATAAATCTACCAAGTCAGCCCATTAGGGTTAAGAATCAAACACTGTCTGGATCAAAATGATTGTTAATTTTGTTTTAATTGTTGACGCTGTTTGTAAAATTACATTTATTTGCATTGTTTTATTGTACAGTTTAACAATCGTTTCCTGATTTGCGGTTGCAAGCCTCCCTAGCTGTTGCCGTCACAGGTAAGTCTTATCATCATGGACAAATAATTTTTTAGTGCATATGCATCCTTAGTTGCAAGTCTGTTGTATTATTAAAGCCTGTTCAAGTGTGTGTCTACTTATAAAACCTAATAGTCCAAGAGCCAGGGGTCATTTATTTGAAAAAAATGACCGAGTGATTGGTGGGTATTTTTTTTTTTGGAAAGGTTACACCTTGGGGTATTCAAATTGGCTTGGCGTATGGTTGGCTGGCGGTGATTGTCATATACGTGTGCGATACGCAAACATTTTGCAGAACTAATTTTGAGGTCCTTTTTGCTTTTTTTCTGGGCCCGCTCTTTTCTGTAAAGTTTTCGGGACCCATACCGACTCTTCGCGAAATTTCTCTATTTATGTGAACTCATTTAAAAGGAAATTATTCTTAAACATTGGCAGATTCCTCAATGCTGGGCATCAGCCATATTTTTAATGTTCTTGCGTGACGTCACGTCTTTGATTCTGGTGTCAAGGTCCATCTCCAGATAACATAAATAATAGCCAATTTGAAAATCCAAAAGGTAACACTTCTTAAAAACTAACCACAAACACCTGGTCATAAAAAGGTTTGTTGCTAAGGGAGGATGCAGTTGCTAGCAGAGTTGTAACGAGTCACTGATTTTTGTGACTCGAGTCGAGTCGAGTAATTTTAAAGAAGTGACTCGAGTCGAGTCGAGTCATTAGGTGAAGAAGGTCGAGTCGATTCGAGTCGATTCGAGTCACAGAGTATAGTCGAGTCGAGTCGAGTCACGTATTTAGCTCGAGTCAATTCGAGTCACAATTTGAACACTATACAATAAATACACAGTGAAAGTCATTTTGGGGGGCTTTTTTAATTTTACATTCAGGCTAGTACTTGTGGCGACACCACATTTGACTCTTTATAAAAATAAAGTGGGGGTGCCAGCTGATCGCCATTCAATTGATGGAAAACTGATCAAACCACGTATGTATATATATATACACTATTCGCGAACATTCTAACGTGACGTAAATAAAAACCGCCACAGGCGTAAGTCATTGCAAATATTGTTTGCAATTTATAAGTTTTGCTTTATTTTTGGGACTCGAGTCTTATTAGTCTTCCTTGAGTCGAGTCGATTCATTCTGATGAGGGACTCGAGTCGAGTCATTTGCTCGCAGTGACTCGATTCGAGTCGAGTCATTTGCCCTTAGGGACTCGAGTCGAGTCGAGTCACCAAAAAATGTGACTCGAGTCGGACTCGAGTCGAGTCATTGACTCCAGTCATTACAACTCTGGTTGCTAGGCAAGAAACACAATAAGCGTGATCGAATAGTCCTGGATGTTGTTTATATGCTATTCTAATTACCTAGACATCGCTATTAGTACAGGCATTATGTGAAAAATTAAGGGGTAGCCTCAAACAAATTGCAACAGAAACCATTTAAAAAGGTTATTACTCAGAAAAATCTCCTCTATAACATATTAAAAGTCTTAAGAAATCCGAGTGGTGGAAAGTAGTTTTCTAATGTGTTTCTTAACCACACCCGGTACCACTTTTTTGCTACTTTATAATGGAATATTTAGTGATGCTGCAACAATATATTTAATACTAAACACAGAGAGTTGATCTTAATTTATTATTGAGATGCCCATTGACCTCAGAAAAGATCTGTAGATGATTTATATTCAATTATTATGCTGTAATATATATATACTATCTGCAATATGATATATATATATGAATCTATATATAACATATAGGTTCAGTCTATTCTGCTACCATTCGTTTCACGCACACGCACACTGCGTGGCGATCATCAGGCGAATTTACTCATTATTCTAGACCTTGGTAAGTTTCAATATCCCTATGTTTCCCAAATTTGCGATATGCCGATAATAATTTGCATAAATGCCATTTATTAATTTGCATAGATTAAAGTTAAAATTATGGCTGTCATGTGTGGACATGTCACAATAAAATTTTCCCTGATAATCCAAGTCCAGTCATGTACATAAATTAATATCACACCATGGTGCATTGCTATAAGGTTCCTTAAAAAAGGAAAGAAATCCAAGTGGTGGAAATATGCCTAATTTGCATAAATTCAAAAGGGCCACTAATTACATGATTTTTGATTTGGCCATAACTCTTGTCCTGCATTGCTTTTTGGAGTACTTTGAAAAACAATTTGTCCTTTGACATTGATTTCATCATCATTCCAGTCCGAGGTACCTTTTGAGATCCAATGTTTCCTATGGGGTATAATATTTTTTGTTAAGGTTTCTAGCTCTTGTCAAAGTTGGTAAAAGTGTTGGAATGATGTGATATCCCTGTGTCGCAGAGCTAACCCTTGCGCCGCTCTACTCAGACCAAAAATCAAGGAATAACTCAAGAGAACAGAGGATTCAACACAGGAGTTACAAATCACAAAAATCAAATTATATATTACGGGAAAGAAATAAACCAAAAAACCGCAAACCTCAATCCGAAAATACGTGGGCGATGGTTTTATACCCCTCCCACACGGGTGCAAGCCCGGAATTGGTATGCAACAAAGGAAAAAGGAATTACGATTTGCATAATTCACCCAGCACCCACCTCCGAAGTTACATAACACTTTACGGCCGTAAAAAAATTAGTGATTGATGAATTAACTCAGAAAATAAAAGGAATAATTTTAACAGTCTTGTGACACCCAAAAATCCCTACTTTAAATCCACTAGTACACTGCATAGGGATATCACATTTTGCAACGCGTATGCCAACTTTGAGATGAGCCAAAAACCGAACAAAAATATCTTTCCCAATTTTTTGATATTTTGTAGCGAACATCTTGGGGTTTAATTTTCATCCAAGTTTGTCTCAATGTCGGGTGATCCACTAGTCAAATTCAAGGTCAAATTAAAGGTCAAAATGTCATAATACTTAAAATAACCCCGACGTGAAAAAAACAATGGTAAATTTGGATTTCTCATGATGTAACCTTTCAAAAGAAATTAAGATTAACAAATTTGGCTCACAGATAGAAATATGGTCATTTAAAAATGGCAGCAATGTCCATTTTGACCAAAATTGCCTGGGCGGTAGCGCGAAAACTGTTTGTCCGATGGTGCTAAAACTTACAATATCGGCTTTTCAGCCGAAATTACCCCATAAACTAAATATGATCCAATTTGAAGAGGTTGGGGTTTCAAATTGAACAGTTTTGGGGGTTGATTTGACACTGAATGGCCCCAATGTCAAATGACAAAATGTTGTTTAAAGTACCCCGAAAAGCAACTTAGGACGAGAGTTATTACTAGATAGCATATTATGTCATATTTTTGGCCACTGCATTTTTCTTTGCTAAAGAAGGAATTTTTCTCATAATTATTTGGATAGACTTTACCTTCCTAAGCTGGAAATCCATTGGTAACATTTTTTTCTATCTACCATGTGGTGGTCATCTTGGAATTCAAAATGGCCGCCATTTCGGGCCTAATTTGTATCTAACTTCGGACCTGATTGTCATATGAAGTTCAGTTTGGTGGCAAACCCCATGTTTTTGATACCAAGGAACCCACGAAAATCATTGTTGATGGGGTATACTCCCAGTGGAGTACCCCATCAACAATGATTAACTTGGGTTCCTTGGTATCAAGAACATATGCAGTTTGCCACCAAAATGGACTTCATACGACATTCAGGTGCCACCTTATTATTCAAATGAAATCAAAGATGGCCGCTATTTTTGAATATCCAATATGGCTGCCATCCATTTGGGATGCCTAAATGTGCTAATTGGATTCCTTGGTATCAAATTTATGGGATTTGCCTCCACCAATAGCGACTTCATAGGACACTGAAGTCCAAATTTATAATGCAAATAGTTCAGAATGGCGGCAATTATGAAATATCAAAGATGGCTGCCATCAACTGTAAGTATCCCGTCCACAGTGATTTACTTGAGTTCATTCAAATACATGGACTTCATAGGACATTCAGGTGCAATGTTATTATAAATAAGATCCAAGATGGCGGCTATTTTGAAAAAAAATCCAAGATGGCTGCCATCCATCTGGGATAGATCATCAGCAATGGGTCATTAAGATTACTTGGTATCAAATGTATGAAGTTTGCCACCGAAATTGACTTTGTACGCCATTCGAGTCCAAATTTATTATGCAAATAAGCCGAAAATGGCGGCCATATATTTGAAATATCCAAGATGGCTGCCATCCATTTGGAGTACACCATAAACAATAATGTAATCAGGTTCCTTAGTATCAAAAACATGGGGTTTGCCATCAAAATAATCTTCATGTGACAATCAAGTCCGAAGTTATGATACAAATTAGGCTCGAAATGGCGGCCATTTTGAAATCCAAGATGTCCGCCACACGGTAGCTGGGAAAAAAGTCTCCAATGCATTTCCGGCTTAGGGAGGTAAACTCTTTCCAAATATGGCACAAATTACTTCTTAAACAACAAAAAGCAAAAGTACATAACGGCCTATATACTATTATGGCCAAATTATATGAAAATCATGTAATTAGCGGCCTTTTGAATTTATGCAAATTAGGCATATTTCCACCACTTGGATTTTTAACAACTTTTTAGGGACCTTTTAGCAATGCACTGTGGTGTGAAACTTGACTTGGATTATCAGGGAACACTCAATTGGTACATATCCACACATGGCATCCATTATTTTAACTTTAATTAGGCAAATTGATATACGGCATTTATGCAAATTATACGGCATTTGGAAAATTTCGGAAACATAGGGATCTTGGAATTTACCTAGGGCTTGAATAATGAGTAAATCAATGTAAAAGGACTAAAACTGTTGTTTAAAGTACCTCTAAAATCCACCTAGTATGAGAAATATGACCAAATCAATGCGAAAGTCCTAACATATGCGGCCATTTTGGATTTATGCAAATTAGGCATATTTCCACCATCTCGATTTTTTAAGACTTTTAGTATGTCATTTTAGGGACCTTATAGAAATGCACTGTGGTGAAAAAAATTCTGTTGCAATTTGTTTGAGGTCAAACCTTATGTTGCCTGTACTATATAAATGCTAAGTTGGTTTGAACTCATTTAAAAAGGAAATAATGACCCGTTTTCTTCTCAGTAATGCGCACCGGCCGCATTTTTCACATCCATGTGTTACGTCACTTTAATAAATTTACCTCGATAAGAAAGGCAATTTTAATCAACTAACATAATGAGAGACTCTGCACCTTTATGTTGGTAATAACCTGTACGGTGAATATGATGGGAAAATATCGCAGTCATTGTTCCAAGGAATAACATATATTTTCCTTTCAATTTCACTAAGGTTATTTTGAAACATTAATTATGTGGAAAAATCCAAGCAATATGCACACGTTTTTGGCAGAAATGATTGATGTGGGTCCTTATTTTCTCATTATGGGTCCGTTCTTTTCTGTATAGTCTCGGGACCCGTATCAAATCTTCAAAACCTGTCTTTGTCTCTCATGCACTTCTTTGAACATGTCCGACTGCTTGGAAGGTCCACTATTCCTTCGAATTGTCAGGGACGGAGGTTCAACTTTATTGAACTGATCAGAAGGTTTGATTGTTGTAGGTTCAATGCCATAGCCTCTCCAGGCATGAACGCCATCCTCTTTCTATTCAAAGTTGGTGAACTGAGTAATGTTTTCTATGGTTTTGGTGCTAGTGACCTAGCTTCCCTTGGGTCTCACAGAGAAACACCTGAACACTAGATACGCCGCCATTACTTTCTACAGTTTTTTTGGAACTGTTCATCAGCTGTCTCCACGTCATTGCCTTCATTAATGAAGATACCAACGAGAGCGTTGATGATTGCAGCCTGTCACAAGGTCCCTTTCCACCTTAAGGTTCTGAGAAATCATATCGACTGCAGATTAGAGGAACTGTTTGAAGGGTAACTGCACTGTGGTAACAGGTTGCATTGTCACTGCGGAAGAATACCCCTTGCAGATTAGGATGATCGTCATTGACGGTTTGCACAGCATGCCTCATTATGCTAGCAACAACTGAGCTGTCTTGTGTACAGTGTTGGAACACATGGACAAGGGTCCGGGTTTCAAATCTGCATTTGTCAGTATTCCTTCGTATCACAGCTGTGATGTGCCAGGATATATTCCTCGCTTGGCAAACCATTGTGTCTGTGACTCTCTGTATTTCCTGGGTAGAAGTTTCTTTGCCCAATCCTGTGTGAAAAACATTCACACATTGCTTACTTGTGCGAGTGCATCAGTTCGTGCCGTGTCTTGATTGATGTCTCGCAGTTGATGGCCCTTGTAGGCAGTAATAACCTGGGTTGCCATATCAACTGTGAAAGTCAAGTCTTTGATTACATCTCTGGAAGATGGAGGAGAATGTTTCACTGCATCAGAAATTCCTGCCATGGTAGTTGCTAGTTCCTCACATCTTTCGCATGCAGCATCATGTTTATGTTGGGTTTCTGCAAGAGAGCTACACCCACGGGCACACCGGATACAGTGATCTGCAACTGCAGATGTGTCTTGAACATGCACCTGGAACAGGAATTTGGTAGAAATTTAGTTTCTATGCAATAACCATCCTCAGAAGCTGGTGCATAAACAAGCAACGATTCTCTGCAATTCACAAGGGGGAATACCTGAAAATTGAATGAAGACACTTTATTTGAAAGTGGTACCCGTGAATTCTGAAGTCAAAAGTATGCCACCATGTTTCCTTTCAAAGGTACAAGTCTTCATTTGAAGCCCCACTAGGTAAGTAACAAATCAGGGCACCATGTCAGGCTACAAGTGGATAATACATGTACCGGTACATGTACTTATGAAAAATACTTTGATGTACATAAAAAAAAATGTAGAAAATTATTGAAAGCAGCATCCACACAGGGGCGGATCCAGGAAAATTTGCAGCTGGGGGTCAGGTCCATTAGATTGTTTATATCATTAAAAAAGTGTTGACAATTTCTTTTCTTTTCCTGGACACTTGGCCTTCGTAAAATCAAAGGGGGAGGGGGGGGCTGGTATCATGCTTCCAATAAGGGCGCTGTTCAAATTTGACGGTAATGCACACAAACACCCTCCACATAATTTTGCATAAAGTTGCCCAGGTTCCCCATTTACACCCCATCTCCAAACTGTAGGTTACTATTATTGTATTCATTGGTCAAGAGTCAGTAGTTGACCATCTGTACCCAATAAAACAAATAATGTAAGTACCTTGTAATCACTGGCGAAGTACTGTTTTGATGAAGTCAAAGGAAACAGATAAAAGAGGCGTGTCTGTGTTTCATATGAGGTCAAGGGTGAGTGGCACGCGGGACGCAGACTCACCTCTTTCAACCTCGTTGCCATGTTGTTGAGCAGTTCGCTCCCACCAGTACTTGCTCTTATCCCTTGTAATGGATTGTTTGCACTTACAACATTTTCGGTGCCTGACTGCGCTTCATATCAGCTCTTGTTTTGTATGCCATTTCTGGGGTCAAGCTAACGATACGCAGAGTGTGGTAAGGACCATTATTGGAGTACCACACTGACGTTGCCAAGATCGACCAGTTAGCAGTTCAAACTTGCTGAATATATGTAGGTTTACTTACAATGTGCATGCATATTAAAAATAGAACTTACTTTGGACAACAAAGTAGTCCACTCCTTGGAGAGATTTCCTGATTGATGCTGTGCACTCACCAAGAATCACCCTCAGCGTTGACCTGCAAAGTGCATGCATAATAGGGGGCTGCATCCAACTTCAACACAGTATTGCTCATAGTGCTGAATGATTCTTTTAGAGATCATCATTCTGACAACATTTGACACCTTTAGACTCTCCTCAGTGGACAGCTTCATAACCTTTTCTCCAAATGGAAGATCCTGGACAATGTGCCCACTGGTAATACACGTGAGGAAGTGGTCTACCTGTGCAGTATCTAGCTTCATTGTTGGCGTATGACTTGGAAGCACTTCAGTACCTCTTCCGTGTTCTGTGGCATGTTTCTTTGCGATTGCAACTTTACACTGGGACAGTCCTGGAATCAACTTCTGCAACTGCTTTACTGTTAATGTATCTGCCATAAGTGAGCCTCGATAGCCTCTGAAGGTACATCATTCTTGTCTAAACCAACAAACTGATTGTTGAGTTTTTGAGAGCATTCCACATGGAATCAGCTTTCAACCTTCAAAGCTTGGGACTTGACAGTCTCAGCAAAGTCTCAGCTATAAATTAAAATACATAAAAATACAAATAGCATACACGGGGAACATATTTAAGGAAATGGCTTCTATCATTAAAGGTCCCGTGCACCAATAAACAATGCGACATACACGAACAACATTTCAAAATAAAGCGAGTATAGGTCTTATTCCACAGTGTGGTCGAGATTCAACGTACGTTGTGCTGTGCATACGCATACTACGTACTGAATGTACACAATGCTGAACTCAATGTCGCCATTATATAATGCAGTGAATGTGTACGAAAATTATATTGTAATTGTATATGTGCAGTGAATGTGTATGAAAACGGTCATTCAACTCTAGAAAAGTTTTGGCATTTTCACAAAAAACTAACACCCTAAAAACTATAAAAAAAATAAATCAGTTTGACAATAATCATATCAACTAACCTCTTCTATGTCCCTTACATTATCTACTCAATACTTAATTAGAATCCAACTTACCCCAAAAATGAGAGAAAAGTGGGCGACTTTTAGCCAAGAGTTGGCTTGGTCTAAGCTTCCTTCACGGCCCGCTCGCAAGAGGACAAACCATGTGAGCGGTAGCGCTCTTACCGTAATGCAATGACTACAACCCCTCGTCGCGCATAAAATTGACTCAGAAGGAGTGTTAACTTTGATTACTGACAATGATGATATACTGTTACCAAATAATCATTTTCAAGATAGAATTATCAAATGACCTAAATGTCGACGAACATTATGTCCAAACCTGTTAACTAGGGCTATTAGGCTAGCGGGGTAAGTACACTAAAAGGAACAACCTGAAAATAACACTGCCTTATTCATGCTCCTCGTAAATTATTCATTTTTTAAAACTTATTTTCAGCTTTTTTTGGCTGATGAACCCCCCCCCTCCCCAGAACAGTTCCATATTCATGAGCCAAAGCGTGATGTCATTCAAGGCAGAAGTGTCTCTACAGCTTTGTGTACAAATATATATCAAATTTTTCTTTATTTTCTTGCAGTAAGTTCCATTTTTTACTTGCTTATCATGTTAAACAGCTTGTTTTGACACTAACAGTCGCCACTACTTTTTTCGAAGCTTTTTTTTGTGGGTAACTTTGAAGGAGTTATGTTTGTACTGTTCATATGCACTTTTGACAAGGAGTTCCTTGTGCGACAAAAGCAAAATAGCGCCCATAATAGGTTTTCCCGGCCAATTTCCTAAAGTGTTCATTTTCGTCTTAATTTAAATGCACGTCTTTAATCCCATTTCAATTCAACGAAAGTACAATCGTTTTCATTGTCCATGCATTCAGTTTTGAGAAACAGACGGCCAATTACGTTACCTGTGCATTCATTTACGCGAGCATACCTTTTCGCGCAGAGTTCTGGAATACAATTTCGTGAATGTGCAATATAAAGTGCGTTTTTCTCATTCAAACTTAGCAGATTACATCACATAATATTAAACTAAAAGTGAAACAAAATGACTAATTTTTGAAATCGCCCTCTAAAAGCAAAAAGGAAGTCTTGTAAACGAATCTGAACGAGCATAAACGAAATGTGCTGCTCAATCACTTAATTGATTGAATGGAAATGAAATCCTCTTGGTGAACCCATGTATCTAAAATCCCCATATCCTCATGGTGTACCCATGTGTCTAAAATCCCCATAATGTTCCCATGGTGTCCAGTAAATCCCCATGGTGTTCCCATGGTGACATACAATCCCAATGGTGTTCCCATGGTGTCAATAAAATCCCCATGGTGTTCCCATGGTGTCCATAAAATCGCCATTGGGTTCCCATGGTGTTCCCATGGAGCTCGTAAAATCCCCATGGTGTTCCCATGTTGTCCTTGCAATCTCCATGGTGTTCCCATGGGTTCCTATGATGATCATTTTAACTTACATGGTGTTCTTAATGAGCCCATGGGTTTCCCACGGGAATCCCATGGGATGTTCATGGGACATTTCTGTAAGGGATGAAACGCGTGTTCAGAGCTATTCTCAAATTCAGACGAAAATGAATGACCGATTTTCGGAAGTGAATGACGTTAGCCCCCTAACGTCATCTGGTGTGTCCAGCCTCCCCCCTTTCGCCCCCGAAACGGGCTACGTTTGTAACACATGCATAACTTCTGAAAGCATTGGTAAATGTTTGTGATTCATTTTTTTTTCTTTAAATGAGTGGAAGAACATACTCTTACAGACATGCTTGATTGGTGTTGATTGTTTGCTAAGAAAACAAAGACAAGTTAATCTTTAATCGACTCTACGAGCAAGAACTCTGAAATGGGATAAAATGTCTTGGCAGTGTTTTTTGTTATGTTCAACCAATTAGTTGCGGGTGTCAGCAACATGCGGGTCCACTAAGGGAACTCTTAAGGTGCTTCGTGAATACCACTTAACGCAAGTCTTACGTGCCCTTAACATCAACTTACGGGTCCCCGCAACGCAAACATTTACGGGTGCTTTGTAAATAAGCACCCCTGCTGGCCCCTGCTTCACGTACGTGTTTGTATGTGTACATGATGTACGTCCATAATACCATATACAATGCGTTGATAGATCAAAGCCATAAACATTCTTCAATGATCGCTGTATGATGTCTGGTTGAATTTCACGGATTTGCAACCCCAAAAATACTCGTGAGTGTCATTGAAGCCCCATTATAATGGGGCTTCAATGTCTTTGACATGTGGAGAAGCCAGTAGGTGCTTTCAAAGGTAGTTCTGTTAAGTATTTTGCGTGATTTTTAGAAATTGTTACATTGACATTAGTTCCTTAGTGGGTCGCTAGTACGACATACCAACATCCCATATGTCAAAAAAAGTTCTTCTAGCGACCCAGTTAGTTGGACTATTAAATAAACTTTCTGAAGCATTTTATCCTACAGTTGCGCGCATTCACCTTTCCCCCACTGATATCAAGTAGTTTTTCCAAACCTCGAGCGTTAAGTTCCAACGTAACATACTGCATGGCACAGTGACCCTAATAAAAATATGAAACAATTGCAGAGAAATTCCAAATTATGAACAACCAAAATCTAGCTCTTATTCAGTGAACTGGATATATGTTGCTTAGAGACAACAATAGAATATTGTTATTGGTTGCGAGTCCCACAATCAACCATAGAAATTATGCTTTGATCTTAATCAGTTATTCATAGTAAGTCGAGCCATAAGGTCACAGTGTTGAGTCGAATGTAGTTGAGTCACATTGCTGTGAAACTTAAATTGAGTCACTGAAATGTTATCACCATTTCAGTTGTAGTGTCTGGGGTGTGTTTCCATTCCTCCATGGTAATTAGAGCCGCTGACATTTTGTCTGCGCAGGCTCGAGACAAAAGCAGGGGATTTCCAGGCACACGCAGTTATAGCAACGCCAATGTCTAGATTCCCATGTTGTCCTCAATCGAATGAGGTCCCATTCTGAGTGCCTGGCTACTTGGAAATACCCCATGGTAACCTACACGTATGAATGTGCATTTCCAGCCGCACGTTAACCAGAGACGCGGGCATTTCTTTGAAAATGTTCAAGACAAAAGTAGGGGATTTCCAGGGGTACGCAATAGCAGCGCTAACCGCCCTCATTCGAATTCGTTCCCACTGGCGGAACGAGTGCTGGCTACTTGGAAATACCCGCATTGTAACCCACATGGGGATTTCCAGCAGACTACACAAGCAACTCATTTATAGGTTTAGATCACACACTGTATGGATCAAAATGTATTATAAAAACAAGGCATTGATTAGAATTTTTATCCTGACGAAAATATGTCCTGAGAAAAAAGAAAAAAAATCACCCATTTATAGGCCCCCCAAAAAATTCGGTCTCTGGTCAGACCAAGGTTCCGGAATTGACGCGGTGACGCTTCTTTTTTTCTTCAAGCTTGGATTGTACAGACAAGGTGGGGTACTATTTTGCTTTTTCCCCATGTGCATCGGTGTCCTCCATAATTTGCCTTGGTGCTTTTAATCATTTGCCTTGGTGCAATTTCCTTTTCCTTGGTGCTTTTTAGTAAAAAAAAGTTGAGAAGGTGCGGCAATAGAGGGCGCTGTTGGAGCAACCGCGGAACATTTTGGACAAAGAAAAGATTGACGCACACGATTAGAATCGACACGCGCACTGACTAGAGACTGACTTATTTATTTCTTTGGCCTTACAGTTCTCCTGTCCAAGTTATAAAATCTGGGGAATAAAATTTTGAAAAAAAAGCAGATGGATTCATCATACTAGAATAAAACCTGCGCTACGATGGGAAGTCGATTCTAAAAAGCACTGTGATAATTGCAAACCGCTGGAATAATTTGTTTTGTTGAAAAGAATAAGAGTAAAAAGGAATGTCGCATTGAACCATTTGGGGGGATAATATGCGCTTTTTCAAAAATACTGTTTCAAATAATTTTCTTTTAAAACAATGCACTCAAAGAAGTTGTATTAGGGACATGTACGATAATTACCGAACGACTTACAAATCGTGCTAGGGCTGTACCGAAATGCAATGCAATTAAAATGACAAAAGTAGCGCTGTCAAAATGTTGGCCTCAGTCAAAATGTCCCTGGTGTCATTTTCGTCTGACGTACAATTATGGGGTCAAAGGTTAAATAAGTCAAATTTCAAAGAAGCTCAAATGACAAAAGTAGCGCTGTCAACATGTTGGCCTTGGTTTAGTATTTATAAAAAAAAGTCAATTGTGCATGACCTCTTTGTCTGATCTACAGTTAAGGGGTTAAAGGTCATGAGGTCAAAAGTCAAATATGTCACATTTCAAAGAAGCTTAAATGACAAAAATCGCGCTGTCAACACGTTGGCCTTCGTCAAACATTTCAAAATGGACATGGTGACCTCTTCGTCTGAGAAAGTGGCGCTGTTAACATATGTTGGCTTTTTTTTAATTGGTCATACATTTCAGCATTTCCATGGTGAACACTTCATCTAACTTACAACTATGGGGTCAAAGGTCAAAACAAGGTCAAGCCAAAGTATTTTATATATAGTATGGTAATTCTTGAGAGAAAAGTTAACCCGTTTGCTCCATCGCATCGCACGCGATTATACGGGTAACCGGGGCTCCTACCATTTCGCGCGTACCAGTCTCAGAGTACCAGCGTACCGTGCGTGCGTGAATTCACAGAAAGCTTCACAAGTAAGTATCTAACATCCACGAAAACTAACTTAGAAACACTACGTTTAACCTAGCTTTGCTTCCTTTCGTGTTTTTTTCCAGAAAATATTGACGATTTGGACTAAATTCGTACCCAAGAAACGATTTGATGTGGTCGCTGGTCGAAAAGTAGGTAAGTGAAAATCATACGTCGCGTCATCTCAACAAACATTGTTATGGTATACAAATATTGAGTGGCTCAGCGTGGAATGGGAGGAATATTATCACAAGGTAAAATCTGGACTTTTCCATTTCACGAGGCGAAGCCGAGTCAACTGGAAAAGTCCAGATTTTACCGAGCAATAATATTCCCCCCATTTCACAATTTAAAGCCACTCGATATTTGTTTTATATAACTGACATATAGATCCTTGTCATTTGACATATTTGCACTTTTGCATTTCAATACAAAATCGGTGGAAAATGTATTTCTCTCTTCCAAACCACCCCTTCAGCGCTACGCGCAATGCTGAACGCGCACACCTGCAGCATGCATTTGCATACAAATTCCGCGTCCGTGGAACAAAAATGATCCTAGCTGTTGAATAGTATTTCCCATTCCCCATGAGCGAATGGGACTTTTTGAGCCCAGGCGTGAATGGGAGCAATAACGAATGTCATGTGATGTGAGTTCCACCAATCAAATGACAAGGATCTGCATGTCGGTTATATAATGTAGGATATCACCTGGTGCTACTTACATGTCATTTGTAGCCCTGGTGGTGCTCAACACCGGGTCCATAATCAATACGTCCGTTTTAACTCTGGCCGGGAATTGAGTCCAAATGCCACAAGGTTTATTTTAACTCGGCCCACTGTATGTAGTAGATATGCTCAAATAAGCCTACAAAAGGCTCCAGCGGAGTGTCGGGCCATCCTTTGCGCTAATTTGAGTAAAACAAATGTGAACCATACTACTTTTCCCGGGCTAGCAGTAGGCCTTCAAAGTTCCGGTGTATAAGGTTGGTGAAACATTGAAGATTTGTTTCGGCTCCCCGAGAAAAAAAAAAAAAAAACCTTAGTGATATAAAAGTGAAACATACTCTGTGTGTGAACGCGTCAATTCCTTTCATATTCAGCAAAAATCATGCATGCTTATACGATTTTGATCTAGAGAGCTAGAGGAGATCCAACGTTGATATATAATTTATCATAATCGAATCTTTAATGGCTCATGTAGTTAGGCGAGGGTTAATAGTGTAGCAAGGTTAGATCTTAACTTTGTTTTCACTAACCTGCCGGGCTACTGAAACAGACTCTTAATTAGCCCGCGGGCATTTTCACCAGCCCGCACGTTTGAGTGTCTCATAAACAACAATTTGAATGTACGTAAAGCGTGTAAAGAGCCTGAAGTTGACCACTGGTGGCGCGCTTCAGGGCCCCTCGAATTAGCGTGTAAAATCACCCTCGGAAAAGGCCTTTGTGAAATAGTTACTTACATCTCAATTTGTTGAATTTGAAAATTTGCATGATGGGAAAAGAAATATCGTTTTGCCTAAAATTGACCTTTCACTTCCGAAAACTTCCGTATGGACTCGTGGAACTTGATCACTCGGTCAATGGGTAGAAACTTAAACAGGAGATAAAATGTCTTTCGGGACGGACAATTGTTTTCAAGTGAAGGACTTATTTTTATTTACAAACAAATCTAAACTGACCATTGATAAGAACTGTATTAAAGCGTGATCCAAACGAAGGTGACCAAAGCGAAAATAGGTCGTAAGTAAAATTCGTTTTTACCCATTCCAACTGATTTCTCATCATTTTTTCCTTGTTGAGTACCAAGAAAAAAGTCAAACAATAACGTATCTCGGGGGTGAGAACGGTTAGCAATCATTCTGTCAAAAAATTACGGCAAGATAAAGGGTAACCCCGTGTAGGGCAACCCCGTGTAAAATGCCAGTAGAAGGGTCACGGAGGGGTCCGGAATATTAGATCACGCCCCGTTTGTTTTCGTTGTCTGTACTCTCGGCGTACCGGTACGGCCCGGGTGCGCGCACGGACGGTGCCGTATACCGTCTTCACGTCTTCACGTAAACCAACAATGTTTTGACTGGCCCGCCAGCGCTGTTTCGACTATATTTGGCTTGTTAATTTCGAACCCTGCAAAATGTAGGCATACAACATTTGCATGGATACGCTTAATATATATATATATATATATATATATATATATATATATATATATATATATATATATATATATATATATATATATATATTTAGCGAAGGTGGGTACGGGGAATTCCTCCCCCCCCCCTTCCCCCCCCCCCCAAGCTGTGAGATGGTCAAAATAACCCGGCTCCTGTTAATTTCGCATTGCGAAAAATAAAATATAGAAAATAAAATCTCCCTCCCTCCTCACGTTTACAAAACCCTGGGAACGTGAATCTTATAATTGTTTGTGGCCTTATAAAAGTAGTTTACCTATACAAACAGTTCGCGTCTGTTAGGCCTATATGCGCTTTGAAGTAAGAATGAAATAGCAGGTATTGAGAGAGGAATCAAATAAAGAGAAATGACCAAAATCAATCATATTCGTCACATTCAGAACTTATCAACAGATGCGAACAATTAACTACGTCCAGTCGCAGTCGCAGGGCGAAGGGGGAGGCAACTGGTGAAACTCGACCTCCTCCCCGTCTCAAAAACACAAAATGTTTCGCGCGATACGCACACATATTTGGCGGCAATTTTTGTTGTGTGTCCTTTTTCCTCATCATGGGCCCGCTTTTTTTCTTTTTAGTCTTGGCTACTGTATAAACTGTTGGCTGCGCGACGGGGTGCCTTTTCAATTTTGCCCCTTGGGCATTTGGACTATTTACATCACTTAAATTTTATCCTCCACGGTACTCATTGAAACGGGCACTTTTTCTATAGAAATTAGAGCCACGTAGTGACAGGTTTCTGGTACCAAAATGACCAAATGTTATTTGCAACCTTTCTTGCTTTTTCTTTCTTAGTTTCTTTTTCTTCTTCTTTCCTGCTGTCCTTTCTTTCTTTCCTTTTTCCTTTCCTCCTCTTTGCATTTTTTCCCTCTCTTCTCTTCCTCCCCTTTTTTTAGCTGCTGTGGATATCAGCTCAAGAACTTGATTAAGAAAAGAAAGATATTATTATCTATAGTGAATTATACTTCCCTCTATCATGTTATGCCGATGTTGATGAGGTCACATCTAAAATTCCGATGGAGCATAACATTTATATACAAAGTGCATTCATTAAGTAGTTGAAGTTCCAACTTCTCAAAACGTATATTCGTTGTCGCCAAAAATCCAATAGCCACTATTACGTATGTCATATCATAGTGGTCTGTTGCGTGGTTTTCTATATTTTGCATATATTAATCCGTAAGTCAGGCAGGGGTTATTCATCTTTTTTGATGGAGACCCCGTGTGTTAAAAGTCGACCACGGCAAAATATGAATGCCATTAGCCTTTTTTGAACGAGAACTCTTGTGTTTCACTATATATCTTCAACAAAATGGTCGCAACCTTCCGGTTGGGAACCCCTACCATACGCATGGGCGTCGCCAGGATTTTTTTCTAGAGGGGGGCAAAACATTTTTTTCCCCCAGAAAATTCCTGTATTCCTCAACATATTCTTGATTTCTCAGTTTAGAGAGGGGCAGGGACATTTTGCCCCCCCCCCCCACTCATTAAATTTACACCACTATGACTTCCCGCCTCTTTTTGTCTCTTTTTTTTCTTCTTTTTTTGAGGGTTGGGGGAGGGGGGGTTCGGGGGGGGGGGGGGGCAAACCCCCTCCCCCGCCCCCCCCCCCCCCCCCCCTCGCGACGCCCATAACCATAAAGAATCAGATAACCAATCACGAAAACGAAAAATCTTCATATTTTTATTTCAGGGCCGGGCATAATGTCTACCTTTATCGGAGCTCTGCTGGATGTCTCTGGCTCTATGAAGGACAGCATTGGCGACGGAGTGGATGAAGAGGGCGGGACGTGGGCACAATCAATAATTACAGTGATTGACGACCTAGTTAAACACGACGTATCAAACGATAATGGCGTTTTTGCAGTCGGTTTTGGCGCGAGCAAAGGACAAAACATATTAGACATTCTAGGGACAATTCGGGAGGTCCAGAGACACCAGAGCGAAGGAGGCGCCGATAGAGGCCCTGCTAAATACCAGACAATTGAAGAGGTCTTCCGAATACTGGAGTCAAACGGTGCGCGGACAATCAGAAAATGGGCGGACGAAGATACGTTAAGGGGGGGAGCATCTGAAATTGAGGCACAGTTAGTCCTTAAGAAACTTAAATCAGACGGACGGTTCAGAAGAACGTTCGTGGACGAATACCTTCCTGCAGCTTGTCGTGACTGGAATGAAGGATGGGGAGGCCTATTTGCAAGTTTTCAAGATGTGTACACATCCGTCGCTACATTTTTTGTCCGAGCTACTACTAAAGACATCAAAGAAATTGTCAGAAAGGCTATGACTTCAATGACAGACGATGACTCCAATGACCAAAAGGAAATTTTGATGAAAGGTGTTAGTGAGAGATCTGTATTTAAAGTACAAGACGCGGCAAATATAATTCACGGATGTATTGACGAAAAGGAGCTCACGACTGAAAGAGCGCGGGAATTACTGAAGATTGTCGAGCCATTTATTTATGGTAGGACACCGTTTTATGAAGCATTAGGAGAGGCATTAGGCTTACTTTCCTGGTCAGTGATCACACACCCAAACCATCACAGATTACTGTTTATCCTGTCTGACGGATGTCCAACAGATTATGGCAGTATAACCAGAATGCAATCGCAGCTCCAAGATGCCAAGGTCACCGTAGTGAGTTGCTATATTCGCAGATCATCATCTGTTGAACCCCGGCGACTTTACAGCGTTGTTGATGAAGGCTGGGAGGGAGGGGCCAGATTACTGTTCGATCTGAGCTCCAAGATACCAACAGAGTTCGTCACAAGGGCAATCTTCATCAAACACGGATGGCAGATCGATATAACTAACAACGAGACCAAGCTGTTTTTGCACGTTAATCATCCTGACCACTTGAAAGATGCCTGTAGCTTGGCGCGAAACGCTGTCTGTTTCCAGGATTCATTGTCCGATTTGCTCGTGTCTGTCGATCTTGATATTTACATCAACAAGAAGAACTCGGGCTTCACAGCACAAGAACAGGAAGAGGAAACCTGCTATGCAAACGCTTCAGCAGCAGTCCTTCATCTCGCCATGCTCAGGATTCTCGGCCGAGACGGTGGGTATCCAGACTTTGATGAGCTTCGAGACGTCATGGTAAACCGGTACGGAGTTAAAGGGGCCAACACCCTCCGCGTTTTACAGGAAGTCTGTCCGCAATACAGATTACGATGTCAACAGGTTGATGTCAATGGAGCCAAGAAAGCCATAGCAGCAAAGCGTCCGGTTGTGGCAAGGTTTCGGTTCACTGACGAGGAATGGACCAAGTTCCGAAGGTTTTACCGGAAGAACCCAACAGGCATTCTGAAAAAGCGCGACCTCGACATCAGTAAAAGGAGACCATATGCCAGGCCCAGTGGACACGCAGTCGTGTTGACAAGTTTCAACAGCGAATGCCTTCGTCTGATGAATTCATGGGGAGATAGTTGGGCAGATATTGGATTCTTTAGAGTTCAAAACGATGAGGTGCTTGGTCTGGAGTTCTTCGACGTTTATTGGACATTGAACGATTTGAGCCAGAGAGAGAAAGATTATTACGATGTCCATGGATCACAGGTCGCTAAGAAGCTTATGAAGTCACTGAAAGGTCTACAAGTATCAGTTTTCACGTGCCCTTCATGCCGCCAGACTTCAAAGGTTACCGAGTTCACAGGCACTTTGTCGCGGGCCAGATGTCCCAAATGCATGGGCGAGTTCTCGAGTCAAGATGCAGACGGAAACATTCTGGCATTGAACGTGTACCTCACCTCACTCAGCAGATAGACTTATCGCGATAATGTTGGAATATAACCAGGTTACTGGCCAATATCAGATTTTACAAACAGAAGTTGCTGCAAGGCCGTTCAATGTCGCCATAATACAAGTTTATGCACCAACAGTAGATTATAAAGAGGAAGACATTGAACAATTCTAGGCAGGCGAAGCTTGCAAGCAGGTGAAACACTCCGACAGTTTTATTAGGATGGCTGATTTGAATTGCAGAGTTGGTTCACAGAAGGAGGGGAACGTTGCCTGAATTTACTGCCTGGGTGAAAGGAAAGAGAAAGAAAACAGGTTCATCCAGTTTTGTGAGGAACATAAGCTGATTATAGTCAATGTGGTCTTCAAACAACTTCCCATCAGACACGTGATCAAGCCCAGGATATATATTTTTTTATCGTAATCAGATTATAATGATGATAAGCCATCAGTATAAAAACAGCGATACAAATACAGACGTACCAGGGTGCACCCATCGGATCCGAACACATGTAACTTGTAATGAAAATAACACTGAAACCAAAAATTCCAAAGATAAGTAGAAGAGAAGTGCCAAAACCTTGTCAAATTAAGAGATGTAGAAATCAGAAGCATGTTCAGTCGTACATTACAGATCAAGAATTCAGTTCTTAATGTGGAAAGAGAAAAACTCGTACCAGCAGAAACGGCCATTGAGGAGAAATGGAATGGTGGTAGAGACAGTATGCTTGAAGCAATGGAAGAGGTTCTTCCGAAGAGGCAACGAGTGAAAAAGCAGAAGTGGATGACAGATGAGATCCTTGAGTAGATGGAACAGAGACGAGCAAAATGAAGAACATCGCCAGAGTATAAAGAAATTGATAAGGAAATAAAGGGGAAATGCAAAGAAGCAAAAGAAGAATGGTTTGAGAAGAGGGTGAAGAGCTGGAGCTATATGAAAAGAACCAATAATTGAGGTCACTGCTACAGATTGTCAAGAGACTCACCGACAAGAAAACAGGAATCAAGAACGATGGGCAGAGTACATCCAAGACCTGTATGATGACCCTAACAAAGAGGAACAGGAAACATTAAGGAGAAAATGGAGAAGGCCCGCCGATAACAGCTGGAGAGATAAAAGATGCGATTTAGAAAATGAAGAGCAACAAAGCACTCGGATCGGATAATATCACAACGAAATGTTTACAAGCCCAAGGTAATTCTAAAATTGAGACTCTAACTGACCTGTGCAACAACATTCACTCATCTGGACACATACCAAAAGACCTAATGAGGTCAACATTTACTAGCATGCCAAAGAAAGCAAAGGTACCAGAATGTGGCGACTACAGAACCATCACCCTAATGAGTCTCCGAGTTTTACTACACAAAAATGATCAAAGACATCAATCAGACAGGATTTCGACCTAATATTGGCACCAGGGAAGGCTTATCCAGTCAAAGACAGTTAGCAATTCATAAACCAGTGTACAGCTGCTTTTGATTATACCAAATTGTTTGATCGGGTGTTCCAAACAGAAGTAGTGAAATTGCAGAAAAACGTCAACATTAACAGCAACGACTCCAATCTCCTACAGTTTCTGTACTGGAACAAGACATCATGTTATGTATGAGGTTAGAGGATGGTCGCTCCGAAGGCTTTCCTATCAAGAAAGGAGTACGTAAGGGTGTCGTATCTCCCAAGCTGTTCAACATTTATACAGAGCAAATATTTCGAGAGATCCAAGATCTACCAGGATGTACAAAAGGAGGCAGAAACATCAATAACCTCCGCTAGCTATGCTGCATCGGTTGCAGAGACTGAAGACTTCTTGATATGAATCGTAACAAAGAACGAGCACGAGCAACACATGAGTACTCCACATGAACCTGAGAAAGACTAAAGATATGGTAGTAAGCAGAGATACACAAACTCCTAGAATACTAGAATACGAATCAACGGATTGTATCATCGAGCAAGTAAACAAAAATAACAATCTTGGCCATACAACCACACCAGATGGACGTTGTGAAAGAGAGATAAGAAAGAGAATTGGCATAGCGAAAACGAACTTTCTGAATATGCAAGTTCTACTTACAGCTAGAAATTTAAACCTCAAATTAAGACTACTGGACTATACATCAAGAATCCATTAAAGGACTGGAAGCGCTGGCATTGTGGGGCTTTACAGAAATATGCTGAAAACATACAAGGATCAAGTCACAAATGAGGATGTTCTGGTCAAAGTAAACATAAAAAGACTAATGAACAACATAAAACAAAGAAAGCTACAATATTAGCAGACATGTTGGGGTGGAGCGGCAAGACGTATGAGGGATTTGTGAGAGCAGCACATCATGGAAATCTCTGTTTGCTCACATGCTTGCAAGCGGAAAGCTCCTATACTTAACGCGATTAAGAACATTGGGCAAACGCGTTCAATTGCTTAAACTGATTTACCTCCTTAGGACGATGATAGAGCCCTCTATTGTTCGGTGGACTTTCAATCCACATGGAGGGTCCCACCACGGTAGTGGGAAGGGCGCATGTATAAGAACTGTGAATAAACTGCTTTTATCCCCGAGGAAACAGCAGACGTTGACTGATGAGAGCTTACAGACGGTACGCTGTTAGGTAGATTGTATCCTCAATATCAGATCCTTGATCAATGTGTCTGATTGCATGAACAACCTGGAAGCATTGTATTGCTTGTGCTCAGATTGAACACCTGTAAATATGTTTATATAATCACAAATCACGAACAGAGTACAGATCACATATTATTATTGATTTGGAATAAATAGAAACTGAATTTAAATGAGTTTTCAAAACAAAAATTGTATTCAGTACATTGGTTAAATTTGGACCCATTTTACAGTTCACAATAATGTGTGAGGTTAAATCTGAGATTGATCAGGTGACCAAGCTAATAATTCAGTGGCTCAGTTTTACCAGATATCAAGTGTTTTTTTTTCTTGCAACATTGCCACACAATCTACACTTTGAGCATGTCGACTGTTAAAGCATTTACATCTACGTGTACCATGATTAATTGTGCGGTGGAAATCTGCTGCTAATATATATATACATGTACCATGTATGCTGATGATTCGTATGATTTTAAGCATGGATGTGTGTAAACAAAGGTTCTGTATTAATGTGCTGCTACATAGAATACGCATTGATTTGTCCAGTTACATTGTAATTCTCAAATGAGCACATTTTCCTTTGTGTCTGAAGACATGATGGTAATTGAAGGCATTGTATATGGAAACATAATTATGTTGAATTTGCAAGATTGACGTTAATAGTCACTGTTATTTAAAAAGAAAGGGGAAAATGTAATTTTGTTTGGGACCATAATTGCTTGTATTTTATTACTCTAGACTTGGCAACATTTGCAAGTGTAATTTTGTTTGACAATATTCAGTGGAAGTATATCTATAGTAGAAATGGACGTTATGCACAGGTTATGCATACATTAAATGTAAAGTTTGATGTCTGTTCTTTTTTTAGACTATGAAAGTGTATTTTGAAAACACAGTTGTATTAAGTAAGCAAGCCATATATTGCAAGTAAATGTAGATTGTGCATTAGAATTTGCTATATTGGATCAAGTGTAACCAATATCAATTCCATGCAGTTTGATGGAAGTGCAGAAAAGTGACTCTCTTTTGTAATAATCTATTCAGTTATTATGTGTAATGTGTTGCTTGAGACGTGCAGATGATGTCAATATTAATTGTTCTTTCAATATGTTCAGTGGTTACAATTATTATTTTAATGAATTATGGGTTTGGATTTGTAGAAAATGTCTGATAAATTCAGATTTGTTATGTCTGAAGAGTTAGATTGAACTGTCTGTTGCATGTATATTTGCTATCGGTTTAGGTGAAAAGTTATCACCTAGAAATTGTAATTAAGTTCCAAATCGTAAAGGAAAAGTTGTTTAGAGTTACTGCAGATTTGTTTGTGAACCTTCATTGTTTAAAGTTAAGCCCAGAAGTTATACATGTCATGAAGTTAACTATGGCGAATATTTTTTGTGAGTAGTTCTGGGCGAGCAATGGATTTTTCTACTCGAGTACTCACAAGATATCACTCACAAACAGTCGAGTACTTACGAGTAGTTTACCGAAATCCCATAAAAGCAGAAAACAGGAATACGTTGGTATGACGTGAAGTAGATATCCCTACTGTTCGGCATTTTGGGTCATTTACTGGAATATATAGTTTTGTGGACAAAATGGAATCCCAAGGAGAGAGACGTTGAGGGAGTGGTTCCCTGTCTGCAGGGGACGTATTAAGCCGTGAACCCTAAGCCCTCAATTGCTACTCGCTAGTACCTGCTTCTACTCGTGCTAGTAGAAATGTAAGTTTTACGCATAAATTGTGTGTAAAGTTTGTTAATGTCAGTTCTTTTTCAAGACTACGGAAGTGTATATAAAGACACAGTTGTAGTAAGTAAGCAAGTCATATATTGCAAGTACCGTAGGCTGTGTATCAACATTAAGTTTATTGGAGCAAGTGTACTTAATTGCAATTCCATGCAGTTTGATGTAAGTGCAGAGGAAGGACTCTCTTTTGTAATACATTTGTAATCAATTCAGTCACCATGTGTATTGTGACATGCAGATGATGTCAATATTAACTGTTCTTTAAGAAAGTGTTCAGTGTTAACAAGTTTTAGCATAATGTATTATGAGTTTCGATTTGTAGAAAATGTCAGAAAAAAATCTGATTTCTTATGTCAGAAGAGTTAGATAAAAATGTATATTCCATGTATATTTTTCATTGGTTTGATGAAAAGCTATCACCTGGAAATTGTACTGAAGTTCGAAATCTGAAAAGAAAAATTGTTTAGAGTTTCTGCAGATTTGTTTAAGAAAATGCATTAGTTAAGCTCAGAAGTTATACATGTTATGATGTTAACTATGGCGTTTATTGTTATAAGTAGTTCTGGGCGAGTAGTGGGTTTTTCTACTCTAGTACATACAAAGAAATTATTCATAAATAGTCGAGTACTTGCGAGTAATTAATTGAATTCCCCCAAAAAGCAGAAAACAAGATATACATTGGCATGACGTGAAGTAATTATTTACAAGCAAATAGCGTGCAGGTCACACCAAATTCTTAAGCACTGAGATATCCTTACTGTTCGACATTTTGGGACATTTATTGGAATATATAGTTTTGTGGACAAATGGAATCCCACGGTGAAAGACGTTGAGGGAGTGGTTCCCTGTCTGCAGGAGACGTATTTAGCCGTGAACCCTAAACCCTAAATTAAGTAACTGCTTCTACTCGTGCCAGGATGTGTACTCGAGTAGATGAAAAACCACGAGTAGAGCAACGAGCGTCAAAGTATCGCAAGTACTCGAGTAATCGAGTTACTCGCCCAGCGGTAGTTTTAAGTAAAACTAATGTACCTGTATTGTTGTTTCATAATTAGATTTTGTTGAAGAGAGGTGATTGTTAAAGGAAAAGTACACATGTATTTTTGGGGACAATAATTGTTTGTAATGTATTTCTCTAAACAAGTGTGATTTTCCAATGAGCATGTTCAGTGGAAGTATCTAGAAGAAATGTAAGTTATGCATACATTGTGTGTACAATTTGTTGATGTCATTTCTTTTTCAACACAACGGAAGTGTATATAAAGACACAGTAGTAGTAAGTAAGCAAGTCATATATTGCAAGAACCGTAGGCTGTGTATCAACATTTGGTTTATATGATCAAGTGTATTTGAGTCAAATTCCATGCAGTTTAATTGAAGCGCAGAAAAAGAACTCTCTCTTTTTAAAATTCAATTCAGTCACTCTGTGTATTGTGACATGCAGGTGATGCCAACATTAACTGTTCTCTAAGTATATGTTCAGTGGTTACAAGTATTAGTATAATTCATTATGAGTTTGGATTTCTAGAAAATGTCAGACAAATTAAGATTTGTTATGTTAGAAGAGTTAGATGAAATGTCTGCTGCATGTGTATTTGCTATTAGTTTAGGTGAAAAGTTATCGCCTGGAAATTGTATTTAAATTCCAAATCTGAAAGAAAAAGTTGTTTAAAGTTACTGCGGAATTGTTTGTGAAACTGCATAGAATTAAGCTCTAAAGTTATACATGTTATGATGATGTTAGCTATGTCATAGGCAAAGCAAATGTATCAGTCTTGTTTTTTCATAATTGGATTTCGTTTAAAGGAGTAATTGTACCACAGGAGCTTGCACTATTAAGGGGCCGAAATTGTTAGTGCCAAATTCACCGCCTTGGGACAGTTATGGCGCTCTCTATTGTTATTAAAGTTTGTGCATACTGTAATGGGATGGCGTGTGACAGGACGACGGGAACTCAAGTATATTTGCTTATTTGATAAGGAACTCTTCATTATGAAAAGACGTCTTCTTACTTCAACCATCAATCTCGAATTCCTTTCAACTACAGAAGAATGAATCACACCTGGAAACTTTAGAGAACACTGATCGGACGATTGGCAATTAAGGCAATGTTGTAAGGTTTCTTTACTGTTTATTCACAATATAATATTAGTATTAAATGCTATGAAGGTATTTAAGTAAAAAAAATAAACCGAATGTGAGTAATTTTCTATGGAACAAAAGCAACACAGTCCTCTCGCAAAAATGAAGAAATACAAGTTTTACTGAATTGGAAGTTTGTTTGTTTCATTATTTTGCAAGGGCATTTTACCCTTACAACTTTGTAAATTAAAATGTTCAGTCGAAAAAAGGCACGCTAACCAAAATATTGTGTCATTGGTCCCGCAAGGTGACAAAAGTGCCTAACGGTCTACTTGAAATTTCTTTTAATACAGGGTGCGCCACACTGAAAAAGCGTTGAACAAGGATGACTTACTATCGAACAAAAATAACATTCTGGTTTTGCGGGCAATGACTTGAGAAATATCAGATGTATTAAAATGAAATTTCGTCCAGTGATTTGTCGTGATGTTTAACTTTAGGAGATTTAATTTGATGAAAACCGTCTAACAACACAAAATAAATAATACGACTGAAACAACATAATGCTTTCAACGCAAAAAAAAAAATAGATTCCGAATTGAAGTCGACATTTATGGGAAAATAACGTTCTACTCCATATGTTATTATGTCAATACTGTTTCTAGTTTTAATAACCATTTGCTCAGCGTCATCATGGGCTTCAAAAAGTTAGATCGTGTCTACCATAGATTAGCCTACATTTGGCGAAGCAACAACAAGTTTCAAACAGTAAACAGCAGTTAATGGTTATTTTGTGTGTTTTTTCCCTGTGGTTGCTTGACTGGTTGGCTGCGTGCTTGTGTTTTTCCTTTCCATAAACTTGTGGACCATCTGCCTCCTAATCCAATAGGTCTCCCCGTGTTGCAAAAAAAGAAGTCTGTCGTACTATGTCGAGAACGTATTAGAAAGTTGCAATCGCAAGAGTCAACGAATTGCGGATTTTGTAATTCCTACACTGCTGATCAAAAATCTGACCGTGATGATACCTCGTAGGCAAGCCACTAATCTCGATCACCCAATTAAATATTTTTATATCATTTCTTATTCTTGGGTTACCAGGCTGATGCCCAATCACATTGAGTGCGTTCGATTACTTCCCCCGCGCTTACTCGTGCAAGCGCGACAGCGTTCGATTTACCTCTCACTTGACTTCTCGCGCTTACTCGAGCCTGGCCCAAGTAAACCGACTCACCGAGCCGGTTACTTGGGTCAGTATCCCATAAAGCCATGCGATAAGCATGGCTGCCAACGTGACGTCCGTTGAGCGCCTCAGGCCGTGTGCTTCAAGAGCTACAGCTACGTCTACTGTCAGCCCGTCCCCGCGTATTTTCAATGGGCGTGGACCTAGACCTAGCTCTTGACAGTTGATTCAGATGCAACCTAAGTGTCATGTCAAAGTTCAACTTTCCAGCTCTTGCACGAAACCTTACCCCAAACCGTTCGTTTATTTAGTTACACTGCGCATGTCTGTCATAACGCGAGGAGCTAGGCGCGAGTAAGCACGGGGAAGTAATCGAACGCACGCATTATGATTATGTTGCCTAGCAACGTAATAATCATGTCCATTTCTCTATTTTTCCATTTCTCCATGGTTACCCACACTGTAAAGTTGCATGGGTTAATTTAACCCGAAGTTGGGTGAAAACTGCAACTCCTAAAAAATGGGTTGTTCTTCCATACCCCAATCGTTGGGTTAGATTTTCTTTTAAATTCAACCAAAACTTGTATTTATACAAGACCAAATTAAATTTAGTCTGGTATGACAGCACGTTTTGATTGAATTTAATAGAAATTCTAACTCGAACAATTGGGTAAAGGACAAACTAAGTTTGGAAAGGTGGAGTTTTCACCCTTCCTTTGGGTAAAATTAACCCAGGAAATTTGTTAGTGCACCCCGCAGACATAATTGTAAGTGACCTGCTTAGGCTAAATGAGGAGTGTCCCCCAATTTATATAGAGACAAAGGGGGCATGCAGGGAGCAGCGCCGAATGTCCGGTTTTCACATTGTCCTCATACAAATAAGGTTTTTGCAACATGAGCCCGTTTACATTTTTAAACATTTTCTCTCTCCACACGATAGGGAAATAAAATTTTTATATTTAAATGAATACAAGACAACCATGAAAGAAAAAAAGGATTAATTTGTCCTGGAGATAAAAAAACAAAATCAGGATCCTTATCTGATAGCATCGGAAGCTCGATGTCATTTTGTGTAAAGTTGTCAATGTCAATGCTGATAGTAAAATAATTTAGCGTGTTAAAAGTTTGTATTAAGTTACCGAAACTTATGGGGGAAAATAGTGATAAACACTCGATGGTAGTCTTGGCTCAAGATGCTATAGGGATTGATAGTGAAATTTAGTAATTGTTTTAAAAGCGCCCTCGTACGCCCTCGCAAAAAAGGTGTTTTTTTTTTAACCTTTTCTCACTGCGAGTAGGCGCGCTGGTTTAATTTTTGTGCCGTCAGAGGGCGCACTGTGCACGATCCACTTTCACTAGCGTCTTGAGCGAAGACTACTTCGAGGGCAGCGTTCACAGTGCATAATGCAGGAAACGACATCGACATTTGACATCTCCATATTTTGGGCTATAACTTAAGAAGTGAGTTAGCATGCAATGGGCAGGGGATTTCCACCCGCACGTAACAACGCTGTCAGCACAGGCAACTCACTATAGGTTTAGGATCACACACTGTCTGGATCAAATTCATTGTACAATCGAGGCCTTTTTATGCGTGCCGGTGCAATAGCTGACTGTTAACCGGAGAACAATCAGCCAACCAATAACATTGACATCTGATTCTGAACGCGTAAGTACGATATTATAATTCCCCATTAACTACCCGATAAATATAAATAGGGGACACGACCGCGCGCGATCTACATGCGGAGTTTGTTTATCAAAAACAAACTCCGCATGTAGACCGCGCGCGGTCGCGATACGTGTCTCGGCCCCTGCTTCACGTACGTGTTTGTATAGTGTACATTATGTACGTCCAGACTACCATATACAATGCGTTGATAGATCAAAGCCATAAACATTATTCAATGATCGCTGTATGATGTCTGGTTGAATTTCACGGATTTGCAACCCCAAAACTAATCGTGAGTATCATTGAAGCCCCATTACTTTGTCTTTGACATGTGGAGAAGCCAGTATGTTCTTTCAAAGGTAGTTTTGTTAAGTAATTTTGCGTGATTTTTATGAATTGTTACATTGACAATAGTTCCTTAGTGGGTCGCTAGTACGACAGACCAACATCCCATATGTCAAAAAAGGAGTTCTAGCGACCCAGTTAGTGGGACTATTAAATAACATTTTCTGAAGCATTTTATCCTACAGTTGCGCGCATTCACCTTTCCCCCACTGATATCAAGTAGTTTTTCCAAACCTCGAGCGTTAAGTTCCAACGTAACATACTGCATGGCACAGTGACCCTAATAAAAATATGAAACAATTGCAGAGAAATTCCAAATTTTGAACAACCAAAATCTAGCTCTTATTCAGTGAACTGGATATATGTTGCTTAGAGACAACAATAGAATATTGTTATTGGTTGCGAGTCCCACAATCAACCATAGAAATTATGCTTTGATCTTAATCAGTTATTCATAGTAAGTCGAGCCATAAGGTCACAGTGTTGAGTCGAATGAAGTTGAGTCACATTGCTGTGAAACTTAAATTGAGTCACTGAAATGTTATCACCATTTCAGTTGTAGTGTCTGGGGTGTGTTTCCATACCTCCATGGTAATTAGAGCCGCTGACATTTTGTCTGCGCAGGCTCGAGACAAAAGCAGGGATTTCCAGACACGCGCAGTTATAGCAACGCCAATGTCTAGATTCCCATGTTGTCCTCAATCGAATGAGGTCCCATTCTGAGTGCCTGGCTACTTGGAAATACCCCATGGTAACCTACACGTATGAATGTGCATTTCCAGCCGCACGTTAACCAGAGACGCGGGCATTTCTTTGAAAAGGTTCAAGACAAAAGTAGGGGATTTCCAGGGGTACGCAATAGCAGCGCTAACCGCCCTCATTCGAATTCGTTCCCACTGGCGGAACGAGTGCTGGCTACTTGGAAATACCCGCATTGTATTAACCTACATGGGGATTTCCAGCAGACTACACAAGCAACTCATTTATAGGTTGAGATCACACACTGTCTGGATCAAGATGTATTATAAAAACAAGGCATTGATTAGAATTTATATCCTGACGAAAATATGTCCTGAGAAAAAAGAAAAAAAAATCACCCATTTATAGGCCCAAAAAGAAAATTCGGTCTCTGGTCAGACCAAGGTTCCGGAATTGACGCGGTGACGCTTCTTTTTTTTTCTTCAAGCTTGGATTGTACAGACAAGGTGGGGTACTATTTTGCTTTTTCCTCATGTGCATCGGTGTCCTCCATAATTTGCCTTGGTGCTTTTAATCATTTGCCTTGGTGCAATTTACCATTCCTTGGTGCTTTTTAGTAAAAAAAAAAGTTGAGAAGGTGCGGCAATAGAGGGCGCTGTTGGAGCTACCGCGGAACATTTTCGACAAAGAAAAGATTGACGCACATTGATTAGAATCGACACGCGCACTGACCAGAGACTGACTTATTTATTTCTTTGGCCTTACAGTTCTCCTGTCCAAGTTATAAAATCTGGGGAATAAAATTTTGAAAAAAAGCAGATGGATTCATCATACTAGAATAAAACCTGCACTACGATGGGAAGTCGATTCTAAAAAGCACTGTGATAATTACAAACCGCTGGAATAATTTGTTTTGTTGAAAAGAATAAGAGTAAAAAGGAATCTCGCATTGAACCATTTGGGGGGATAATATGCGCTTTTTGAAAAATACTGTTTCAAATAATTTTCTTTTAAAACAATGCACTCAAAGAAGTTGTATTAGGGACATGTACGATAATTACCGAACGACTTACAAATCGTGCTAGGGCTGTACCGAAATGCAATGCAATTAAAATGACAAAAGTAGCGCTGTCAAAATGTTGGCCTCAGTCAAAATATCCCTGGTGACATCTGATTGTCTGACGTACAGTTATGGGGTCAAAGGTTAAAATAAGTCAAATTTCAAAGAAGCTCAAATGACAAAAGTAGCGCTGTCAACATGTTGGCCTTGGTTTAGTATTTATAAAAAAAAAAGTCAATGGTGCATGACCTCTTTGTCTGATCTACAGTTAAAGGGAAGATACAACATTTGCAAACATCAATAAAAGAAATGATCAAATTATCACGAAATACCTTACTGAATTGCTAGGGATTGACAGTCTTAAAGCATCCTGTAAAATGGTGGCTCCTGGTGTGCTGACATTTTCAAGAAAAACCTGTATTTTTCCAACTCTGGTCGGCCGACCAACGTTGGAGAAAACTGGCTTTTTTTTCTAAAAACTGCTCCTAATTTTTCATATGTAGTTATTCCGTATTTTCTTTGCAATTGATTACACACTTGTGCCAGGGTACAAGCCTGCTAGACTAATTCTTTGACCTTACAATTCCCTAAAGTCTTTACATTTCTCCGTTTTATCTTAAGTAGGGTCAGGGAACCAGACTACAAGAACATGATTTGTTGTCTTGGTTTTTCCAGCATATACAAGCCAAAACTATAACATACTAATCCTCCGAATCGATTTATTTCTGAAAAGTGCAGCAAAAGCAAATGTTGTACATTCCCTTTAAGGGGTAAAAGGTCCAAATAGGTCAAACTTTAAAGAATCTCAAATAACAAAAGTAGCGCTGTCAACATTTTGGCCTTGGTTCAATATTTAAAAAGAAATGTCAATGGTGCATGACCTCTTTGTCTAAGAAAGTAGCGCTGTTAACATGTTGGCTTTGGTGATACATTACAGCATTTCCATGGTGAGCACTTCATCTAACTTACAGCTATGGGGTCAAAGGTCAAAACAATGTCAAGCCAAAGTGTGTTATATATATGGTAGCAGACCAGTAAATAAACTTCCATAGACCCCAATGGTAAATGCTCACACTTCAAAAATTCGGGGAAAATACTCACAACTCTCCAAGGTGTTCGAGACACACATCAAATTAAAGCTTATTTCATCATCTTTCATTTTCTTTTCAATTTTCGGGGGGTCAACAGATGACTTTTAGGAGAAATTTCCATCGGAAGATGATCACCCCTAAAAATAGTCCTGAAGCCCATCGCCATTTTGAAAAACGATGCCTACACTCCATTGCAAAATAGAGCGCCTTTAGGGTCCAAATTACATCCAAATTACACAGAACTGCAAGCTCCCAGTCCTGTGCACGGCTTCCACCCATATTTTTTACAAACCCTCAAGTTCATGGCCCACAGCATGCTCAAATACTGAAGGTTTGAGGGCATGCAAATCGTGATTTGGCCGGCGTAGGCAATTTCGGACCGATTTACTGGTCTGCACCCATATAATATATGGTAATTCTTGAGAGAAATGTTATCCTGTTTGCTCTATCGCATCGCATGCGATTATACGGGTAACCCGGGCTCCTACCATTTCGTGCGTACAGGTCTCAGAGTACCAGCGTACTGTGCGTGCGTGAATTCACAGAAAGCTTGACAAGTAAGTACCTAACATCCACGAAAAATAACTTAGAAACACTACGTTTTACCTAGCTTTGCTTCCTTTCGTTTTTCTCCAGAAAATATTGACGATTTGGATTAAATGCGTACCCAAGAAAACGATTTGATGGGGTCGCTGGTCGAAAAGTAGGTAAGTGAAAATCATACGTCGCATCATCTCAACAAACATTGTTATGGTATACAAATATTGAGTGGCTCAGCGTGGAATGGGAGGAATATTATCACAAGGTAAAATCTGGATTTTTCCATTCACGAGGCGAAGTCCAAATTTTACCGAGCGATGATATTCCTCCCATTTCACAATTGGAGGCCACCCAATATTTGTTTGATATAACTGACATACAGATCCTTGTCATTTGATATATTTGAACTTTTATTTTAATACAAAATTGGTGGAAAATGTATTTTTCTCTTCCAAACTACACCTTCACGGAAATGTTTGAGCCCAACGCTGTAGCGCTGGCTCTTTCGAACAATACGCACTACGCGCAATGCTGAATGCACACACCAGCATGCATTTGCACACAAATCCCGCGTTAGTTGAAAAAAAAATGATCCTAACTGTTCAATAGTATTTCCCATTCCACATGGGGGAATGGAACTTTTTGAGCCCCGGTGTGAATGGGAGCAATAACGAATGTCATGTGATGTGAGTTCCACCGATCAAATGACAAGGATCTGTATGTCGGTTATATAATGTAGGATATCACCTGGTGCTACTTACCATGTCATTTATGGTGCTCCACACTGGGTCCATAATCAATGTGTCCGTTTTAAATCTGGCCGGGAATTGAGTCCATATGCCACAAGGTTTATTTTAACTCGGCCCACTGTATGTAGTAGTTATGCTTAACCCTAAAGGGGCCGGGTTATTTTGACCATCTCTCAGCCGGGGGGGGGGGGCCTAAGATCTCAGCCATCGAGTGACGAAAATGTTTAATGCTCAGTACATGCATAGAGCAACTCTTCATAAACATACCCAAGAAATTTCATGACCAAAGGTCAAAGGGTTTTGGAATTATGGCTAATTAATTATTCATATGTATGAATGGTAATTCTGGTCTGTGTACACGACGTATTTGGGAAAATTCAGTTTTCACGGTGCGTAGCGCCGGAAACATTTTCGCTGCGCGACAACCCCTCGTCCGATTTTTATGTTTTTGGTGTCAAAAGATGTGCAAAGCTCGAGGCTAAAAAGTTATAAAAGCTCGGGTCGCGAAAAAAGTTTTTTTTAAAGGCTATCGTGGAAAAAGTCGAGGGGAGGGGCGGATTCCGCCCCCGGCCCTTTTAGGGTTAAATATACCTACAATTAAAATACGTGAATGCGTTTCTCAGAAAAGAATTATATTATTTTCTTTAGTAAATTATACTTCCCTCTATCGTGTCATACCGATAATGATGAGGTCACATCTAAAATTCCGATGGAGCATAACATTTATATACAAAGTGCGTTCAACAAGTAGATGAATTTCTAACTTCTCAAAACGTATAAAAATGCGTCTTCGCTAAAATTCCAATAGCCTATATTACGTACATCATATCATAGTGGTCTGTTGCGTGGTTTTCCATATTTTGCATATTAATCCTGAAGTCAGGCAGGGGTTATTTACCTTTTTGGAAAGAGACCCTGTGTGTTGAAAGTCAGGCCACGACGACCACGAAAAACATGAATCCCACCTATTCCTGTGCAGTCTCGCAACCTCAAGAAATATTATCGCGGCCTACTGGTTCGGAACCCCTGCCACAAGGAATCAAATAACCAATCAAAAAAACCGAAAAAAATCTTAATATTTTTATTTCAGGGCCGGGCACAATGTCTACCTTTATCGGAGCTCTGCTAGATGTCTCCGGCTCTATGAAGAGCAGCATTGGCGACGGAGTGGATGAAGAGGGCGGGACGTGGGCACAATCAATATTTACAGTGATTGATGACCTAGTTAAACACGACGTATCAAACGCTAATCGCATTTTTGCAGTCGGTTTTGGCGCGAGCAAAGGAAAAGACATATTTGACATTCTAGGGACAATTCAGGAGGTCCAGAGACACCAGAGCGAAGAAGGCGCCGATAGAGGCCCTGCTGAATACCAGACCATTGAAGAAGTCTTCCGCATACTGGAGTCACACGGTGCGCGGACAATAAAAAAATGGGCGGAGAAAGATACGATAAGGCGGGCAGTATCTGAAAACGAGGCGCAGTTAATCCTTGAGAAACTTACATCAGACGAAGAGTTTACAAGAAAGTTTGTTTACGATTATCTTCCTAAAGCTTGTCGTGACTGGGAAGTCCCTCGAGTAGGAGGCGGTGCCGACCAATTCGTATTAAGTTTTTTCTTTTCAGGGGTACAACGTGCGTATTCATCCGCCGCTAGTTCATTCGTCCAGGCTACTACTGAAGACATCGAGGAAGTTGTCAGAAAAGCGATCAGTGAAATTTTGCTGAAAGGTGTTAGTGTGAGATCTGTATTTAAAGTACAAGACGCGGCCAATATCATCCGAGGATGTATTGACGAAAGGGAGCTCACGACTCAGAGAGCGCGGGAATTACTGAAGATTGTCGAGCCATTCATTTATGGTTACACACCATTATATTCAACATTAAGAGAGGCAGCAGGCATATTATCGGGGTCAATGGAAACACACCCAAACCATCACAGATTACTGTTTATCATGTCTGATGGCTATCCGTCAGATGGTGGCAGCAATACATCTTGCATAAGCAGAATTCAACGGCAGCTCAAAGATGCAAAGGTCACCGTAGTGAGTTGCTTTATTTCCAGCTCATCATCTGTTGAACCCCGGCGACTTTACAGCGTTGCCGATGAAAGCTGGGAAAAAGGGGCCAATTTCCTGTTCGACCTGAGCTCCAAGATACCAACAGAGTTTGTCACTAGGGCAATATTCATCAAACACGGATGGCAGATTGATATAACTAACAACGAGACCAAGCTGTTTATGCACGTAAATCATCCTGACCATTTGAAAGATGCCTGCCGTTTGGCGCGAAACGCTATCTGTTTCCAGGATTCATTGTCCGATTTGCTCGTGTCTGTCGATCTTGATATTTACATCAACCAGAAGAACTCGGGTTTCACAGCACATCAACAGGTGGGTGGCACCTGCTATGCAAACGCTTCAGCAGCAGTCCTTCATCTCGCCATGCACAGGATTCGCGGCCGAGACGGTGGGTATCCAGACTTTGATGAGCTTCGAGACGTCATGGTAAACCGGTACGGAGTTGAAGGGGCCAACACCCTCCGCGTTTTACAGGAAGTCTGTCCGCGATACAGATTACGTTGTCAACAGGTTGATGTCAATGGAGTCAAGAAGGCCATAGCAGCTAAGCGTCCGGTTGTGGCAAGGTTTCGGCTCACTGACGAGGAATGGACCAAGTTCGGAAGGTTTTACCGGAAGAACCCAACAGGCACTCTGAAAAAGTGCGACCTCGACATCAGTAAAAGGAGACCAAATGCCGAACTCAAAGGACACGCAGTCGTGTTGACAAGTTTCAACAGCGAATGCCTTCGTCTGATGAATTCATGGGGAGACAACTGGGCAGATATTGGATTCTTCAGAGTTGAAAACGCCGAGGTGCTTGGTTTGGAGTTCTTCGACGTTTATTGGACATTGAGCGACTTGAGCCAGAGAGAACAAGATTATTATGATGTCCATGGATCACAGGTCGCTGAGAAGCTTATGAAGTCACTGAAAGGTCTACAATTATCAGTTTTCACGTGCCCTTCATGCCGCCAGACTTCAAAGGTTACCGAGTTCACAGGCACTTTGTCGCGGGCAAGATGTCCCAAATGCATGGGCGAGTTCTCGAGTCAAGATGCAGACGGAAACATTCTGGCATTGAACGTGTACCTCACCTCGCTCAGCAGATAGACTTATCGCGATAATGTTGGCAATATAACCAGGTTACTGGCCAATATCAGATAGGGTTTTACAAACAGTAGTTGCTGCAAGGCCGTTCAATGTCGCCATAATACAGGTTTATGCACCAATAGTAGATTATAAAGAGGATGACATTGACAAATTCTAGGTAGGCGAAACTTGCAAGCAGGTGAAACACTCCGACATTTTGATAAGGATGGCTGATTTGAATTGCAAAGTTGGTTCACAGAAGGAGGGGAACGTTGCCTGAATTTACTGCCTGGGTGAAAGGAAAGATAAAGGAAACAGGTTTATCCAGTTTTGTGAGATTATAGTCAATGTGGTCTTCAAAGAACTTTTTTTTAAATCGTAATCAGATTATAATTATGATAAGCCATAAGTATAAAAACAGCGATACAAATACACACGTACCAGGGTGCACCCATCGGATCCGACCACATGTTACTTGTAATGAAAATATCAGTGAAACTGAAAAATCCAAAGATAAGTAGAAGAGAAGTGCCAAAACCTTGTCAAATTAAGAGATGTAGAAATCAGAAGCATGTTCAGTCGTACTATACAGAGCAAGAATTCAGTTCTTAATGTGGAAAGAGAAAAACACGTACCAGCAGAAACGGCCATTGAGGAGAAATGGAAATGTGGTAGAGACAGTATGCTTGAAGCAATGGAAGAGGTTCTTCCGAAGAGGCAACGAGTGAAAAAGCAGAAGTGGATGACAGATGAGATCCTGGAGTTGATGGAACAGAGACGAACAAAGAGAAGAAAATCTCCAGAGTATAAAGAAATAAAGGGGAAATGCAAAAAAGCAAAAGAAGAATGGTTTGAGGAGAGGGTGAAGAGCTGGAGTTATATGAAAAGAAACAATACATGATGTCACTGCTACAGATTGTCAAGAGATTCACCGACAAGAAAACAGGAATCAAGAACGATGGGCAGAGTACATCAGAGACCTGTATGATGACCCTAACAAAGAAGAACAGGAAACATTAAGAAGAAAATGGAGAAGGCCCGCCGATAACAGCTGGAGAGATAAAAGATGCGATTTAGAAAATGAAGAGCAACAGAGCACTCGGATCGGATAATATCACAACGAAATGTTTACAAGCCCTAGATGATTCTAAAATTGAGACTCTGACTGACCTGTGCAACAGCATTTACTCATCTGGACACATACCAAAACAGCTAATGAGGTCAACATTTACTAGCATGCCAAAGAAAGCTAAGGTACCAGAATGTGTCGACTACAGAACCATCATCCTAATGAGTCTTAAGAGTTTTACTACACAAAAATTATCGAAGAATCGAAGATGATATCGATATCAATCAGACTGGATTTTAACCTAACATTGGCACCAGGGAAGGATTATTCAACCTTAAGACAATCATTGACAGTTAGCAATTCATAAACCAGTGTACATCTGCAATTGATTATACCAAAGTGCTTGATCGGTTGTACCAAACAGAAGTAGTGAAATTGCAGAAAAACGTCAACATTAACAGCAACGACTTCAATCTCATACAGTTTCTGTACTGGAACAAGACATCATGTTATGTGTGAGGTTAGAGGATGGTCGCTCCGAAGGTTTTCCTATCAAGAGTGGAGTACGTAAGGGTGTCGTATCTCCCAAGCTGTTCAACATTTATACAGTGCAAATATTTAGAGAGATCCAAGATCGTAAAATAGGAGGCAGAAACATCAATAACCTCCGCTAGCTATGCTGCATCGGTTGCAGAGACTGAAGACTTCTTGATATCAATCGTAACAAAGTACGACCACAAGTAACACATGAGTACTCCACATGAACCCGAGAAAGACTAAAGATATGGTAGTAAGCAGAGACACGCAAACTCCTAGAAAACTAGAATACGAATCAACGGATTGTATCATCGAGCAAGTAAACAAATCATCTTGGCCATACAATCACACCAGATGGACGTTGTGAAAGAGAGATAAGAAAGAGAATTGGCATAGCGAAAACGAACTTTCTGAATATAAAAGTTCTACTTACAAGTAGCAACTTAAACCTCAAATGAAGACTACTGGACTATACATCAAGAATCCATTAAAGGACTGGAAGCGCTGGCATTGTGGGGCTTTACAGAAATATGCTGAAAATATACAAGGATCAAGTCACAAATGAGGATGTTCTGGTCAAAGTAAACATAAACAGACTAATGAACAACATAGAACAAAGAAAGTTACAATATTAGCAGACATCTTGGGGTGGAGCGGCAAGACGTATGAGGGATTTGTGAGAGACCAGCACATAATGGAAATCTCTGATTGCTCACCTGCTGGCAAGCGGAAAGCTCCTATACTTAACGCGATTAAGAACATTGGGCAAACGCGTTCAATTGTTTAAACTGATTTACCTCCTAAGGTCGATGATAGAGCCCTCTATTGTTCAGTGGACCTTCAATCCACATAGAGGGTCTCACCACGATGGTGGGAAAGGCAGTTGGAACTGTGAGAGAACTGGTTTTCCCCCCGATAAAGCAGCAAACATTGACTGATGAGAGCTTACAGACTCTACTCTGTTATAGGTAGGTTGTATCATCAACAACAGATCCCTGACCAAAGTGTCTTATTTCGTGATCAATCTGGAAGCATTGTATTGCTTGTGCTCAGCTTTCACACCTGTAAATATGTATGTATAATCTCAAATCATGAAAAGAACGGATCATTATCCTTGATTGATTTGGAATAATTAGAAACTGAATGTCAATGAGTGTTAATTTTTTGATTCAGTACATTTGTTTAAATTTGACCCATTTTACAGCTTGCAATATGTGGGAGGTTTAATCTGAGATAGATCAGGTAACCAAGCTAATAATTCTGTAGCTCAGTTTTGCAACATTGCCACACAATCTACACTTTGAGCATGTGGACTGTCAAAGCATTTATATCTACTTGTATCATGATTAATTATACAGTTAAATCTGTTGCTAGTATGTACATACATGTACCATGTATGCTGATGATTCGTATGATTTTAAGTTTAGATATTGTCAAACAAAGATTCTGTATTAATGTTCTACTACATAGAATACGCATTGATATGTCTGGTTACATTGTAATTCTCAAATGAGCACATTTTCCTGAAAACATGATGATCATTGAAGGCATTGTGTATCGAAACATAATTATGTTGAATTTGCAAGATTGACGTTGTCACTGTTAATTAAAAGGAAAGGGAAAAATGTAATTTTGTTTGGGACCATAATTGCTTGTATTGTATCACTCTAGACTTGGCAACATTTGGAAGTTTAATTTTGTTTTGACAATATTCAGTGGAAGTATCTCTACATGTATAGTAAAAATGGACGTTATGCACAAGTTATACATGCATTGAATGTAAAATGTGTTTATGTCTGTTCTTTTTATAGACTATGAAAGTGTATTTTTAAAAACACAGTTGTATGAAGTAAGCAGATCATATATTGCAAGTACATGTAGATTGTGCATCAAAATTTGCTATATCGGATCAAGTGTAACCAATATCAATTCCATGCAGTTTGATGGAAGTGCAGAAAAAAGGACTCTCTTTTGTAATAACCAATTCAGTCACTATGTGTAATGTGTTGCTTGAGAAATGCAGATGATGTCAATATTAACTGTTCTCTCAAAATGTTAAGTGGTTGCAATTATTAGTTTAATGAATTATGGATTTGGATTTGTAAAAAATATCTGACAAATTCAAATTCGTTATGTCTGATGAGTTAGATTAAAATGTCTGCTGCATGTATATTTGCTATCGGTTAAGGTGAACAGTTATCACCTAGAAATTGTACTTAAGTTCCAAATCGTAAAGGAAAAGTTGCTGAGAGTTACTGCAGATTGGTTTGTGAAACTGCATTGTTTAAAGTTAAGCCCAGAATTTATACATGCCATGATGTTAACTATGGCGATTATTTTTGTGAGTAGTTCAGGGCGAGTAGTGTTTTTTTTTACTCGATTACTCACAAAGATATCACTCACAAATAGTCAAGTACTTGCGAGTAGTTAACCGAAATCCCATAAAAGCAGAAAACAGGAATACGTTGGCATGACGTTAAGTCGATATCCCTACTGTTCGGCATTTTGGGTCATTTACTGGAATATATAGTTTTGTGGACAAAATGGAATCCCAGGGAGAGAGACGTTGAGGGAGTGATTCCCTGTCTGCAGGGGACGTATTAAGCCATGAACCCTAAACCCTAATTTGCTATTTGCTAGTACCTGTTTCTACTCGTGTCAGGGCGAGTACTCGAGTAGATGAAAAGCCACTAGTAGAACAATGAGAAGCTTAAACTACTCGCAAGTACTCGGGTAATCGTGTTACTCGCCCAGCGGTAATTTTAAGCAAAACTAATGAATCAGTATTGTTGTTTCATAATTAGATTTTTCTTAAGAGAGGTAATTGTAAAAGGAAAGGGACAAACGTATTTTTTTATTGGGGGGACTATATAATTGTTTGTATTGTATAACTCTTAACTTTGCAAGATTTGCAAGTTTAGTTATCTTTCGACAATGTTCAGTGGAATTATCTAGTAGAAATGTACACCATGCTTACCTTGTTCATAAGGATGTTTATGTTTGTTCTTTTTCTTGACTATGGAAGTGTATTTGAAAGACTCAGTTGTAGTAAGAAGCAAGTCAAATCTTGCAAGTACATGTAGGTTGTGTATTCAAATTTGGTTTATTGGATCAAGTCTATTTAATTTCAATTCCACGCAGTTTGATGGAAGTCAGTGCAGAGAAAAGACTCTCTTTTAAGATCAATTCGATCACTATGTGTATTGTGTTGCTTGAGACGTGCAAATAATGTCGATATTTACTGTTCTCTTATAATATATTCAGTGGTTAGAAGTATATTAGTATAATGTGTAATGAGTCTAGATTTGCAGGAAATGTTAGACAAATTAAGATTTCTTATGTCAGAACAGTTTTGATTTTTGCCATTGGTCTACGTGGAAAGCTATCACCAGGAAATATAAAGTAAGTTCCGAATCTTAAAAGGAAAAGTTCCCCTGAGAGTTTCTGCAGATTTGTTTGGGAAACTGCATTGTTTAAAGTTAAGCCCAGAAGTTACACATTCTACATGTATTATGTTAACTATGTCGTGTTTTGGTTGTTCTAGTAGGCCTGGGTGAGTAGTCGATATTCTACTCGAGTACTCACAAAGAAATTACTCACAAGAAGTCGAGTACTTGCAAGTAGTCAACCGAATTCACATAAAAGCAGAATATGAGATATACTTATATTGCTTATAAGTGATTACTTACAAGCAAATAGCTTGCAAGTCACACCACATTCTCCAGCACTGAGATATCCTTACTGTTCGACATTTTGGGTCATTTACCTGAATTTTTTTTTTTTTTTTGGACGAATGTAATCCCAGGGTGAGAAAGGTAGAAGGAATGATTCCCTGTTTGCAGGGGACGTACTATGCCGTGAACCCTAAACCTAAATTGCTACTCGCTAGTACCTGCTTCTACTCGTGCCATGACAAGTACCCGAGAAGATGAAAAACCACGATTAGCTTAAACTACTCGCAAGTACTCCAGTAATCGAGTTATTCGCCCAGCGGTAGTTTTAAGCAAAACAAATATACCAGTTTTGTTGTTTCATATTTAGATTTTGTTTAAGAGAGGTAATTGTTAAACGAAAGGTAAACATGTATTTTTTGTGCGACAATATTTTTTTGTTGTAATGTATTACTCTAGACTTTACAAGATGTGCAAGTGTAATTTTCCTATGAACATGTTCAGTGAAAGTATCTAGTAGAAATGTAAGTTATGCATAGATTGTGTGTACAATTTGTTGATGTCATTTCTCTTTCAAGACTACGGAAGTGTATACAAAGATACAGTAGTATTAAGTAAGCAAGTCATATATTGCAAGAACCGTAGGCTGTGTATCAACATTTGGTTTATATGATCAAGTGTATTTGAGTCGAATTCCATGCAGGTTTAATTGAAGCGCAGAAAAAGAACTCTCTCTGTTTTTAACATTCAATTCAGTCACTCTGAATATTGTGACACGCAGATGATGTCAATATTAACTGTTCTCTGTTCAGTGGTTACAAGTATTAGTATAATAACTATGAATTTGGATTTCTAGAAAATATCAGACAAATTCAGATTTGTTATGTCAGAAGAGTTAAATGAAATGTATGTTGCATGTATATTTGCCATTTGTTTAAGTGAAAAGTTATCCCCTGGAAATTGTTCTTATTTAAATTCCAAATCTGAAAGGTACAGTTGTTTAGAAATTTCACAGATTTGTTTGTTAAACGGCATAAAATTAAGCCCTGAAGTTATACATGTGATCATGTTAGCTATGTCGTATATTATAAGCCAAACAAATGTACCAGTTTTGTTGTTTTATAATTGGATTTCGTTTCAAGGAGTAATTGTACCACAGGAGCTTGTACAAATTAAGGGGCCGGAATTGTAAATGCCAAATTCACCGCCTTGGGACAGTTATAGCGCCCTCTATTGGTATAACAGTTTTTGCATACCATTATGGGATGGCGCGTGAAAGGACGACCGGGGAACTCAAGTATATTTGCTTATTTGATAAGGAACTCTTTATTATGAAAAGACGTCTTCTCACTTTAACCATCAATCTCGAATTCCCTTCAACTACTGAAGAATGAATCACACTTAGAGACTTTAGAACAAGGGCGGATCCAGAACACAATTTTGGGGGGGGCCAAAAAAATTTTTGGTTCCCCCCAAAAAAGTGGGTCAAAAAAATTACGGCGTGGGGTTCGGGGCCCGCTTAAGGGCCCCGAAAAATTTTTGGATTCTAGATGCTCTGTGGTGTGATCTGAGGCGATTTCTGACCACTTTAACCAATGTTTTTTTTGAGGAAAAGATGGTGGTGTACTCATTGCCCAGCCTTTATTGCTATGTCAAAAAGTGGGTCAAAAAAATTACGGCGTGGGGTTCGGGGCCCGCTTAAGGGCCCCGAAATTTTTTTGGATTCTAGATGCTCTGTGGTGCGATCTGAGGCAATTTCTGACCACTTTAACCAATGTTTTTTTTTTGAGGAAAAGATGGTGGTGTACTCATTGCCTGCCGTTATTGCGATGTCACATAAAAAAAAAAAAAAATGATTTCGTTTTTGGGGGGGGGGGGCCATGGCCCCCTTTGGCCCCCCCCCCTGGATCCGCCCTTGCTTTAGAAAACACTGATCCTACGAATGCCAATGAAGACAATATTGTAATGTTCTCCATTGTATATTATTTTCACAAAATAATGATATTTGTATCAAATGCTACGAAGGTATTTACAGCCTAACAAATAAGGTAAAACTAAAGAAAGTAGATACGCAATCATAGCGCATTATGCATTTGTCTTTTTGGGACCCCAAAGTAATAAAAAATCTTAAGATTTTGTCTCAGGCTTTTACTCAAACGTTTTCTTAGTCATTGATGCCCATTCAAATCGTGTGAATAAGAAGTGTTTTTTTTTTATTCAAAAGCTATTTCCTGGCAATTCCAAAAATAACAGCGTTGCTGTTTGAAAACCGGTTTTCAAACAGCAACGCTGTTATTTTACTCCTTAGCCGGACTCAAAGTATCATCCGAAAACCATTAACCTTAAACTCACCACAGTGACCTTGACGTTTGGCCCTTTGACCCCAAAACCGCTCCCACCTTACCTGTACCCAAAGGCGAACCCCTTTCGCAGTTAGACATACAAATCTCATTTCTCACTTAAGTTATCATCCTGAACCCATTAACTGTTAACTCACTACGGTGACCTTGACCTTTGACACGAAAATCACAGGATATTATAAGTCATTGATGCCCTTGAAATCCTGTAAATCAGAAGTGTTTGTAATCAGAATCGTTTTTTTTTTCAAAAGCTATTTTTCGCTCGCATTGGGGTTTGTAAAGGCCTTGTAGACTTAAACCCCCCCCCCATTCCTGGCTACACCTGTGAAAGATAATATTTCGTGTTTTTATATTTCTCCAGAAAATAGGTATATTGGCACAATAAGGAAATAAACGATATGAATAGCACTGCTATGAGGTGAGTAAACTAACTGTTGGTTGACGGAATCTCAAATAATCGTTAATTTTTGAGTCCCCATTAATGTGCATCGATATCAAACTTAGCACAAGAGGTTCTAAAATGCCCAAAATGTCATAGTCGTAGTGTTTCACAGTGACGAATACCAGATGACTACAGACAGGGATAACCGACCCAAATGTCATGTATCACTTTTTGTCAATTTCATACAACACCGCACACACACAAAGTCAATTGAACTACCGCATTTTGTCCAACACTTCACGAGTGTCGTAGATTGCCCAATCGTTGGGTAACGTATTTCTATACAAAATAAACCCCAAACTCGTTCGAACATGGTCTTGCGACCAAATTTATGTCTTATTGAAATATATTATCCAACGATTAGGCACTATTTTGTGGTGATATGCAAAACTATAGTGGATTGGTGCAAAATATGATGATTGATTACATTTGATGATATAACATGAAAGTTGGCCATCAGTAAGGACATCTTTTTAGCTAGAGCATTCCAGATTTGTAGCTTATATACCACAGATTTGTACTTTGAAAGCAACACATGTAGAATAACAAGCAATTTTCAAATTTTTCAAAATGGCTGCCATTGCTTGTTATTGTACGAATATTTTTTTTCAAGGGACAAATTTGCGATGGCCCTTAGCCTCATATCTCTCTCATGACATTGTGTGCCAACTTCATCGTGTGCCAGCTCGTGTGACATTTGAGTGCGTGCCAAATTCCATGCTTTATCTTATCTTCAAATGAACAATCCCATCACCAATCTGCCGTAACATGCGATTAATCCTTGAACAAAGCTTTGTTCTTGCATCCACAGTTTGATAGGGAATAATAATATCTGGGATAAGAACTCAGAAAATTCTGCTTTACAAAATCCATAAGAAACAGCGCACTTTACTAAAATTATAGCAAATAATTACCATTTCGCACGCAATAAGTGCTCGCTAGTTGATATTTCTTTCATGTTACATTCTAGTTTTTTTTGTCATAAATTCATCCGGATGCCAACGAATATTCTTTGCAGTTTTGTCCTATTTGAAACGATCAAGTTTTAAGATCGCAGGTTATTTATTAGCTACATAAAAACCCTAGAATAGAATTTTGTGCACTCTTATTTGGGGGCAACACCTTTAAAAAATTTGAATAGTTGAAAAAAACCACCTAATGAGGTTATTTAGAGACTTTGCCCTTTTCAATATCAGTGAGGAGTTCTAAAACGGGAATATAGCTGATAAATTGAAACGTCTGATTACAAAACCACTCAAAAGTTGTGTCAAACAACGTCTTTTTGAACTGCGCACGCAAACATTAATGAGATATGTTTTGAACAAGCGTGACCTCGTGCAAAGGTAAGCCCCTGATGCGGGACCGCAGGTTTGTAAACCAATCAGGGATGAGATCGCCTTGTATCTGGGCAGATGTTTAGGCTGTTGCAGATTGAAGTTGTCTGGCCGAGCTTGGTAAGCGATTTGTTCACATTAGCAAACGGTACGTCTTGTTGAAGTTTCAAGGATGTGGGAAATATAGTTTACCATTATTACAAAATCAATTCCCAGTTCACACTTCGTCCACTTTGTAGGACAGGAAAGCTTTTCACTACGACGTCATTGAATTATGCCGGAAGGCTTATGACGCGTCTACCAACGCGACCCAGAAAATCACCTAAGCACTTCATTTTGCACAGGCAGGTGAGTCCTAGTAAACAAAATTTATTTAGAGGGGAAATTGGAGGGTTGTTGATCACTGAATTCCTGCAACCAAGGTCTATCATTATAATATTAGATTAGACGAGCACTTCGATCCAAGTACACATTGGACAAATAGCCTAAGTCAAGGATTTGGGCAAACACGTAATAATAGCTACTTATATATCTTAGGAATGTATTAATTTAACTGAGAGTACACTGACGTGCCTGTGAATTGATAAAGGGGGACATTTTAGGAGAGGAGTCTGAAAAAATAGAAACGGAAGAAAATCGTAACAAAACAAGAGCTGTTTCGGTGGACATAACATTTCGACCATGGGTTGGCGCGCAGCGAAACACTTTTCGGCGCTGCGTGCAGGCGCGGTTCTAGAACTAGAACCCCCCCCCCCCGTAGAACCGCGCCTGGCTGCGCGAGGTAAAGACTGAATTTCTCTATAATTATGTAATGTACACAAAGCAGAATTAAACTATAATGTGTTGGGAGGGGGTGTCATCTGTGAAGTCGCATTTTGGCAGTGCCATTGCAAGATTGAGATGGCGTCAACAGCTTGCAGTCAGGCAGATTGTTGCAAAATATGATAGAATTGCTCATTTGATGATAAAAGCTTGAAAGTTGGCACACAGTAAGTACATGTCATTGATTTTTTAGCTTAAGGGCATTGCAGCTGTGTACTCTGAACAAAAATGTATGTAGAATAACAAGCAATTTTCAAAATCTCAAAATGGCTGCCATTGCTTGTTTATAACCTACCTACATTAATCGTCACCGTTTTCACGAAGAGCCACATATGTCAAAAATTACCATTTTTTCGATTTTGATTTTTTTTCATTATTTTGCTTTAAAACAATGTACTTAACTATTTTGACATGTTTCTGTAAGCAAAACATCATTAATTTCCAAGTTACATTAATGTTGCAAGGGGCCAGAATCTCGATAAATGATTTTTGCGTTTTCACGAAGAGCCACATGCATTTTGGCCCCTTGAACGCGTACAAAACCCATTGCACGGAAATACGTAAAAGTAGGTCAAATGAGATTTGCGTTTTCACGAAGAGCCACATATCTTTGTTACATTTTCAGCTGCGCGCGCGTACTCACGCGCGCCTATGGAAATACACGTTGAACAGAAAGGGCCAATATGTCGGAAACCTGAATTTGCGTTTTCACGAAGAGCCACATATCTTTACTTATTAATTTTCACTAATTAACTGCTGAATTAAGTCTTATTACTGGGTTCATGTAAAAATTCAGCTCACACAGAATAGTGTGATGGTTTTCTTGCTTCACAAAGTTGTTGTAAAGTGGTATTTTTTGCAGTTTTAAAATATGAGAAACTTCTTTTGCGATTATCTCGAAAACACTTTTTCTTCAAAATCGACAAATGTAGCTCTTCGTGAAAACGGTGACGATTTCTTTACAAGGGACTTGGTCCTACAGCCAAATATCTCTCTCGTGACATACTTTGGCCAAATTCCATGCCTTTACCATCAAATTAACAATCTCATCATCATTCCGCAGTACTGTTGGCCTAAATTTGGAGCACGATTACGAAAGAAAAGCTAATCTCGAAGTTTTCTTCTTAGACTTAGACGTCTCTCAGCCTAATAGTCACAAACGGGGCATTGATCGCGGTGAAATGTATTACAATTTTATCCTGTTTGTTAGTAAAAACGTCATACACGCGCAAACACTACTGATATCCAGCGACCATTGGATAAACGCTCGAGTTGGGTTAACTTCCGGTTCCATTCGTGCTATGCTACACTGTGTGAAGTACGCATTGATAAAATGAGATGTCGTCTCACTAACGAACAGGATACCCTGCTCCATTCCCGCAAAATCATTATGCAGTACCTGCTCCGTCTCTAAATAACTGATCGCTATTATACTGACCGGATAGCGCTTCGTGCCGTGGGGGTGAAGTCACTGGACGCCATTTTGACACTCCTTTTGACCACGTAAAAATATATTCAAAGTCACGAAATATAATTGTATATTTGAACAAATATTAACATGATCAAAATAACACTGTGGGCAAAATGAATCAAAAAATCGTGTTTGATGATCCTAAATCATTTCCTAAACTGATATAATTCTGTGGTTTTTTTTTTGTTAAGCGGATTCGTGCGTTATGGGCTTTTGTGGGAGTTTCAAATTGGCTGCCGCGTGTGTGCGAGGGCGTCACGGTCTTGTGTTCACCCATTGGTTGAAGCGCTACCCTGTCAGTGTGATACGGATCAGGGGTCATATTCATGAAACCTTACTAAGCCTAGTTGGCTACTAAAAAGGCATGTAGTTGTTTACTAAGCCTAGTTTGTAACTAATTGGTGTTCATGAAACATTACCAGCGTTAGTTAAATTCAAAGTTTCTTACTAAAGTTTGTATTGATCCAGGGCAACTCTAAGTCACTAGTTAGCAACTATATCATTTTTTGTTGTGCCAGACTTGGCTGTTTAGGTGGCTTTCCCCCTTCGGTTGCATTCTTGGACTTAATTCTCATACTTTACAGGTATTTTTTTGACTCAGATTTTAATTTGGATTAACTAATTTTTATTTAATCCAACAAATCTTGCACGGTGTTGGATGAGAATAGCCGCCCGTGCATCTTTCTTTTTCTTGTTAGTGTTTGCATCCTTATGCTTAGCATCAAATATATATTTAAATATAATTTTCGAGATTTGCCTTGTAGCTAGTTCAAGGTGTAACACAAGTATTTGCAACAAAAGATTAACTTAAAATTCGCAATATACTACGATGATATTAGTGTTCAACTTCACATGAAATAATAACTGGTGGTGATTCCTAGAATTGACATAAAACGATAGATTTGTGTACTTATTTTCGAACGATTTTTCCACGACTTTTACGTCAGCTTCACCAGTGACCAGTACTGACCTTTCAGGCATCAATATTATGGCATTTTTTTTCACTGACATAAAATTCAGATTTTATTCTGTTATAATTTAGCATTTAATTCATACTGAGCATATTTTCTGAAAATATAACATTGAAAAAGCCATTTTTTTGGGGGGGGGGGCTGCATGAATTTCACTGCTCTGATTGTAGCGTCCTTGTACGTAATCGGACTAACTTTGTTTAACAACGGCGACGCTTAGGCTTTTGCAACCACAAGCACAACATTTTTTTAAATAGTTGAAAAAGGCAATCAATCTTATGGGGCTATTTGCAGTTTCCTTTTTTACAATATCAGTGAGGCAACTTTAAAAGGGAATAAAGCTGGAAAGTTGAAATGTCTGAATGAAAACCACTTAAAGGTTGTGCCAAACAACGTACTTTGAAGCTGCGCACGCAAATATTGAACAAGCGTGACCTCGTGCAAAGGTAAGCCCCTGATATGGGACTGCAGGGTTGTAAGCCAATCAGGGATAAGATTGCCCTGTATCTGGGCGGATGTTTAGGCTGTTGCAGATTGAAGCTGTCGGGCCGAGTTTGATTCGATGTGTTCGTGTGGGCAAACGACAAATTCTGGTTAACTTTTCAAAGCTGTACAAAATACAGTTTAGCGTATTTACAAAATCAAATGCTAATGCCAGTTCACACTTCGTCCACCCTGTATTTAACAGACAAAGGACAGGGAAGCTTTTCACTGCGACGTCATTGGATAATGCCGGAAGGCTTGTGACGCGTCTACCAACGCGGCCCAGAAAATCACCAAAGCACTTCATTTTGTACAGAAAGGTAAGTCCTAGTAAACACAGAGGGGAAATTAGAGTGTTGTAGATCACTGAATTCGTGCAACCAAAGTTTTTCATTCAAGGCCGAGTCTGTGTATCACTAATAATATTAGATAAGAAGAACACCTCGATCACCAGTACAAATTAGACAAATGTGTCAAGGATTCGGGCAAAAATGTAATAATAGCTTCTTATACTTTATAAATTGATTAATTTAACTGAAAGTACAATGACGTGCCTGCGAATTGATAACGGAGGAAATTTTGTGGAGAGGAGTCTTGAAAAAGAAAAAGAAAGAATATCGTAACAATACCTGTTTCGGGAGACTTAGAAGTAGAAAAAAATGATTATTGCATGGTACCACCGTATGTTTCAGTTTCATTTTCTCGTCTGTCTTTTGTGAGCGTTTTCACGATGGATGATGTATCGATGATCTTGATCATTCTGAAGAATAAAGTCAGTAATCTTCGTTTCTCGCAGATTTACCCTGCCTCGGTTTCCAAAGTACACCATAATGTCAACAAACACGTTATCCTGTAGACCTGTCTTGGCTGATTGGATCTTTATGTTTGACTGATCCCTTTCCTTCTTTTTTGAGTTTGACCATCATCGCTCTGTACACTCTGGTACTGTCCACGAACAATTTAGCATCATTTATTTCAATGCCTCTTATTAACGACTTCAGTGGCGGTGAAGTCCGTAGTGGATGGCAAGCATGGATTTCTTCGTGTACAACGTTCCATTTTCCCTTCTCAGTCCTGCGTAAAATTGCAGTTTATGCTTAATGCTTAGTGAATCACTGAATGCTCAACAGATTTTCCTGTATGTCTTGCCAATTCGTGTAATCTGTTAACTGCATATTATTTGTATTTGTTTCCTCGTGTAAGCAGCGTCAGCATCACGAATAAGTTCAGATATTTCATCTTCTGTCAGGAGACAATCGGTGCTTCTTGCGTCACATCCGCCATTTCGCAATTTGCATTTCGTGCAACGGTGAGAATATTTTAATTCGTTGAAAGATAGAATGTTCCGTTCAACTCGGCTTCGCCTCGTTGAATAGAACGTTCAATCCTTCAACCCATGAAAACACCTGAATAAATCCCCGTCATCTGATTAGTGGATCGTTGATCACATGTCACTGAATTATTCAACCAACGCATGGAGCGCGAGCGGCGCACAGCGCAAAGCGTCTTAAAAGTTCTATTGCACGGTGAATAAAACTTCAATTACGCGGTTTCAGTGCTGCCAGTAGAGGCGCTGTGATACGAATCTATTTCACAAAATGCGGACCTTACGCGAGACTGAAACACTGTGTGTTCTCCTAACAGAACATGAAATATCAGAACTTGCAGGTGATACTTGCAGGTGACGCTGCTGACACAAAGACGCAAATAAAATTGCTTCCAAACGATTAGACAAAATTGCAAAACATACAGGAACATCTATTGAAGCAGTATACTGATGCAGAACTGAGCAACTATACTTGTCGCCTCGTGAAATTGAACATTTCAACTGTCACCTCATGAAATTATTCCTACCATTGTACTCATCAACATTTATTATTTGTATACTATTTTAACGTGCCGTTCGCGGTCAATTGACTTTTAATAGGGACTTGCTAGGGGCAACACGGACATGGGACAATACTGGACAACAATTAAGTAAGCACAGGCTTATATTTCCTGGGATTATTCTTTGATAATCACTAGATGCAACACACGAGTCGCTGGCTCCAAAAATCTCTTGTTCCTTCCTAGCCCAACGCTCAACTGCCCCAAAATATCAGACCATGCCGTGCAAGCGCGCGAATATGACGCGGCTGCTTAGCAACAACAACAACTGGACCACTCACCGATCATGTGCCAAGCGCATGATTGGTCCTGCCGCGCTCCCTACGCCACCACCTTCTTACAGAGAGATGTGTCCTCACGTCAGCGAATTCTCAAAAAGCCAATCTAGCGACCATTGTTCTCATAAGATTTACCTTGAAAGCACTAATCTTTCAATTAAGTTGGGCAAACAACTTTTTCAGAATTAAAAACAACTTTCAACACATCAACTTTAAGAACACATCTTTCTTATTGATCTTCAACTTTAAACTTGTTTTTAACTTTCAAATAAAAGAATCCTCTGAACTACTCTGCCTCGAAATTAGTTCAATATTTCAAATAGGAAAAAGGAATCACTAAATGTATGTTTCTTTTGCAGCCTTGCAACTTCTGATATAACTACATGGTTTACAAAACAATTGCTTAGTTTTATTTCTATTTTTCTTCGAAAGATAACACAAATGTTACTGATTATACTTATATCAAGCTTAAACTTTAAAATAATTTTATAAAACTGAGCGAATGACATCATTGATTGGGGCAGCTATGCGTCTATTATGAAACGCTCCTGGATGAGTTGAAAGGCCATTTGCCCATGAACGTCCAAAACCTCCTTGATTGTGCGCTCAATTAATCGGGAGCTCTTTGTTGGGTCTGTCTGGACTCCGGCATCCATTATCACCGGGGTCGGCCTATTCGCTAGGCTAATGATTGGTGGGCAAGGGGCTGCCGGGGCGTCACGGCCTCACGTTGTGTCAGAGGTAGAGTGTGGAAATCCCTTACACTTCTCCGTTCTGCACTCCCTGGCCAGGCTCAAGGCTTACCATATCACAGTCTCGTCCTGGCGTTTTGGGGACCTAATCAGGCTCCTGGCTTCCAGTAACTGGTAGTTGGCTCTCCGTCGGCCTCTGATTCTCGCTGTCTGCGGACTGCCAGTGCCGGTCCTAGTCTTGTTTCCGCACGAATATCTCGGAGCAGTAAGGACAATTCGTCTTCTCTCTAAGCCGATGCTGCTCGTCAACGTGGTGTCTCAAACCTGCGTGTGATGCAAACTCCTTCCTGCATTCTGCACATCGATTGAGTCTGGTGGGCCTCATCTGTTCGCTCGTTGATCAGTTCCTTCTGCGTTCCAACCTTGGCCTGCAGCAAGACAAAATGAAATTAAGGGACATGGTTAAGTTTACACACCAATCACAAAACCTACCAGGGGGTTTGTGCTCTGGCCTGCTGGGTAGTAGCTCTTCAATAGCACCTGCGCGGGGCAATGCAGTTTGCGAGCTTTTCTTCGCCTCTGTGCTCTGTGACTCCGTGTTCTGCTTTACAGGCCGCTCGTCTTCAACAGAACTTACAGAAGTTGTATTTTCTTTGACAGCTGTTCCTACTGACTCAGTTTCCACTGTAGGGTAAGACTGTATGGTAAGCCCGATGTCTGTTGCATCTACTGCAGTGAATGCTGCTGTTGTCTTTCCGTCGCGAAGAACCATTTGATCTATCCCTGGGTTCATGAGACGTACAGGTAGGTACCTCATCGGAACCACTACTGACTACTGATGGTGCAACCACGATCTGTCTCAAATTGGCCAATGTTTTCGTAGGCTCAATAACCCTGCAGGTAATTGTCATATCACCATCATCAAGCCCCCTGCAACAAGCATCCCCGACCAGGGAGGCATCACGACCGTTTCCAAAATAGTCACACGGCTTAATTACCCCGCAGTTAACTGTTATATCACCGTCCTCAGCAGCACTTCACTTCCGATCGAAGCTCCTATGAATCGGTGTCTCGCTCGATTCCCTAACATCTGTAGTTCTGCTTCTACCTCTCCGGCCACTGGCAATGACTTGCCGTCCGCCAATACCACTTTAACGTCAGTGTCATCCGCTGTCCCTTGGCCCTCAGGCACAGCCTCTACTGGTGTTCCTGGTTCTGTGGCTCGTTTTGTTGTCCCTGTCAACTTCTCTGGTCCCTGTCCCATTTCTCTCGTCTCTTCCGACCCCGACTGTGGACAGTTTCCCATCATGTGATCAACATTTTGTTCCATGACTGATAACGCCACCAACTGATGCTGTAAACTGAAAATCCCTGATGGTCTGATGTGAACAACAGGTTCCTCCACCCGAAATGCCTCGACGGTAGCACTTCTGAGTTGCTTGAGATCTGAGGAACGGCGTTCCTTCTCGGCTTTATATAGAGCCTCGAGTTCCACAGCCGTTGCAACAGTTTCATCTAATGTAGTTGTCCGCATTTGGATGATGCTTGTCCGTACTTCCTTAGTGAAGAGTATCCAAGAAGTAATCACGGCCCATTCTGTCGTGGCTATCGTCAGGTAGATCACAATAAACCTTGTCTACCAGCTGCCGAACCTCCTACGCCAATTCCACAAGGCCTCCCGATGGTTTCTGTCGGCGATGCCTCATCTGGGCTCGATGAAGTTCCTTCGTCCCAAGAGGGTCGAACCGGGACTCTAAATACTTGACCAGTCGCTTTTAGTCGTTTGCCTCGGCCTGCAAACTACTCATGTTGTGTTGTGCAGATCCTGTCAGTAGCACAGCAAGTTACAGGTATTTCTCCTTGTCGTCCCATCCATTTATGGCGGCGCACATCTCGAAATGCTTCAGGTATGACTTCCATGGTCCCTTGCCGTCGTAGCGGTCAGGTTTGATGATTGGCCGCTCCTTTCCCCGATGAGTCTCCTTTGGCCTGGTATCATTCGCGGCTCCTGAGTCCGTGGCTGTTGTTTGGCTGTTCCGAATTTCACTTATCTGTTGGTTAGCTCCAAGATTGGTGGTCTGAAGATGATTGACTGGTTGACTGTTACCCTTCAGCCCCGCATTCTCTCCTTCCAAATCAATTGCCAAGTGAAGAGCTATTATGGTCACGATGAGTCAGTCTCTGGGCTAGCGGGCTCGACCGTCTTCCTATCACATGCTGGAAAGTTTCCTGAGGTGGCTCGATGAGCGAGACACTAGCTGGTCGTTTACTTTGTTCAAGGTTTTCCAACCTTAAACGATGCAAGCCTTTTGTTGGGCCCAACTTGTTCCTCTCCCACTATTTACTTCATGCATTCGGTGCGTCCCTCTTAAACCTAATTGGTCTCCAGTTTGAGGCAGACTTCCCCGAATATCCTTCCCAGCCTGAATCCAGCCAGGTGTTTCGTTCGCTAGTCTGAATGATTTCTTGCCTGTGATTCCCCTCATGTCTGTATCCTGCTTGTGGGGTTCCACGATCAACTACAGTAACGCCACGATATATAGGGGCACTTCGTCCGAGAGGACAGTGGCACCTAGGCCTGATAACTCTTTCCCAATGCATGTATTCCCTATATTTATTCCACTTTATGTATTCCGGGGGTCATTCTGCGTGTGACTGGACCGAGATCTGGCCAAAGTTTTGGGCAAACTTTTCTCGGGACAATCTCACGTACTCTCTTTCAAGGGCATTGTACAAGTCTAATTTACTCAGCATGGAATACCTCGCAGCAAATCACTGCTCGCCTAATATGCCATTATGTGCCTATCAGAAATGCTTTCCAAATTCAAATGCATTTAGTGCTCTAGCGCCGCTTGTTTCTCCGGCCGGAAGGGGCAATGTGGGCGGACTAACTCCGGGCGGATTGACTCCTGGCGGACGGACTCCGGGCGGACGGACTCCGGGTGGAACGACTCCGATCCGGGCAGACTAACTCCGGGCGGAACAACACCGGGTGGAACAACATCGGGCGGAACGACTCCGGCACGTTTATCCGTGCGGTATACTGACGCACACACCACCGTAGTGATTCGCTGACAAGTTCCCCCGGTCGTTTTCACCACTGCAGTGCTTCGCTGCCAATCCCCCCCCCCCCGTCGTTGAACGCACTGGCTCAGTTTTCTCCACTGCTGTGCTTCGCTGCCAACTCCCCCCCCCCCCCTTCGTTGAACGCACTGGCTCAGTTTTCGCCATTGCTGTGCTTCGCTGCCAACTCCCCCCCCCTCCCCCCGTCGTTGAACGCACTGGTTCAGTTTTCACCATTGCTGTGCTTCGATCGCTGCCAACTCCACCCGTCGTTGAACGCAGTGGCTCCGTTTTCTCCTCTGCTGTGCTTCGCTGCCAACTCCCCCCCCCCCCCCCCGTCGTTGAACGCAGTGGCTCCGTTTTCGCCATTGCTGTGCTGCGATCACTGCCAACTCCCCCCGTCGTTGAACGCACTGGCTCAGTTTTCACCACTGCCGTGTTTCGCTGCCAAGACCCCCGTTGATGAACGCACCGGCTCGGTCCCAAAAACAATCCCCAGTGAAGTCCAATATGGTGCTGAGAATCCACACCGCTGCCTCCAGGGTATCGTGCCGTTCACGGTCAATGGACTTTTTATAGGGACTTGGTCTGGGCAACACCAACCTCGTCCCCAGTGCTTACTTTATTTCCAACCGCGTTTCCAATAGTAAACCCTGGATAGGAAACTTTCTTCCTGTATCCTGATTGGATACCGCAATTGGCTAGTAATGGATTTTTATCGTGTACTTGGTGCTATATATTCACAACGTGCAGTACGTGTTTTCGCGATCATTCGTCCACGCCTTCTCGAAAATACTAATTTCCTTTCCAATTTGCTCATATTAATATGAAATATGACACTGCATGTTGTCTTGATAAGATCGTAACAGTTTGATTTCAAAAATCGTGTTTTCGTAACTCACGCCGTGCTCGCGCTGCTACGAATTGACTCTGTTTTTACCCCAGACACCGCATACAAAAACAAACGCTAATGTGTAACGCATATCCAGGCACCAGACTGTTCCTCATTTGCATACGTGTGCAAAAATCTTGCACATGCAAATGATCCAATACCAGGGTGAGAGAGCGGGTAGTGGTGGGCGCGTACTGCTCGACACCCTGGGGACGAGGTTGGGGCAACACTTACATTTTACTGTATCACTCACTGTCTCGTTTAATCCGTTCTATCACCAGCCGCGCCAATATGACGCGCGGCTGCTAAGCAACAACAACAACAACATCTGGATCACGCACTGATCATGTGCCCAGCGTATGATCGGTCCTGCGGCGCTCGCTACACTATTTAACAGTTAGGATCATTTTTGTTGACGCGGTATTTGTGTGTAAATGCATGCAGGTGTGAGCGTTCAGCGTTGCACTTAGCGCGTATTGTTCCAAAGAGCCAGCGCTACAGCGTTGGGTTCATACATTTTTATTTGGATGAGAAATACATTTTCCACCAATTTTGTATTGAAATAAACTTTCAAAAATATCAAATGACAAGGATCTATATGTCAGTTATATAAAACAAATATTGAGTGGCTTTAAATTGTGAAATGAGAGGAATATTATCGCTAGGTAACATCTGGACTTGGCCGAGCGAACTTAGAAAAGTCCAGATTTTACCTTGCGATAATATTCCTCCAATTGCACTGTGAGCCACATAAAAATTGTATGATATTTATAAAACATGTTATTTAAAGCTATAGTCCATCATTTGTAATTAGTGCATTTTGTTCGTTTGAAGCAACAAGCGTGTTCAAAATCTAATGAATGATACTGAACAACTTACTTGATGAAGTTTCAGCTCAGCTTCAGCTGTATATTCCGAGAAAAAAACAGCACTCTAAGATCTCAATTTCAAATCGAAAGTTACTGAATCATGTTTTGAATTGTTTTGAATTGCAGCTATACGCGACGTCGCGCACTGATCCGACGAATTATAACAACCGCCCGCGCGTGTGCGTCGTTCCAATACTTGTGCGCGCTGCGCTGAATAACAACACGAACTACTAATTTAAATTTTCCTACGGTGCTTCTTAAGAATCACCGTTGGAAATGCCTTCTTTCGTTGATTACTTCAAAATGACAGCTTCCCAGAAAGAATAATTTCACAGGGAGTTTACTTTTCGGATGGCTGCAAATGATGGACTTTAGCTTTAAAGCTGTAAACGTACACTGTTAAATTTACGGACTCCGTAAAGTGAAATATTCCGTATTTTCAGCGTAATTTTACTGACTTTCCGTAAATGCAAATATTGATTATGCTAATTAGCGTGATTACAATCAACCACATCGGCCCAAACACCTACACATAATATAGTACATCTACGTACATATTGTTATTTCACCCACAACCGTGTACACATGTCAAAACTCATGTAAAGGGTCTGTTTATTTTACGGAACGAAAAAACTTTTCCCGAAATTTTGCTGCAGGAAAACGGAACGCTATTTTCGTGCTGGCAGCAAAATTTCCGGATCGCCAACCTTGATTAAAGGACATTAGTGATTTTTCCGTGAATTTCACGTGATGCCAATGGCAGTAACGTCCTGGTGTGAGCAACGAGATTATCACGTCATGTTCCATTCAAGAAAACATGGGGGACTGGTAAACTATTGACGTGAAAACCACGTCATTATATGGTCAGCCAGAAACTTGAATTTGATGATAAAAAATTCGATTCATGTAAAGACGTAATTCTCACTACATAATTACGTCAGTCATACGACGTGCGATGATATGTTCAGCTGACAACGTCTTCACGATGTCAGTCTGCTATCAGGAAGATGCGTGACTCATCATTTCGGAATAAAACCGCTCCGACACCAACATCACTGGTGTCAATGGCTATTTTGAACGCCTTGTCAAACTTTGTGCAGCCAGAACTGGGCCGTTTGTGAGAATGGCTTTCAATTTCTCAAATGTATTTTGGCATGAGTCAGACCAAGCAAACTTTACATTTTTCTGTAAAGGTACAGTCAGTGGAGTCACAATAGTAGAGTATAGTCAGTGGGCTTGCGGTAGCCAATATGCAATTTTGGGTACATTCTTTGAAACTCTCAGGATCACTAATAGATACCTCAAAAATGTCGAAACCACTTGATGCCATTTTGTCTGACCCTTTTATGGGTGGGGCCATGACTTTAAAAAGTGGGGGCTCCGTGCGCAAAAAAAAATGATTGTGATAATTTCACTTTTCATTTTATCATTTTGATTGCTCACCCGAGTGCTACATCAAGAGGAAAAATATCCAGTATTTTGCCTCTTCGGGGTGGGGCCACATTATGTAAAAGCGGGGGGCAAATGTCATTGACAGAAAATCGAGCTGTAAAGGGACACCTCTTCGGTGTTTTGGGTTTTTTTTTCTCCATTCAGTACAGTAAATTGGGTGGACAAAATTTTTACCTGTCAAATGCATTTCAGGAATATATTCTTTAAAACTTTCAGGATCACCTACTGACACCTCCACAAGGCAAAAGAAATTACTTGGTCCCATTTTTTTCCCAACGCCCCCATACGCTTGCCTTTTTGAATTACCAAATGGCAGCCATTTTAACTTTAAGCAACTATCCTACAATCCTGAATACGATGATGATCTTCTTGGTAGTAGACTCAAACTGTAACATTTTGAAACTTCAACATGACCGCCACTTATACAGTTTATACAAAACTATTTGCACTTATTGGAAAAAAGTCTAATAATGACAAAGTTCAATCAGTCAAAGAGCAATAAGTTTTCAAGCTCAGATTATTAAGCGAATGAAATATAAATCACTTGTAATTTGACGAAAGTTTGATGAGGCATTTAATATCCATGACCGTATTCAGACAGAAAGCTTGAGACCTACAGGTATCTTTCTATAGTTTCACAAAATAAATCCAGATCTGGATGGATTACACAAGATTTGTTTTATTTAGTACTTTTGAATATGGCATATTATTGAATATATGTACCAAATGTATAATTATTGTGATTAATGCTACCTCCAGATTAGATATATCAAAAGGAGGTAGAATTAAATCCTGCTCCCAAACAGATGCCTGGCAATTTTCTCTTAAGATGTGTCTTGGTCATGCATAGGTGGACAGCTTGGGCAACTTGACTGAAATAACTGTATGATATACCGAAAATAGCATTGCTATATCAGTGTGACAGCTTTCTGACTACGAAAGTTGTGATACAACCATAGAGATAGACCGACACGGTAGGCAAAAACGAGTTCACCCTTTTTCAGACGCAGACTGCTCAAACTTGGAGAGCCATATTGAAATTGTTTTAAGATATTTCTAAACTACAATTGTTTGCTTGTAGGCCCCCTATATGGTTAAAATGCCATCGAAAAAAAAACCTTAAATTAAGCCATATACACAAAAACTGACAAATACCAGTTGGTCCACACATATGTATGTGGGCATCGTAATGACAGTTCTTCGTGCATACAGTGCAATTTTTTTGACCAAGTTTCATAGACTTGCATGTGGACAAACTGGTTTTTGGCCGTTTCTCTGTAAATATGTCTCCCCACTCCCCACCTAACTCTCATTGGGAAGCACGCATGTCAACAAAGCGTGAAATCATCAGGAATCAGGTCTATTTTACCAACAAGATTGTTCCTGCAAAGCCAAAAACCCAGTTCAAATTACATAGGTATATTATATATAATACAAATCGTGTGAAATTCACCCAGATCTGGATTTAACTTGTGAAACTGTGGGCAGGTATAGTCTCAGAAGTCAAACATTTTGTCAATTTGTATGTGTACAATTATCCAGGATAGATGTTTAAAATGGCAACCCTAGGGGCGGAGGACAAATTGGTCTCATCCTCCTTCTGCCAAAAAAAACCCCCTCTCCCTAATGAGTTTCAAAGGCCCTCTCACCTCTTGACTTAGACCAACTTTAACGGAGTAAAACCAGTTGACACATTCGGTGAGTCTCTATTGGCAAACAACATAAAGGGAATTCTTCCAAATGAGTTTTGATACTCAGAGGGACACTGTGTTTGAACTCCTCTTTGAGGACAATTTCTTTTAACTCCTCAAATTTCTTCTCAATTTTGAGAGATGGATACCATCGATCAAACACGATTTCTTTTTTCTCAAGCGAATTTGACAAAGGTCTGGCCGGTTGATATAGTAAATTTTCGAAAATTCTGCCCATATTGCACTCAACCAAATCAAAAACGTCAAAGTATTTGCTTTAAAGAGGTTGTGGAATGTTGAAAGTCGTTTTTTAATATTTGTTTTTATTGTAGAGTAGACCCATACATATCATAATTTTGTAATGTGCGTTTATATAACTGAAATTCATCGAGTTCTTTGCTGGTCGGCGATCGCATAATTGAAATCAACAGTCGTCGGGGTTCTTAATGCTAACTTCGTAAAGTCAGAAAAATCGTGACGTAATAAACAAGACTCATTTATACAACGGCTGTTTACTGCTGCCCAACGTGCCCCAGCAACATGTGACTCGGAGTCAAGCAGTGAAAACATCAACATTTTTTCAAAGACTCGCAGAGATTAATATTCCTTTCCATCGCTTTTTGGATGAGTATATTGATCAAGGAAACGGTGACCTCCAAGCTGTTCTTACGTATAAAATTGAGCCCGAACTGCCGTGAGAAAACACAGACCAGCGAAAACACGGAAACCGCAACTAGTCCAGCTGAAAACGCCGGATTACACGGCTCTGATGAGTGGTAGGTCTACGAAAAAATATAAATTTTTAGATGAGCATCAAAAGTCCTACCGCAAATTTCTTCCTTATTTACAGACAATTCCCAGGTTTTTCTGGTGAATATACAGGGTGTATCAAAAAGAAGTATACACTTAGAGAAATGTATAAAAAAAAAAGGATGTTTTATAATTTTTCAAAAATCTGTCACTAAATATTGATGGACCAAGGTCTTACGCTTTAATTGCCACCATGTCAATCTTCAGCTGTTCCGCATGAGTGAACACTAGCTATTTACATTCATCAGATTTGAATTGGCTTGCGCACAAAAGTGAAATGGTTAAAACATAATCAAACACCGTGGTAGGGAAGTTTAGACTTGTGCTTTGTTGCTCACAAATTTTCATGAAAATTGGATTAACCCTTAGTCCTCCACAGGCCCACCAAGTTTGGACTGAAGTTGCGCCTTCCTCCAAACATTAACAACAGCATGACCTTACAAGTCAATGATTAGGCCTAATGGTAATCGTCATGAGGGAATGCAACGTTTGCACTTTCTGAAGCAAAGGTCCGGTTGGGTGGAAATTTGATCGGTACCCAAACTGAGTTATGTTATAGATGAAAATTCAAGTAATGTCATCATCAAATGTCATGTGATATCCCTTAAAGGGGCATTTTTTTCTATTATGGGCCTATATCTACAGAACTCTACATGTTCCATTTGGTTGTAACTTGACATGTACGTATAATATGCTGTTACAGATGCCATTTGTATAGTGATGTCACTAGTTATTCATCATGTGCACAGAGTATTTCAAATATCCGAAACAGCTTGTGATTGTCCACAAACACATTTCTAGTTTCGAGCTTGTTTTTGTTTCAATTTTTTTCCCCCAGGGCGCCGTTTTTGCCCCTCCTCCACCCACCTGATCCGCCGCAACTCAATGTGATACACACAGATAATCTATATACTTTGTACTCGTAAGGTTCAAATATTGGTTTTCAGTGATTAGAAGCAACATATGTTTTTGGTTTGTTGTGGGGGGGGGGGGGCAATTATATTCTAATACGATAATGCGTATCTAAGAAAAGGAACATATAAGTTTCTACAGTAAGTTATACTTACCTATATAATGTTATGCCGATAATGTCGAGGTCACATCTAAAATCCCTATGGGCCTAGCATTGATGTTACAGTTCGTTCATCAAGTAAATGAAGTGGAAGTTCAGAAGTTGAAACTTCTCAAAACGTATACAATGGAACACCGCTATCTCGAACACAAAATGTATACCGTCTTTGCCAAAATGTAGTCTCGCGACCTCAACAAATGGTAGCGACCTACTTGTTGGGAAACCCTGCTATAAGGAATCAGATTACCAATCAAAAAAACAAAAAATCTTCATATTTTTATTTCAGGGTCGGGCACAATGTCTACCTTTATCGGAGCTCTGTTGGATGTCTCTGGCTCTATGAAGAGAAGCATTGGCGACGGAGTGGATGAAGAGGGAGGGACGTGGGCACAATCAATATTAACAGTGATTGATGATCTAGTTAGACACGACGCATCAAACACAAATTGCATATTTGCAGTCGGTTTCGGTACGAGAAAAGGAGAAAACATATTTGACATTCTAGGGACAATTGAAGAGGTCCAGAGAAAAAGGAGCAAAGGGAGCGCTGAAAACCATATCATTGAACATGTCTTACTCATACTGGAGTCAAACGGTGCGCAGACAATCAGAAAATGGGTGGAAAAAGAAACGATAAAGCTGGCAGCATCTCAACACGAGGCACTGTTAATCCGTAACAAACTTAAATCAAGCAATCGGTTTACAAGAACGTTTGTTTACGATTGCCTTCCTGAAGCTTGTCGTGACTGGGTAGCCCAGACCCCTTCAAGAAATCCAAAGAAAGGGGCAGTAATCGGAGGTGTTGCCGTTACAGGGGTAGGATTCGGAGGTGTTCTCTTTGCAGCAAAACTCATGGGTGCATTAATTCCAGTGGGAGCAGCAGGAGCTGCTCTCATTCAAACGGTAGGAATCAGAGCTATTTGCACTCCAGCGATAAGATTCAGCAATTATCTCATGACAGAGGCATCTTCAGTTGGTCAACGAGCGTATTCATCCGCCGCTAGTTCGTTCGTCCAGGCTACTACTAAAGACGTCGAAGAAGTTGTCAGAAAGGCGATGACATCAATGTCAGACGATGACTTCAATGACCTAAATGAAATAAAGATTAAAGGTTTAAGTGAGAGATCTGTATTTAAAGTAAAAGAGGCGGCCAATATAATTCACGGATGTATTGACGGAAGGGAACTCACGACTCAGAGAGCGCGGGAATTACTGAAGATTGTCGAGCCATTTATTTATGGTGAGACACCGTTATATGCAGCATTAGAACAGGCATTAGTCTTATTATCGAAGTCAGTGACCACACACCCATTCCATCACAGATTACTGTTTATCCTGTCTGACGGACGTCCAAACGATTATGGCAATATAAGCAGAATTCAATCGCAGCTCGAAAAAGCCAATGTCACCGTAGTGAGTTGCTATATTTGCAGCTCATCATCTGTTGAACCCCGGCGACTTTACAGTGTTGCTGATAAATGCTGGGAGAGAGGAGCCAAATTCCTGTTTAAACTGAGCTCCGAGATACCAACAGAGTTTGTCACAAGGGCAATCTTCATCAAACACGGATGGCAGATCGATATAACTAACAACGAGACCAAACTGTTTTTTGCACGTAAATCATCCTGACCACTTGAAAGATGCCTGCAGTTTGGCGCGAAACGCTGTCTGTTTCCAGGATTCATTGTCCGATTTGCTCGTGTCTGTCGATCTTGATATTTACATTAACCAGAAGAAATCGGGTTTCACAGCACATGAACAGGTGGGTGGCACCTGCTATGCAAACGCTTCGGCAGCAGTCCTTCATCTCGCCATGCACAGGATTCGCGGCCGAGACGGTGGGTATCCAGACTTTGATGAGCTTCGAGACGTCATGATAAACCGGTACGGAGTTGAAGGGGCCAACACCCTACGGGTATTACAGGAAGTCTGTCCGAAGTACAGATTACGATGTCGACAGTTTGATGTTTATGGAGCCTATGTGGCCATAGCAGCAAAGCGTCCGGTTGTGGCAAGGTTTCGGCTCACTGACAAGGAATGGACCAAGTTCAGAAGGTTTTACCGAAAGAACCCAACAGGCGTTTTGAAAAAGAGCGATCTCGACATCCGTGTAAGGAGCCCAGATGCCGAACTCGGAGGACACGCAGTCGTGTTGACAAGTTTCAACAGCGAATGCCTTCGTCTGATGAATTCATGGGGAGACAACTGGGCAGATATTGGATTCTTCAGAGTTGAAAACGCCGAGGTGCTTGGTTTGGAGTTCTTCGACGTTTATTGGACATTGAACGATTTGAGCCGGAGGGAAAAAGATTATTATCGTACGCATGGATCTGAAGTCGCTGAGAAACTTATGAAGTCACTGAAGGGTCTACAAGTATCAGTATTTACATGCCCTTCATGCCGCCAGACTTCAAAGGTGACCGAGTTCTCAGGCACTCTGTCGCGGGCCAGATGTCCCGAATGCAAGGACGAGTTCTCGAGTCAGGATGGAGACGGGAACATTCTGGCGTTGAACATATACCTGACCTCGCTAAGCCGGAAGACTTCTCGCGATAATGATGGAATATAAACAGGCTACTGGCAAAAATCGGACAGTGTTTTACAAACAGAAGTTGCTGCCAGACCGTTCAATGTCGTCATATTACAAATGTATTGACCAACAGTAGATTATAAAGAGGACGACATTGAGAAATTCTATGAAGAGGTAGGCGAAGCTTGCAAGCAGGTGAAACACTCCGCCATTTTTATTAGGATGGCTGATTTGAATTGCAAAGTTTGTTCACAGAAGGAGGGGAACGTAGCCTGAATTTACTGCCTGGGTGAAAGGGAAGAGACAGGAAACAGGTTTATCCAGTTTTGTGAGGAACATAAGCTGATTATAGTCAATGTGGTCTTCAAACAACTTCCCACAAGACACGTGCTCAAGCCCAGGATATATATTTTTTTATCGTAATCAGATTATAATTATGATAAGCCATAAGTAAAAAAACAGCGATACAAATACACACGTACCAGGGTGCACCCATCGGATCTGACCACATGTTACTTGTAATGAAAATATCAGTGAAACTGAAAATTCCTAAGATAAGTAGAAGAGAAGTGCCAAAACCTTGTCAAATTAAGAGATGTAGAAATCAGAAGCATGTTCAGTCGTACTATACAGAGCAAGAATTCAGTTCTTAATGTGGAAAGAGAAAAACTCGTACCAGCAGAAACGGCCATTACGGAGAAATGGAATGGTGGTAGAGACAGTATGCTTGAAGCAATGGAAGAGGTTCTTCCGAAGAGGCAACGAGTGAAAAAGCAGAAGTGGATGACAGATGAGATCCTGGAGTTGATGGAACAGAGACGAACAAAGAGAAGAACATCTCCAGAGTATACAGAAATTGATAAGGAAATAAAGGGGAAATGCAAAAAAGCAAAAGAAGAATGGTTTGAGAAGAGGTTGAAGAGCTGGAGCTATATGAAAAGAACCAATACATGAGGTCACTGCTACAGATTGTCAAGAGACTCACCGACAAGAAAACAGGAATCAAGAACGATGGGCAGAGTACATCAGAGACCTGTATGATGACCCTAACAAAGAGGAACAGGAAACATTAAGGAGAAAATGGAGAAGGCCCGCCGATAACAGCTGGAGAGATAAAAGATGCGATTTAGAAAATGAAGAGCAACAGAGCACTCGGATCGGATAATATCACAACGAAATGTTTACAAGCCCCAGATGATTCTAAAATTGAGACTCTGACTGACCTGTGCAACAGCATTTACTCATCTGGACACATACCAAAACAGCTAATGAGGTCAACATTTACTAGCATGCCAAAGAAAGCTAAGGTACCAGAATGTGGCGACTACAGAACCATTATCCTAACGAGTCTCCGAGTTTTACTACACAAAAATGATCAAAGACATCAATCAGACAGGATTTCGACCTAATATTGGCACCAGGGAAGGCTTATCCAGTCAAAGACAGTTAGCAATTCATAAACCAGTGTACAGCTGCTTTTGATTATACCAAAGTGTTTGATCGGGTGTTCCAAACAGAAGTAGTGAAATTGCAGAAAAACGTCAACATTAACAGCAACGACTCCAATCTCCTACAGTTTCTGTACTGGAACAAGACATCATGTTATGTATGAGGTTAGAGGATGGTCGCTCCGAAGGCTTTCCTATCAAGAAAGGAGTACGTAAGGGTGTCGTATCTCCCAAGCTGTTCAACATTTATACAGAGCAAATATTTCGAGAGATCCAAGATCTACCAGGATGTACAAAAGGAGGCAGAAACATCAATAACCTCCGCTAGCTATGCTGCATCGGTTGCAGAGACTGAAGACTTCTTGATATGAATCGTAACAAAGTACGAGCACGAGCAACACATGAGTACTCCACATGAACCTGAGAAAGACTAAAGATATGGTAGTAAGCAGAGATACACAAACTCCTAGAATACTAGAATACGAATCAACGGATTGTATCATCGAGCAAGTAAACAAAAATAACAATCTTGGCCATACAACCACACCAGATGGACGTTGTGAAAGAGAGATAAGAAAGAGAATTGGCATAGCGAAAACGAACTTTCTGAATATGCAAGTTCTACTTACAGCTAGAAATGTAAACCTCAAATTAAGACTACTGGACTATACATCAAGAATCCATTAAAGGACTGGAAGCGCTGGCATTGTGGGGCTTTACAGAAATATGCTGAAAACATACAAGGATCAAGTCACAAATGAGGATGTTCTGGTCAAAGTAAACATAAAAAGACTAATGAACAACATAAAACAAAGAAAGCTACAATATTAGCAGACATCTTGGGGTGGAGCGGCAAGACGTATGAGGGATTTGTGAGAGCAGCACATCATGGAAATCTCTGTTTGCTCACATGCTTGCAAGCGGAAAGCTCCTATACTTAACGCGATTAAGAACATTGGGCAAACGCGTTCAATGTTTAAACTGATTTACCTCCTTAGGATGTTGATAGAGCGCTCTATTGTTCGGTGGACTTTCAATCCACATGGAGGGTCCCACCACGGTGGTGGGAAAGGCACATGTATAAGAACTGTGAATAAACTGCTTTTATCCCCGAGGAAGCAGCAGACGTTGACTGATGAGAGCTTACAGACTGTACGCTGTTAGGTAGATTGTATCCTCAATATCAGATCCTTGATCAATGTGTCTGATTGCATGAACAACCTGGAAGCATTGTATTGCTTGTGCTCAGATTGAACACCTGTAAATATGTTTATATAATCACAAATCACGATCAGAGTACAGATCACATGTTATTATTGATCTGGAATAAATAGAAACTGAATTTAAATGAGTTTTCAAAAAAAAAATTGTATTCAGTACATTGGTTAAATTTGGACCCATTTTACAGTTCACAATAATGTGTGAGGTTAAATCTGAGATTGATCAGGTGACCAAGCTAATAATTCAGTGGCTCAGTTTTACCACATATCAAGTGTTTTTTTTCTTGTAACATTGCCACATAATCTACACTTTGAGCATGTGGACTGTCAAAGCATTTATATCTACTTGTACCATGATTAATTATACAGTGGAAACTGTTGCTAGTATGTACATACATGTACCATGTATGCTGATGATTCGTATGATTTTAAGTTTAGCTTTTTGCAAACAAAGGTTCGGTATTAATGTGCTGCTACATAGAATACGCATTGATTTGTCCAGTTACATTGTAATTCTCAAATGAGCACATTTTCCTTTGTGTCTGGAGACATGATGATCATTGAAAGCATTGTGTATGGAAACATAATTATGTTAAATTTGCAAGATTGACGTTGTCACTGTTATTTAAAAGGGCGAAAAATGTGATTTTGCTTGGGACCATTATTGCTTGTATTGTATTACTCTAGACTCAGCATGGTTTGCAAGTGTAATTTCCTCTTGACAATAATTATTAAGTGAAAGTATCTATATAGTAGGAATAGACGTTATTGCATAAGTTATGCATACATTGAATGTCAAGTTTGTTTATGTCTGTTCTTTTTCTAGACCATGAAAGTGCATTTTAAAAACACGGTTGTATTTAGTAAACAAGTCATATAATTGCAAGTACATGTAGATTGTGCATCAAAATTTGCTATATCGGATCACGTGTAACTAATATCAATTCCATGCTGTTTGATGGAAGTGCAGAGAAGGGACTCTTATTTGTAATAATCGATTCAGTCATTATGAGTATTGTGTTACTTGAGACATGCAGATGATGTCAATATTAACTGTTCTCTCAATATGTTCAGTGGTTACAATTATTAGTTTAATGAATTATGGGTTTGGATTTGTAGAAAATGTCTGATAAATTCAGATTTGTTATGTCTGAAGAGTTAGATTGAAATGTCTGCTGCATGTATATTTGCGATCGGTTTATGTGAAAAGTTATCACCTAGAAATTGTACTTAAGTTCCAAATCGTAAAAGAAAAGTTGTTTAGAGTTACTGCAGTTTTGTTTGTGAAACTGCGTTGTTTAAATTTCAGCCCAGAATTGATACATGTCATGATGTTAACTATGGCAGATATTTTGGTGAGTAGTTCTAGGCGAGTAGTGGATTTTTCTACTCGAGTACTCACAAAGATATCACTCACTAATAGTCGAGTACTTGCGAGTAGTTAACCGAAATCCCATAAAAGCAGAAAACAGAAATACGTTGGTATGACGTGAAGTAGATATCCCCACTGTTCGGCATTTTGGGTCATTTACTGGAATATATAGTTTTGTGGACAAAATGGAATCCCAAGGAGAGAGACGTTGAGGGAGTGATTCCCTGTCTGCAGGGGAGGTATTAAGCCGTGAACCCTGAACTCTCAATTGCTACTCGCTAGTACCTGCTTCTACTCGTGCTAGTAGAAATGTAAGTTTTTCGCATACATTGTGTGTAAAGTTTGTTAATGTCATTTCTTTTTCAAGACTACGGAAGTATATATAAAGACACAGTTGTAGTTAAGCAAGTCATATATTGCAGTAACGTAGGCTGTGTATCAACATTTGGTTCATTGGAGCAAGTGTTCTTAATTTCAATTCCATGCAGCATGATGTAAGTGCAGAGGAAGGACTCTCTTTTGTAATAATCAATTCAGTCACGATGTGTATTGTGACATGTAGATGATGTCAATATTAACTGTTCTTTAAGAATGTGTTCAGTGGTCACAAGAATTAGTGTAATGTATTGTGAGTTTCGATTTGTAGAAAATGTCAGAAAAAAATCTGATTTCTTATGTCAGAAGAGTTAGATAAAAATGTATATTCCATGTATATTTTTCATTGGTTTGATGAAAAGCTATCACCTGGAAATTGTACTGAAGTTCGAAATCTGAAAAGAAAAATTGTTGAGAGTTTCTGCAGATTTGTTTAAGAAAATGCATTAGTTAAGCTCAGAAGTTATACATGTTATGATGTTAACTATGGCGTTTATTGTTATAAGTAGTTCTGGGCGAGTAGTGGGTTTTTCTACTCTAGTACTCACAAAGAAATTATTCACAAATAGTCAAGTACTTGCGAGTAGTTAATTGAATTCCCCCAAAAAAGCAGAAATCAAGATATACGTTGGTATGACGTGAAGTAATTACTTACAAGCAAATAGCGTGCAGGTCACACCAAATTCTTAAGCACTGAGCTATCCTTACTGTTCGACATTTTGGGTCATTTACTGGAATATATAGTTTTGTGGACCAATGGAATCCCAGGGAGAGAGACGTTGAGGGAGTGATTCCCTGTTAACAGGCGACATATCAAGCCGTGATCCCTAAACCCTAAATGGCTACTCGGTAATACCTGCTTCTACTCGTGCCAGGACGTGTACTCGAGTAGATGAAAAGCCACGAGTAGAGCAACGAGTATCATAAACTACTCGCAAGTACTCGAGTAATCGAGTTACTCGCCCAGCGTTAGTGTTAAGTAAAACTAATGTACCTGTATTGTTGTTTCATAATTAGATTTTGTTGAAGAGAGGTGATTGTTAAAGGAAAAGTACACATGTATTTTTGGGGACAATAATTGTTTGTAATGTATTTCTCTAAACAAGTGTGATTTTCCAATGAGCATGTTCAGTGGAAGTATCTAGAAGAAATGTAAGTTATGCATACATTGTGTGTACAATTTGTTGATGTCATTTCTTTTTCAACACAACGGAAGTGTTTATAAAAACACAGTAGTAGTAAGTAAGCAAGTCATATATTGCAAGAACCGTAGGATGTGTATCAACATTAGGTTTATGGAATCACGTGTATTCGAGTCAAATTCCATGCAGTTTAATTGAAGCGCAGAAAAAGAACTCTGTTTTTAAAATTCAATTCAGTCACTCTGTGTATTGTGACATGCAGGTGATGTCAACATTAACTGTTCTCTAAGTATATGTTCAGTGGTTACAAGTATTAGTATAATGTATTATGAGTTCGGATTTATAGAAAATGTCAGACAAATCCAGATTTGTTATGTTAGAAGAGTTAGATGAAAATGTATGTTGCATGTATATTTGCCATTGTTTTCAAGCGAAAGGTTCTCACCTGAAAATTGTACTTAAATTCCAAATCTGAAAGGAAAAGTTGTTCAGAGTTTCTGCAAATTGTTTGTGAAACTGCATAAAGTTAAGCCCTGAAGTAATACATGTTATGATGTTAACTATGTCGTATTATAAGCAAAACAAATGAACCAGTGCGAGTGCGAAGCCTAAAACGGCGTGGGTTCGGATCCCACTTATGGGCCCCTAAAACAAATTGTAACGATTTCTGACGATTGCCATAGTATTAGCACAAGATCATCATTTAAACATCTTTTTTCGAGTTTGGAGTCATAAGATCAGCTGTTTTGAGCTCAGAAAAAAAAATGTACGCAACATTTTTTTTTCTATTCAGGGACTAACATTGTTGGGAAACGACATGTCCCCCCCCCCCCCTTCCCCACCGATCGACGCCTATGATGGTTGGCGGCGTGCTTCAGAACAAACTTTACACGTACATTGTATACGTAGGGCCAGTGCATACATGCTGTACATGCAGCTGCGTCTGCTAATAAAAAAATCTCTTCGCGTGGGTGTGTGCGTGAGTAGGCCTATTATGGCACAATGCGGTATTTTCGTAGGCCCCAAGTTTTCGTAGGCCCTCCATGTTTTCGTTGGCCCCAATTTTTCGAAGGCCCTAAGCACAGTACTGTGCCTATTTGGGTAATCTGGGCCTGATACTTCCTGCATGTATCGTTTAAGCAGCGCAGAAATATGTAAACGTTTGCATCCGAGGAATCTTTTTTGGACCTGATTGGGAGAAAGACAATGCCGAGAGGAAAAAACGAGACGGTTCCTTTCTAATTAGTAAGAACACTTGTGTATTGTGATTTCAAATCAAAATGCCATGTTTAGGCACTAGATTATTTGTTAGGTTGTACAGATTACAATACATGTTCATAACCCTGGCATAATTTGGGGGCGATCGTTTTATTTGCATTCCAGTAAACGTTCAGGATTAAAGGCACCGTGACAAAACACACAAATACGGAGTGATTAAAAAAATAAGCGGGACCCAAACCCCCCAAAATATATATCATATGTTAAAAAAATGTAGCACCAAAAATAATAATGACCGGAACCCCAATTTCATAAACTACGTTTAGATAACACAATTACTGAAATTGCTCAATACGTTTAAAGTATTTCACCATTAAAATGCAATGACCCTGTTACGCACCAACTATATCACGTTGTCCCAACTACAGTTGGGACCATTGCCATATGGAGCTTAATAACGCAAGAGTAGCGCCGAATTTCCAGCTTCCCATGGTGTCGCTCATACGAATTTTGTATTTACAACATGAACAACCGAAACAACAAAAACATCGACGATTTGTTCAACTTCAAAAAATAGGCTTCAAAAAGTTAGATCGTGCCTTCCATAGATTAGCCTACATTTGGCAAAGTAGCAAAAACGTTTCAAATATCGTATGTCGAGAACGTAACATATTTGAGGTAGTCGCAATGGCAATGATCAACACTCTGACGAAACCTCGTCAGCACTCTGACGAAACCTCGTCAGCAAGCCGTTGACCTCGATCATCCTTCTGTTAAAAAATAAAGATCACCGGTATAAATAAAAGTAGTTTTAAGCGATTTTCAATTTAGATTTTTTTCCAACTTGTTTTGACCCATCCACCCACTCACCCCTATTTTCGATAAAAAAAACTATGATTTGCTATGCAGTATCGAAAATCCAAATGCATGTAATACACACATTTTGTAAACACCGGCAATCGTGGACCCCCATGGTTTTGTATACGTATTTCAATCTTGCACGTATTGTTTGTGTCCATAGCCTTTTGCTCTTGATCCACAATTGCCGGTGTGTAAATATACACACAATACATGGACTACAGGTCATTCTATACCGGTACGTCAGTACTTCTGTATTGGGGACGAAGTTGAGAAACAAGTGCACGCAAGGATCGCTGGTGCGTAGGCAAGTCAAAATATCTAGATATTTTTTCTTGCTTTTTTTTTTTTTAATGAAAATTGAATTTGGATTTTCAATTATTTACCTCGACCCACCCACCCACAATTTGGAAAAAAAGTCCAAATCTGAAAACATTGACAATTTTGAATGGCCCCGAAGGATCACTTTTGAAGTATGGTCACTTTCTTTTTGACTCAACCTGTATAGCTTCGTAGACTAAATAAGTAACAATGACAGCTGAGGGAGACAACGAAATACACTGTGTGTCTGCACTGAATGTAGTCGCGCCAGTTAGGTCAAAGCCCCTTTTCGACCTAAGTAACATTTCACGCAGTATCTTGTTTGTTTTTCTTTTAATGGCACACCTTCATTTTTTAAGCTGCGGAGTTGTAGCTCAACTATTCATCACGTCAGTCAGGTCATCATTCAGTCAATCGTCCCGTCGACCGACCGACGGTCAGTTGGTCAGTCAGTAACAAACGTTGACATTGTCTATTGCTCCTACATATTTTGACGGATTTCAAACAAACGTTGTCAAAGGTATCAGTAGCCCAAACCTAGCATGCCACATGAACAACCTGGGGTAAAGGTCTTCAGTTGGGTAAAACAACTCATTTTTTAAACTCAAAACCTACTCCTTGAAAAAATACATGGCAAAATCGCGTGACTCATGCATGAACACGAATCCGATATTTGCGATGGAGCTTGTTATTTTATTTCTTTCTTTTTTGTTTGTTCTGTTAAAATAGAGGAAAGGGGATTTCCACGCGACTGAGTAAACAAAATGCCCAGAGTCTAGGTTAATAATCGTCCTCATTTGAATTATATTCAGTTCCATTGGTGTTGTTGGCTATAGCAACTTGATAATCGTGTCTGTGTTTACATGCCTATCTACATGGTAACCCACGGCACAGACATTGTTATAATATTGACAAAAATGACGCACGCAGGAGCAGCGCTGAATGTTCAAGTCCCCATATTGTCCAGGTTCCCGTATTAAGTATTTTGAACCATGGACCCGTTTACATTAGGCCAAAAAAAAAAGTCTCCGGTTTCTGGTATGCGCGCACGTCGCCGTAGCCATGCGCGTCGGCAAAATGAAAAAGTTTTTTTTTTCAATGAAAGATGATGTCTCAAAACCGCCAAACTCACTGGTTTGACTGGAATCCTGCTGAAGCACAATTTTAACGTGTTTTAGATGGGGTTATGATCGAGAATAAGCTTTATGTGGCCTCTCTGAACTCCCATATATTATTTGCACTTAGTTTAGTCGGGCACCATTTGCAGTTATCAACCGACATTTGAAGCAAAAAAGTCAGGTAAAAAAAAAAAAAAGCCGCGTCGCAGCACCACTTTTTGGACAAGCTCCATACCAGAAACCGGAGACTTATTTTTTTTTGGCCTTAGTACACATTTTCTTCTTCCACACAATTAGGAATGAAATGTCTACAAGGTCATGATATAAATATATAATGTAAGCAACTTGTCCACAATGTGTGTATAGTTGTCAATTTGGTATACTTACTGTTAGTATGTCTTGTAAGGATCAGGAGGACACTTTGTCGTGATACAATTACCTTAGAAACAGTACTTTGCATTTTGGCCCGATAGACTGTCAAAACAACGCATTTTTTGCAGCCCCAAATGAGGTCAAATTGGCTACAAATAGGCCCATTTTGGTTACCGGTACTCACTCCCCCGGGTCTTTCCATTCCACTTTGTGGACACTTTTTTACGCGAAACGACACAAGTAATATAAGTCCGGACATAAAACGTAATGTGGCGTTGTACTTAATATAAAGCCATATTCCGTTTTTCGACCTGTTTGAGTAACATTTCACGCAGTAAACACGGTATGTTTTTTCTATTTTCCCTCGGTAACACAAGGGCGGGGCGGGGTGGATTTCCAAGTTAACGCGTAAAACAAATGCCAAGTGTCTAGGTTAATTGTCCTCATTTGAAGTAAATCCACTCCACTATAGTGCTGTTGCCTAGCAATGTAATGACCGCGTCTCGTTTTGTTTCCATATCTCAATGGTTACCCACCACACAGACATAATTATAATATCGAGACAAAGGAGATGAATACCTGGTGCACGCAAGAGCAGCGCCGAATGTCCAGGTTCCCTTAAGTGTCTCTCTACGAATTATGTATGTACAACATGAACAACCATGACAAAAAATATGGATTATTATATCGTTGAGATAAATGCTTAGGCCAAAATTCAGCATCCTGATCTGCTAACTTTGTAAGCACGTTGTACGCATTTTGTATGAAGCTGTCAATTTCAATGCTTAAAGTGAAATAATTTAGCCTGTTAAAGTGTGAATCAAGTTACCGAAACTAATGGGAAAAATAATAATAAAATTCCTTCTCAAAATTGTGCCTCATTGAAAACTGTTTGATGGGAAAGGAAGACAATAATTAAGGATAGTTTGATATTGTTGAATTCCGCACTTACATCTGCTAAATAACAGTTTTTCATTTCCCGTTCTGAAGAATAATTTTGTAGGCCAATTTTTTTGGGTTTTGTTTCTACCGAAACCAATTGTGCCAGGTTCAAAAGTGAAAAATGAAATGCGAAATAACGCAATAGTGGATTATGGGGGTTCTTGTTGGTGGTTAGCTAACCAACGTCATTTTGTTCAGATATTAGGCTCGTAAAAATCCCAATACACTGGCGAGAAAATCCCAGTGTTAAGATTCGTGAAAATAACGTTCATCATAAAAACTCGATATATTGCTTCGGGCCTTTGGGCCATCTTTGTTGACTGCAACGCTCCGCCAACCCCCTTTACAAAATCAGGATCCATCCTGCACAGAGATAGGCTTCGTAACACTGCAAAAACGTTCTCAATCATAAAACATACTCTGCGAATTTGACAGAGAATCCGACAGAGGCCAATAGATAAAGTGCACAATTCGCTCTTTTCACACTCCGCCATTGGGCATGCACAGCCTCGATCTGGCAACTTTACACAATAAAAATAGCCGGTTTAGTGATCTGAGCCCCGACCCGGGAATCACTGAACCGGCTATATTTATTGTGTAAAGTTGCCAGATCGAGGCTCTGCATGCTTATGGCGGAAGTGTGAAAAGGAGCGAATAGATCGGGTAGTTCATGCTACATTCCCTACTTCGTTCTCAAAAGCCATTTTGCATTGTACGACAGAGGTGCCATTAATACCCTCGCCATTTTTCATAAAGGGTTGGGAAGTTCCAGTTGCATTGTGGTATATGTCTAGTTTTACATAATGTTCATGATCGATTTCACAGTGCAAAGTCGACATGAACAGATGCTTATTTTTTAGCAGGAGAACCACCAAACATTCATTAACACAGAGGGCTGCGTTCACAAAGCATTCGATGAAACGACATCGACATTTGAGATCTCCGTATTAGGGCTTTAAAGGGAATATACAACATATGCAAACATCGAAAAATAAAACTATCACGTTTTTACGAAGTACTTTAATAGGATGTTGGTAAATGACAGTATAAAGCATCCTGGCACCTGGTGTGAAGTCATTTTCGAGAAAATAGTATTTTTGTATACATTTCCAACGGTGGTCGGAACTGTTTTTCAACTACTGATCCAAATTTACCATTATTTTCAGTACAAATTTAGTTTGCTATTGGTTATATGTTCATGAACGGGTGCAGGCAGGCTAGACAGGTTCCCTTACTTTACAATTTTCCGGCATCAATAAATATTGATCTATTTCATCTTTAGTGGAATCAGGGAACCAGACGGCTTGAACATTTTTGTTTTTCTTGGTTTTCCGGCATTTTCGAACACAAAACTTCAAACATGTTAGTGTAACAATATTTGATTCATTATACTAACCCCTCAAATAGTTCATTCTTGAAAATTACAACAAAAGCCAATGATGTACATTCCCTTTAAGGAGTGAGTTAGCATAAAATGGGCAGGGGGTTTCCAGCCGCACACAACAACGCTGTATACACAGGCAACTCATTATAGGTTTAGGATCACACACTGTCTGGATCAAATTCATTGTACAATGGAGCCTTGTTGTGTGCCGGTGCAATAGTTGAGTGTCAACCGGAGAACAGTCAGCCAACCATTAACATCGACATCTGAACGCGTAAGTACGATATATTCATAAATTTCCCCATACCTCAACTAACCAGTGAGTTTATATAGTGAGAAAACACTTATTAAAAGAAAAACTGTTGAATTTATTTTAGAATTTAAATCCTGACGAAAATATGTCCTGAGAAAACAAAAAAATCATCACTAAAGTTCTCCTGTCCGAATTGCCTACAATGTCAGAGAAATGAATTTTGAAAGTGAGCCGTGGATTCATCATACTAGAGTAAAACCCGTGCAACGATGGAAAGTAAATTATAAAAAGCACTCTAATAAATTAAACCCCCTCGAATAATTTTGTTTTGTCGAAAATAATGTGAGTGCAAAGAAATGTCACATTGAATCATTTTTTGGCATGATGTGCTTTTTGTGGAGTGCTTGTGGTTACCCGACCATTCATATTTTTTACAGCCCGACCCTACTGCCTCCAACAAGTAAAAAGAATAGAAAAAAAATGTTTTCTTTCCTGTCTTCACAAAACGCTTTCCAACTCCTTTCACGTCATGACCCTAGTAACATTTCAGCTGTCTGTATTGTTCTTAGTTGTCCTACTTACAATCACTATATTTTCAAACGAATACCGTCGCTATTTTCCCCGATGCACTCCGACTACAATCTTGGCCAAATTTCGCTGTGCCCCCAACCCCCGGCGCCCCGTTGTCTCTCATTGCGCGGTGTGTGCTCCATGAGCTGGAGAGAACAGCATTGACCGGGGAAGCGGGGGAGTGGGTGACCGTGGCAGGCTAGGCTCAAGTGTCCCAACCATTTTGACTGGGATTTTAGTTCCCTTTTGTGTTGGTGCTTAAAATGGTAGACTCGTTAGCCAAAGAAATGACGAAAGGACTGGAACATTATAACCTATGTAACGTAACAGGCTGAATTTGACATTGTGAAAATGACATTAATGAAAAGAACTTGATTTCTTTTTAAATAAAATGACCGAAACAATAATAATGCTTTCAACGCAAAAAAATAGAATCCGAATGAAAGTCGACATTCATGGAAAAATAACATTCCCTTTGTGCGGGCAATAACTCAAGAAATACTGGATCATGTGTTAAGTTGAAATTTCGTCCAGTGATTTGTCATGATATTTAAATTACAAGGTGTGATTTCATGAGAAACCGTCAACATTTAAACTGAAATGACTGAAACATTATTATAAACGCGAAAAAAATACAATCCAAATGAAAGTCCATTTTCGACTCCATTATGTTATTATGTCGATACTATTGCAGTTTTTAATAACCATAAATTTTGTTCAGCGTCAGAGATGGGCTTCACAAAGTTAGACCGTGTTAGAAAAGTTTTAAATAGAGTAAACAGCAGTAAATAGCTATTTTGTGTGTGTTTCTTCCTTTTGTTGGTTGTTTGCTTGGATGTTTACGTGCTTGTTTTTTTCCTTTCCAGAAATCGGTAATTAATATTAAATGCAAATGAAGCAGGAAAACCCATGCACTGAAAGAATATCTTTTTTTCAGCGAAAGATTTGCGGACCATTCACCTCCTCATTTTATCAATTTGTCTCCCTGTGTTGCAAAAAAACAAAGAAGCATTTCGTAAAATGTCGAGAATGTAACATATTTGAGGTACAGTTACAATGGCAAGCGTCAACGAACTGCGCATTTTGTAATTGAATGCTGCGCTGATCATCACTCTGACGTTGATCTCGCTCACCCTTCTCCTTTAAAGCATTTCTTCTTTTTGGGTTACTGGGCAGATTCCCAATCACATGTTTTTGTACATTTATCTTTGTTGATGGTTTCAAGGGTGATCCAGATACAAAAAAAAAGATCGCCGTTATATTTTTTTGAAGTTTGGTCGCTTTCTTTTTCACTTAAACTGTAAAGCTTCGTAGACAACATATGTGACGATGACAGCTGAGGAGGACAGAGAAGTATAGGCCATCAGCCTCGGTCCAAAATTGTACCACATATAATTTGCCACATGTAAGCTCGTATAGCGTTAGGACAGTGATTTTGGTGTCTATGACTAGGTTGGAAGGATCAAAGATTTCGTATCTGTCTTTTCTTAAAACAGTGGAACCTTGCTTTTTGTGAAAATCCAAAATGGCCGCCAAAATGGCTGCCAAAATGTCCGCCAAAATGCTAATTACCACATATAGGTGGCCATATCTAAGCTAATAGAGCAGTTAGGACAGAGATTTTGGTGTCTATGACTGGGTTTTAGGGGTCAAAGATTTCATTTCTGTCTTTACCTAAGACACTGGAGCCTTGTTTTGTATCCAAATCCAAAATGGCCGCCAAAATGCATATTTTCAAATATAAGTAGCCACATCTAAGCTCATAGAGCAGTTATGACAGTGATTTTGGTGTCTATGACTAGGTTTGAGGGGTCAAAGATTTTGCTTCTGTCTTTACCTAAAACAGTGGAAACTTGCTTTTTGTGAAAATCCAAAATGGCAGTCAAAATGGCTGCCTAAATGGCCGCCAAAATGCCTTTTACCACAGTGTGCCATATGTAAGCTCATAGACCAGTTAGGACAGTGATTTTTTGTGTCTATGGCTAGGTTTTAGGGATCAAATAACTCATATCTGTCTAAACTAAAACAGCGGAACCTTGTTTTTTGTGAAAATCCAAAATGGCCGCCAAAGTGCTTATTACCACATAAAAGTGTGCCATGTCTATGCTCATAGAGCAGTTAGGACAGTGATTTTGATGTCTTTGACTAGGTTCGAGGGGTCAAAGAGTTCATTTCTGTCTTTACCTAAACATTGGCGCACATTGAAGTCCAAGATGGCTGTCAAAATGGCTCCTGGCCAACACATTAGAAGCCTTATTTAATATCCTAGAGCAGTTAAACAGTGTGTTTGGTGTTCCTTATTAGGTTTGATATGTCAAAGATTGAATTTCTGTCTATAAATACACTAGCTAGAGTCTGAAACAAACGAAAATCGCGCCAGTTATATAGGTCAAGCCCTTTTTCGACCTGAAGTAACATTTTCAGTAGTGTATCTTGGTTTTCTTTTAATGGCACACCTTCTTTTTTTAAGCTGCTGAATAGCAGCTCAACAAATCATCACTTCAGTTAGGTCATCACGTCAGTCAATCACCACGTCGACCAAAAGTAGCCAAAAACCCAGCATGTCTCATGACCAATTTGGGCTAAAGGTCATTACTGGGGTCAAAAATCTCATTTGTTTTTAACTCAAAACACTATTCCTTCCAGAAATTACATGGCACAATCACGTGACTCATGCATGAACACGAATGAGTTGTCCCGCAGCTTCCCAGATATTTCCGATCGAGCTTGTTGTTTTGTTTCTTTTTTTTTCTTCTTCTTTTTCTGTTCGGTAAAATAAAGGAGGAGGTTCATGCGATCATGTAAACAAATGCCCATAGTCTAGGTTGACAATTGTCCTCAATTGAATTATATCGACTCCATTGGTTTTGTTGCCTAGCAACGTGATACTCGTGTCTGGGTTTACTTAATTTCCATAACTACAGGGCAACCCACCACACAGACATTATCATAACATCGACACAAATTAGGGGACTACTAGGCTCACGCAGGAGCAGCACCGAATGTCCAGGTCCCCATATTGTCCAGGTTCCCGCATTAGGCATTTTCCAAATAAACAATAAAACCTCCCTCTCCCCTCACTTTTCCAAAAACCTGGGGACGCTTGCGGGCTAATAAACGTTGTTTATTTGATGAAATTATGGAATGTAGAGTTTATCTATTGAGAAAGGATCAAATAAAGAGAAATGACGGAAATCAATCATATTCGTCAATTCTTGCCTCAGACCCGAGCCCTCTGTCACTCATTTTAGCACGTCTGCAGTTGGCCCGCAACTTTCGAGATCGTTTCGAGCTTGTTTTCATTCGATTTTTTTTTTTGCCTGGGTGCCCTTTAGCCCAAGGGCTCTTAACTCTTTTTGAACGAGACCCCGTTTGTATTAAGTCTGGCCAATTACTAGTCCGGTTAATTTAGAACAAAACAGGGCCTGAACTAGAACAAATTGCAATTGAATTCATTTTAATGCTATCACCCCACTAATTTCATTAAAGAAGTGGAACAGTGCTTTTATTCACTTTTTCGCTACTAATTTGTCATTATCCGTAAACAGTCGTATGGAGGGCGTCATGTTTGCTTTTGCGTCCGTTAAATCCGAAAATCCGTGCACGTACATCTCGTATAAGACTTCGCGAGGCACGACTGATTACAGCACATGACTTTTCTATGTCCACCAACTATTTAAAAATTATGGTAATTTTCACTGTCGCCAAATACTGATATATAAATAAAAAATCTCAAATCAAAATCAGATTTTTTTCTGCCCGAATTATTATTGGTTAAATTAAATCATATTGTGCTCAATAACGAAACCATGTTTCATGAAAATTTTATTTCAAAAACAGGTTTACTTAAAACAAGGCCGGGCAATGATATACACAAAGAGATCCATTTAAAGTTAGAATTGAAGTGTCTACGCCAATAAGCGGGAGTCCAATTTTAAATATCAGTGAAAATATTCGAAATTCAAGATTCGTATGTTCGTTTTGTGATGAATTTAGGTCATTGGCATAACTTATAAATAACCTAAACATTTTCAAAAGAAATTAATGTATACTCAAAAAACCCTTAATGAAGATAAATTAACGGGGTTAAAATCTTGCAGTGAACATTTTGCTGAATTATGGGCTTTAGAGAAAAGAAATTAGGCAGTGTGACAAGTGTATTACCTCCACAAATAATAAACGCGCCAGATCAAAGCCTTAGGCCGGGAGGAGGGGGGGGGGTGGACTATGCCACTGAGTTCATTTTATATAAAGTAATAACAGCGCGAGCTCTGTTCCATTCACAGAAACATTTCATCGTGACTCAAGTATGTTTTTTCTGGAGTAGGCCTAGTGCATTTCACTCTTGACAGTTCAAGCAGATGTCTCAATCAATTTTCATACCGTTTCATACCGTTTTAATTACAAAATGTACTATGAAAAACGTATGTGTGACGTGCATGCAAAGAATTTTGAGCTAAGTTAGAAACGTGTTCTGCTCTTAATATACAACTCACTGTGAAAATGTATGTAAAAAGCTAAACGAAATTGTATGACATATGTACGTAAAAACCGTTTTTTTAGTTTCCGACGCAATGTCGTCTGCTGCACTTGCATGTGGCCATGCATCCTAAACATATAGCTTATATAGGCAGGCATATATCACCAGACGAATTGTTCGTGGACAAAATGTCCCAAATTTTAATCTAAAAAAAATGCTTGAAAAACACCCTTTCCTCTCTTAATATTTTTATTTCAGGGCCGGGCACAATGTCAACCTTTATCGGAGCTCTGCTGGATGTCTCTGGCTCTATGAAGGACAGCATTGGCGACGGAGTGGATGAAGAGGGCGGGACGTGGGCACAATCAATATTTACAGTGATTGACGACCTAGTTAAACACGACGTATCAAACGCTAATCACATTTTTGCAGTCGCTTTTGGCGCGAGCAAAAGAAAAGACATATTTGACATTCTAGGAACAATTAAGGCTGTCCAGAACGCTGATAGAGGCCCTGCAAGCGAATGCCAGACCATTGAAGATGTCTTCCGAATACTGAAGTCAAACGGTGCGCGGACAATCAGAAAATGGGCGGAGATAGATACAGTAAGGCGGGCAGTATCTGAAAACAAGGCACAGTTAATCCTTAAGAAACTTACATCAGACGAACAGTTTACAAGGAAGTTTGTTGACGATTTTCTTCCTAAAGTTTGTCGTGACTGGGAAGTCCCGACCCCTCCAGTAGTAGGTTTTCTCATTTCAGGGCCAGTTGCATTAGGTCAAAGTGCGTATTCATCCGCCGTTAGTTCAATCGTCCGGGCTACTACTGAAGACGTCAAAGAAGTTGTCAGAAAGGCGATGCCCTCAGTCGTTGAAATGTTGATGAAAGATGTTAATGAGAGGTCTGTATTTAAAGTGCAAGACGCGGCCAATATGATTCACGGATGTATTGACGAAAGGGAGCTCACGACTCAAAGAGTGCAGGAATTACTGAATATTGTCGAGCCATTTATTTATGGTGGGACACCGTTATATGCAGCATTAAAAGAGGCATCAGACTTATTATCGGAGTCAGTGGCTATTCACCCAAACCATCACAGATTACTGTTTATCCTGTCTGACGGACGTCCGACAGATTATGGCAGTATAAGCAGAATTCAATCGCAGCTCCAAGATGCCAAGGTCACCGTAGTGAGTTGCTATATTTGCAGCTCATCATCTGTTGAACCCCGGCGACTTTTCAACGTTGCTGATGAAGGCTGGGAGGAAGGGGCCAGATTCCTGTTCGACCTGAGCTCAAAGGTACCAACAGAGTTAGTCCCTAGGGCAATCTTCATCAAACACGGTTGGCAGATCGATATAACTAACAACGAGACCAAGCTGTTTTTGCACGTAAATCATCCTGATCATTTGAAAGATGCCTGCAGTTTGGCACGAAACGCTGTCTGTTGCCTGGATTCATTATCCGATTTGCTCGTGTCTGTCGATCTTGATATTTACATAAACCAAACGAACGCGGGCTTCACAGCACAAGATCAGTTGCCTGGCACCTGCTATGCAAACGCTTCAGCAGCAGTCGTTCATCTCGCCATGCAAAGGATTCTCGGCCGAGACGGTGGGTATCCGGACTTTGAGAAGCTTCGAGATGAGATGATCGACCGATACGGCATTGAAGGGGCCAACATCCTCCGGGTTTTACAGGAAGTTTGTCCGCGGTACAGATTACAATTTCAACAGGTTGATGTCAATGGAGCCAAGAAGGCCATAGCAGCAAAGCGTCCGGTTCTGGCAACGTTTCGGCTCACTGACGAGGAATGGGACACGTTCGCAAGGTTTTACGAGAACAACCCAACAGGCATTTTGAAAAAGTGCGATCTCGACATCAATAAAGGTGGACCAGATGCCAAACTCGAAGGACACGCAGTCGTGTTGACAAGTTTCAACAGCGAATGCCTTCGTCTGATGAATTCATGGGGAGAAAGCTGGGGAGATATTGGATTCTTTAGAGTTGAAAACGCCGAGGTGCTTGGTCTGAAGTTCTTCGACGTTTATTGGACATTGAATGATTTGAGCCGGAGGGAAAAAGATTATTATCGTATTCATGGATCTAAAGTCGCCGAGAAGCTTATGACGTCACTGAAAGGTCTACAAGTATCAGAATTCACATGTCCTTTATGCCACCAGATTTCAAAGGTTACCGAGTTCAGAGGCACTCTGTCACGGGCCAGATGTCCCAAATGCAAGGACGAGTTCTCGAGTCAGGATGGAGACGGGAACATTCTGGCGTTGAACATGTACCTGACCTCACTCAGCAGGTAGATAATAATGGAATGTAACCAGGTTAGTGGCCAACATCGGACAGGGTTTTACTAACAGAGAGTGTTGCAAAGCCGTTCAATATCGTCATATTACAAGTCAATGCACCAACAGTAGATTATAAAGAAGGAGACATTGAGGAATTCTATGAAGATGTAGATAAAGCTTGCAAGCAGGTGAAACACTTCGACATTTTGACCCGATGGTTGATTTGGGTTGCAAAGTTGGTTCACAAGAGGGAACGTTGCCTGAGAATACTGCCTGGGTGAAACAAACAAGAAAGGAAACAGGTTGAAAACAACTTTCCAAAATATGTACCCATGGTCAAGCCCAGGACATTTTTTAACGTAATCACATTGTGATTATGATTAGCCAGACGTATAGAAACAGCGCCGAATACACATGCACGTATACCCGGGTGCAGACATTTGTTTCGACCACAAGCTACTAATGAAAATATTAGTGAAACTAAAAATTTCAAAAATTAGTAGAACAGAAGTGCCAAGAAACCTTGAAAAATTAAGAGATGTAGAATCAGAAGCGTGTTCAATCGTACTATTCAAAACAAGTTTTCAGTTCTTAATGAGGAAGGAGAAGAACAAGTACCAGCAGAAACGGCCATTGAGGAGATTTGAATGGTGGTAGAGGCGGTATGCTTGAGCAATGGAAGAGGTTCTTCCGAAGACACAACGAGTGAAAAGCAGAAGTGGATGACAGATGAGATCCTGGAGTTGATAGAACAGAGACGAACAAAGAGAAGAACATCTCCAGAGTATAAAGAAATTGATAAGGAAATAAAGAGAAAATGCAAAAAAGCAAAAGAAGAATGGTTTGAGAAGAGGGTGAAGAGCTGGAGTTATATGAAAAGAAACAATACATGAGGTCACTGCTACAGATTGTCAAGAGACTCTCCGACAAGAAAACAGGAATCAAGAACAATGAGCAGAGTACATCAGAGACCTGTATGATGACCCTAACAAAGAGGAACAGGAAACAAGGAGAAAATGGAGAAGGCCCGCCCATAACAGCTGGAGAGATAAAAGATGCGATTTAGAAAATTAAGAGCAACAGAGCACTCGGATCGGAAAATATCACAACGAAATGTTTACAAGCCCTAAATGATTCTAAAATTGAGACTCTGACTGACCTGTGCAACAGCATTTACTCATCTGGACACATACCAAAACAGCTAATGAGGTCAACATTTACTAGCATGCCAAAGAAAGCAAAGGTACCAGAATGTGGCGAACAGAACCATCATCCTAATGAGTCTCCCAGTTTTACTACACAAAAATGATCAAAGAATCGAAGATGACATCGATATCAATCAGACTGGATTTTAACCTAACATTGGCACCAGAGAAAGATTATTCAACCTTAAGACAATCATTGACAGTTAGCAATTCATAAACCAGTGTACATCTGCTTTTGATTATACCAAAGTGTTTGATCTGACTATACCAAAGTGTTTGATCGGGTGTACCAAACAGAAGTAGTGAAATTGCAGAAAAACGTCAACATTAACAGCAACGACTTCAATCGCATACAGTTTCTGTACTGGAACAAGACATTATGTTATGTGTGTGGTTAGAGGATGGTCGCTCCGAAGGCTTTCCTATCAAGAGAGGAGTACGTTAGGGTGTCGTATCTCCCAATCTGTTCAACATTTACACAAAGCAAATATTTAGAGAGATCCAAGGACGTAAAATAGGAGGCAGAAACATCAATAACCTCCGCTAGCTATGCTGCATCGGTTGCAGAGACTGAAGACTTCTTGATATGAATCGTAACAAAGTACGAGCACGAGCAACACATGAGTACTCCACATGAACCCGAGAAAGACTAAAGATATGGTAGTAAGCAGAGACACGCACATTCCTAGAAAACTAGAATACGAATCAACGGATTGTATCATCGAGCAAGTGGACAAATCATCTTGGCCATACAGTCACACAAGATGGACGTTGTGAAAGAGAGATAAGAAAGAGAATTGGCATAGCGAAAACAAACTTTCTGAATATGCAAGTTCTACTTACAAGTAGAAACTTAAACCTCAAATTAAGACTACTGGACTATACATCAAGAATCCATTAGAGGACTGGAAGCGCTGGCATTGTGGGGCTTTACAGAAATATGCTGAAAATATACAAGGATCAAGTCACACATGCGGGTGTTTTGGTCAAAGTAAACATAACATGACAAATTAACAACATAAAACAAAGAAAGCTACAATATTAGCAGACATCTTGGGGTGGAGCGGCAAGACGTATGAGGGATTTGTGAGAGACCAGCACATAATGGAAATCTCTGATTGCTCACCTGCTGGCAAGCGGAAAGCTCCTATACTTAACGCGATTAAGAACATTGGGCAAACGCGTTCAATGTTTAAACTGATTTACCTCCCTAGGACGTTGATAGAGCGCTCTATTGTTCGGTGGACTTTCAATCCACATGGAGGGTCCCACCACGGTAGTGGGAAAGGCACATGTATAAGAACTGTGAATAAACTGCTTTTATCCCCGAGGAAGCAGCAGACGTTGACTGATGAGAGCTTACAGACTGTACGCTGTTAGGTAGATTGTATCCTCAATATCAGATCCTTGATCAATGTGTCTGATTGCATGAACAACCTGGAAGCATTGTATTGCTTGTGCTCAGATTGAACACCTGTAAATATGTTTATATAATCACAAATCACGAACAAAGTACAGATCACATATTATTATTGATTTGGAATAAATAGAAACTGAATTTAAATGAGTTTTCAAAAAAAAAATTGTATTCAGTACATTGGTTAAATTTGGACCCATTTTACAGTTCACAATAATGTGTGAGGTTAAATCTGAGATTGATCAGGTGACCAAGCTAATAATTCAGTGGCTCAGTTTTACCACATGTCAAGTGTTTTTTTCTTGCAACATTGCCACACAATCTACACTTTGAGCATGTGGACTGTTAAAGCATTTATATCTACTTGTACCATGATTAATAGTATGTATATACACGTACCATATACCATATATGCTGATGATTCGTATGATTTTAAGTTTAGCTATTTGCAAACAAAGGTTCTGTATTAATGTGCTGCTACATAGAATACGCATGGGTTTGTCCAGTTACATTGCAATTCTCAAATGAGCACATTTTCCTTTGTGTCTGAAGACATGATGATCATTGAAAGCATTGTGTATGGAAACATAATTATGTTAAATTTGCAAGATTGACGTTGTCACTGTTATTTAAAAGGGCGGAAAATGTGATTTTGTTTGGGACCATTATTGCTTGTATTGTATTACTCTAGACTCAGCATGGTTTGCAAGTGTAATTTCCTCTTGACAATAATTATTAAGTGAAAGTATCTATATAGTAGGAATAGACGTTATTGCATAAGTTATGCATACATTGAATGTCAAGTTTGTTTATGTCTGTTCTTTTTCTAGACCATGAGAGTGTATTTTAAAAACACGGTTGTATTTAGTAAACAAGTCATATAATTGCAAGTACATGTAGATTGTGCATCAGGATTTGCTATATTGGATCATGTGTAACCAATTTCAATTCCATGCAGTTTGATGAAAGTGCAGAAAATGGACTCTCTTTTGTAATAACCATTTCAGTCACTATGTGTAATGTGTTGTTTGAGACATGCAGATGATGTCAATATTAACTGTTCTCTCAATATGTTCAGTGGTTACAATTATTAGTTTAATGAATTATGGGTTTGGATTTGTAGAAAATGTCTGACAAATTCAGATTTGTTATGTCTGAAGAGTTAGATTGAAATGTCTGCTGCATGTATATTTGCTATCGGTTTATGTGAAAAGTTTTCACCTAGAAATTGTACTTAAGTTCCAAATCGTAAAAGAAAAGTTGTTTAGAGTTACTGCAGTTTTGTTTGTGAAACTGCGTTGTTTAAATTTCAGCCCAGAATTGATACATGTCATGATGTTAACTATGGCAGATATTTTGGTGAGTAGTTCTAGGCGAGTAGTGGATTTTTCTACTCGAGTACTCACAAAGATATCACTCACTAATAGTCGAGTACTGGCGAGTAGTTAACCGAAATCCCATAAAAGCAGAAAACAGAAATACGTTGGTATGACGTGAAGTAGATATCCCCACTGTTCGGCATTTTGGGTCATTTACTGGAATATATAGTTTTGTGGACAAAATGGAATCCCAAGGAGAGAGACGTTGAGGGAGTGATTCCCTGTCTGCAGGGGAGGTATTAAGCCGTGAACCCTGAACTCTCAATTGCTACTCGCTAGTACCTGCTTCTACTCGTGCTAGTAGAAATGTAAGTTTTTCGCATACATTGTGTGTAAAGTTTGTTAATGTCATTTCTTTTTCAAGACTACGGAAGTATATATAAAGACACAGTTGTAGTTATTAAGCAAGTCATATATTGCAGTAACGTAGGCTGTGTATCAACATTTGGTTCATTGGATCAAGTGTAATTAATTTCAATTCCATGCAGTTTGATGGAAGTGCAGAGGAAGGATTCGCTTTTGTAATAATCAATTCAGTCACTATGTGTATTGTGACATGCAGATGATGTCAATATTAACTGTTTTTTTAAGAATGTGTTCGGTGGAAACAAGTGTTAGTTTAACGAATTATGAGTTTCGATTTGTAGAAAATGTCAGGAAAAAACCAGATTTGTTATGTCAGAAGAGTTGGATGAAAATGTATGTTTCATGTATATTTTTCATTGGTTTGGTGAAAAGTCATCACCTGGAAATTGTACTTAAGTTCCAAATCTTAAAGGAAAAGTTGTTTAGAATTTCTTCAGATTTGTTTGTGAATCTGCATAAGTTAATCATTTGTTATGATGTTAACTATGGCGTTTATTGTTATAAGTAGTTATGGGCGAGTAGTGGATTTTTCTACTCGAGAACTCACAAAGATATCACTCACAAATAGTCGAGTACGTGCGAGTAGTTAACCGAAATCCCATAAAAGCAGAAAACGGGAATACGTTGGTATGACGTGAAGTAGATATCCTTACTGCTCGACATTTTGGGTCATTTACTAGAATATATAGTTTTGTGGACAAAATGGAATCCCAAGGAGAGAGACGTTGAGGGAGTGGTTCCCTGTCTGCAGGGGAGGTATTAAGCCGTGAACCCTACTCGCTAGTACCTGCTTCTACTCGTGCTAGTAGAAATGTAAGTTTTTCGCATACATTGTGTGTAAAGTTTGTTGATGTCATTTCTTTTCAAGACTACGGAAGTATATATAAAGACACAGTTGTAGTTATTAAGAAAGTCATATCTTGTAGTAACGTAGGCTGTGTATCAACATTTGGTTCATTGGAGCAAGTGTTCTTAATTTCAATTCCATGCAGCATGATGTAAGTGCAGAGGAAGGACTCTCTTTTGTAATAATCAATTCAGTCACGATGTGTATTGTGACATGTAGATGATGTCAATATTAACTGTTCTTTAAGAATGTGTTCAGTGGTCACAAGTATTAGTGTAATGTATTGTGAGTTTCGATTTGTAGAAAATGTCAGAAAAAAATCTGATTTCTTATGTCAGAAGAGTTAGATAAAAATGTATGTTCCATGTATATTTTTGATTGGTTTGATGAAAAGCTATCACCTGGAAATTGTACTGAAGTTCGAAATCTGAAAAGAAAAATTGTTGAGAGTTTCTGCAGATTTGTTTAAGAAAATGCATTAGTTAAGCTCAGAAGTTATACATGTTATGATGTTAACTATGGCGTTTATTGTTATAAGTAGTTCTGGGCGAGTAGTGGGTTTTTCTACTCTAGTACTCACAAAGAAATTATTCACAAATAGTCAAGTACTTGCGAGTAGTTAATTGAATTCCCAAAAAAAGCAGAAATCAAGATATACGTTGGTATGACGTGAAGTAATTACTTACAAGCAAATAGCGTGCAGGTCACACCAAATTCTTAAGCACTGAGCTATCCTTACTGTTCGACATTTTGGGTCATTTACTGGAATATATAGTTTTGTGGACCAATGGAATCCCAGGGAGAGAGACGTTGAGGGAGTGATTCCCTGTTAACAGGCGACATATCAAGCCGTGATCCCTAAACCCTAAATGGCTACTCGGTAATACCTGCTTCTACTCGTGCCAGGACGTGTACTCGAGTAGATGAAAAGCCACGAGTAGAGCAACGAGTATCATAAACTACTCGCAAGTACTCGAGTAATCGAGTTACTCGCCCAGCGTTAGTGTTAAGTAAAACTAATGTACCTGTATTGTTGTTTCATAATTAGATTTTGTTGAAGAGAGGTGATTGTTAAAGGAAAAGTACACATGTATTTTTGGGGACAATAATTGTTTGTAATGTATTTCTCTAAACAAGTGTGATTTTCCAATGAGCATGTTCAGTGGAAGTATCTAGAAGAAATGTAAGTTATGCATACATTGTGTGTACAATTTGTTGATGTCATTTCTTTTTCAACACAACGGAAGTGTATATAAAGACACAGTAGTAGTAAGTAAGCAAGTCATATATTGCAAGAACCGTAGGCTGTGTATCAACATTTGATTTATATGATCAAGTGTATTTGAGTCAAATTCCATGCAGTTTAATTGAAGCGCAGAAAAAGAACTCTCTCTTTTTAAAATTCAATTCAGTCACTCTGTGTATTGTGACATGCAGGTGATGCCAACATTAACTGTTCTCTAAGTATATGTTCAGTGGTTACAAGTATTAGTATAATTCATTATGAGTTTGGATTTCTAGAAAATGTCAGACAAATTAAGATTTGTTATGTTAGAAGAGTTAGATAAAATGTCTGCTGCATGTGTATTTGCTATTAGTTTAGGTGAAAAGTTATCGCCTGGAAATTGTATTTAAATTCCAAATCTGAAAGAAAAAGTTGTTTAAAGTTACTGCGGAATTGTTTGTGAAACTGCATAGAATTAAGCTCTAAAGTTATACATGTTATGATGATGTTAGCTATGTCATAGGCAAAGCAAATGTATCAGTCTTGTTTTTTCATAATTGGATTTCGTTTAAAGGAGTAATTGTACCACAGGAGCTTGCACTATTAAGGGGCCGAAATTGTTAGTGCCAAATTCACCGCCTTGGGACAGTTATGGCGCTCTCTATTGTTATTAAAGTTTGTGCATACTGTAATGGGATGGCGTGTGACAGGACGACGGGAACTCAAGTATATTTGCTTATTTGATAAGGAACTCTTCATTATGAAAAGACGTCTTCTTACTTCAACCATCAATCTCGAATTCCTTTCAACTACAGAAGAATGAATCACACCTGGAAACTTTAGAGAACACTGATCGGACGATTGGCAATTAAGGCAATGTTGTAAGGTTTCTTTACTGTTTATTCACAATATAATATTAGTATTAAATGCTATGAAGGTATTTAAGTAAAAAAAATAAACCGAATGTGAGTAATTTTCTATGGAACAAAAGCAACACAGTCCTCTCGCAAAAATGAAGAAATACAAGTTTTACTGAATTGGAAGTTTGTTTGTTTCATTATTTTGCAAGGGCATTTTACCCTTACAACTTTGTAAATTAAAATGTTCAGTCGAAAAAAGGCACGCTAACCAAAATGTTGTGTCATTGGTCCCGCAAGGTGACAAAAGTGCCTAACGGTCTACTTGAAATTTCTTTTAATACAGGGTGCGCCACACTGAAAAAGCGTTGAACAAGGATGACTTACTATCGAACAAAAATAACATTCTGGTTTTGCGGGCAATGACTTGAGAAATATCAGATGTATTAAAATGAAATTTCGTCCAGTGATTTGTCGTGATGTTTAACTTTAGGAGATTTAATTTGATGAAAACCGTCTAACAACACAAAATAAATAATACGACTGAAACAACATAATGCTTTCAACGCAAAAAAAAAATAGATTCCGAATTGAAGTCGACATTTATGGGAAAATAACGTTCTACTCCATATGTTATTATGTCAATACTGTTTCTAGTTTTAATAACCATTTGCTCAGCGTCATCATGGGCTTCAAAAAGTTAGATCGTGTCTACCATAGATTAGCCTACATTTGGCGAAGCAACAACAAGTTTCAAACAGTAAACAGCAGTTAATGGTTATTTTGTGTGTTTTTCCCTGTGGTTGCTTGACTGGTTGGCTGCGTGCTTGTGTTTTTCCTTTCCATAAACTTGTGGACCATCTGCCTCCTAATCCAATAGGTCTCCCCGTGTTGCAAAAAAAGAAGTCTGTCGTACTATGTCGAGAACGTATTAGAAAGTTGCAATCGCAAGAGTCAACGAATTGCGGATTTTGTAATTCCTACACTGCTGATCAAAACTCTGACCGTGATGATACCTCGTAGGCAAGCCACTAATCTCGATCACCCAATTAAATATTTTTATATCATTTCTTCTTCTTGGGTTACCAGGCTGATGCCCAATCACATTGAGTGCGTTCGATTACTTCCCCCGCGCTTACTCGTGCAAGCGCGACAGCGTTCGATTTACCTCTCACTTGACTTCTCGCGCTTACTCGAGCCTGGCCCAAGTAAACCGACTCACCGAGCCGGTTACTTGGGTCAGTATCCCATAAGGCCATGCGATAAGCATGGCTCCCAACGTGACGTCCGTTGAGCGCCTCAGGCCGTGTGCTTCAAGAGCTACAGCTACGTCTACTGTCAGCCCGTCCCCGCGTATTTTCAATGGGCGTGGACCTAGACCTAGCTCTTGAAAGTTGATTCAGATGCAACCTAAGTGTCATGTCAAAGTTCAACTTTCCAGCTCTTGCACGAAACCTTACCCCAAACCGTTCGTTTATTTAGTTACACTGCGCATGTCTGTCATAACGCGAGGAGCTAGGCGCGAGTAAGCACGGGGAAGTAATCGAACGCACGCATTATGATTATGTTGCCTAGCAACGTAATAATCATGTCCATTTCTCTATTTTTTCCATTTCTCCATGGTTACCCACACTGTAAAGTTGCATGGGTTAATTTAACCCGAAGTTGGGTGAAAACTGCAACTCCTAAAAAATGGGTTGTTCTTCCATACCCCAATCGTTGGGTTAGATTTTCTTTTAAATTCAACCAAAACTTGTATTTATACAAGACCAAATTAAATTTAGTCTGGTATGACAGCACGTTTTGATTGAATTTAATAGAAATTCTAACTCGAACAATTGGGTAAAGGACAAACTAAGTTTGGAAAGGTGGAGTTTTCACCCTTCCTTTGGGTAAAATTAACCCAGGAAATTTGTTAGTGCACCCCGCAGACATAATTGTAAGTGACCTGCTTAGGCTAAATGAGGAGTGTCCCCCAATTTATATCGAGACAAAGGGGGCATGCAGGGAGCAGCGCCGAATGTCCGGTTTTCACATTGTCCTCATACAAATAAGGTTTTTGCAACATGAGCCCGTTTACATTTTTAAACATTTTCTCTCTCCACACGATAGGGAAATAAAAATTTTATATTTAAATGAATACAAGACAACCATGAAAGAAAAAAAGGATTAATTTGTCCTGGAGATAAAAAAACAAAATCAGGATCCTTATCTGATAGCGTCGGAAGCTCGATGTCATTTTGTGTAAAGTTGTCAATGTCAATGCTGATAGTAAAATAATTTAGCGTGTTAAAAGTTTGTATTAAGTTACCGAAACTTATGGGAGAAAATAGTAATAAACAATCGAGGGTAGTCTTGGCACCAGATGCTATAGTGATTGATAGTGACATTAAGTGATTGTTTTAAACGCGCCCTCGCAAGCCCTCGAAAAAAATGTTGGGTTTTTTTACCTTCTCTCACTGCGAGTAGGCGCGCTGGTTTAATTTTTGTGTCGTCAGAGGGCGCACTGTGCACGATCCACTATCACTAGCGTCTTGAGCCAAGACTACTTTGAGGGCCGCGTTCAGAGTGCATAATGCATGAAACGACATCGACATTTGACATCTCCATATTTTGGGCTACAACTTAAGGAGTGAATTAGCATGCAATGGGCAGGGGGTTTCCACCCGCACGTAACAACGCTGTCAGCACAGGCAACTCATTTTAGGTTTAGGATCACTCACCGGATCAAATACATTGTACAATCGAGGCCTTTTTTATGTATGCCGGTGCAATAGCTGACGTTGAACCGGAGAACAATCAGACAACCAATAACATCGACATCTGAACGCGTAAGTACGATATTATAATTCCCCGTTAACCACCTAATAAATATACATAGCTAGGAAGAGCTGATTACTGGTGCTATGTGTATTATGTGACACAACGTGTATCGTACATTGAATGGAAACAAATAGAAACACGTATGCGTATGTCACAAAATGCATGAGTCAGATCATTGCCTCGAATTATAACAACCTATATAATCAGGTGCATGGCTTAGATCCATTTTTTGGGATAAGATTCGTATAGCTCTAGAAAATATATTTAGGAGTGATACCTGAAAGTCTTTTGAGAAGGGTGTCTAATTTGCATAAATCGTAAGTGGCTTTCGTGGTATTTATTTACATGCGCTGTATTTTGTCACTTTTTATGCAAGGGATATTATTGGGTTTTCTACTTACTCAAATAACTAGTCCCACTAACTGGGTGGCTAGAACTCCTTTTTTGACATTTGGGATGTTGGTCTGTCGTACTAGCGACCCACTAAGGAACTATTGTCAATGTAACAATTTCTAAAAATCACGCAAAATATTTCACAAAACTACCTTTGAAAGAACCTACTGGCTTCTCCACATGTAGCGGGAGGTGATAATTGGGATGGAAATCAACATTTTGGAATATGATTGCGCCCACTTCAGAGGTGATGCATTGGGTCATTTTGGGGATATTTTGTATAGGAAGTGGGTATCTAGCATGAAAAAAAAACCACCCCACATAAAAAACTAAGTCTGCACTGCACGCACAGTGGACAGTGAGTATTATTGCGAAATGAATGCCTTTTTTCCCCATTTTAATGGCTTAGACATAGTTTATATTGAACACACCACTGAAGTCAATAATCCTTTCATAGATGAGCACATAACTGACAATTGGATATATTAAGAACATTATAAATGCACTAATATCACTAAATATCACAGACAGTCGGGGCATAGATATACATGTAAATTATTGTAAACCTAGGGGTCTTTTCACATACAAACGGTAACAAAAGTGTGACATTTAGAGGGAACCATAGACAGAAGTCGATACATTAAGTAATCTGTCATGTTTTTTTTCCCTCTTTCTACATCCCATGTCCTAGTAAGAACATTGTCCACCAACAAGTTTGATAAATTTCTCAGGATTCCACAAATTACAGAGGATTATCTTCAAGATTTAACGTTCATAACTTGGACAGACATTTCATTTTTTAGTGTTTGGAAGCAGTAAATGAAATGCATGTATCCCAAATTTGTCCTTAAAGTAAAGCTATCCATTGAGGGATATCCATTGGCCAATGTTACATTAAACCTTTACCAGTAGGTATTTTTAAACTACAGGGATGTACATCTTCCAGACTTTATACATTTTCATAACAGGGACAGACATTTTTCACAAATTTGTGTCCTTGTTATGAACATGTATCAAGTCGCATTTCAATTTCATCAATAAAATAGGTTGCTTTAGTGTTGAATGATTCCATTTCTACATTGAATAAGTAATATAAATGGAACAAGAGCTGGATTAATCATAAGAATGAAAGTAGTATGATTCAAGAATGTCCATCCATGTCCGTCTTTTCATCTTAAAGATGGCATAGTAATTTCATGCATTTCCATTGAATCAGCTTACTTATTTATCAATGAAATCACGAATAATACAGGAATGTCTTATACCAAAAAAAATCAAAAAATAGCTTAAGACCTGCTTTGAAATCCACCTCCCATGTCTCACCAAGGGGGTCAATCGCTTCTCAAAAGTGGGGGAATACCTTGATCAGAATGCGATCGCAAAGCGCGAAGCCTTAACTATGTGGGGTCCGGGAAACTTTTTGAATTGTAGACGATCTGTGTTGCTATCTGAGACAATTTTTGACAATTTAAACACATTTTTGTGAGCAAACGATCATCTTTTAAACATTATTTGTTCGAGTTTGAAGTCATTGAATCGGCTTTTCTGAGCTTACTTTGGCTACAATTTTCATTTGGGGATGAAAAAAGTACAATGTAGGGGGGGGGACAAATGATATGATATCCCCCACCCACTTTAAACATTGTTAGGAGGGGCTCTCCCCCCCCCCCCTTATCAGTTGTAAATTTACAAGAAGTCAAGCCATTGTGCCATCGGCTGTAAGGAAGAATTAATTTTATGCATGTATCGGCCTGAAAAAACTTATACATCCGTGATACTAGTGCGCATAATTTCCGTTAGAACAGCACCCCCATCACTGCTCGGAGGATTTTACGGAGGCCAAGTGTACTGAGAAAAAATGTGTCTGTATACACATTTCAGCCTGGATGTGCAAGTGCCCTTTTCAAGACATTGTTATCCCCCCCCCCCCCCTATACATGTAAATGCCCTTGCTATGCTCATGATGTCTCTTTCAGGGGTTAAACTTTCAAGGCAGCACCTCAAGCTAAGCATCTTACTGAGTTCTTTCCATATGCTGTTGTGCCTGAATGTTTCCAATTTGAAATAATAAGTCTTTATTCATCGTTACTACAACATGACTAGTCAGGGTATGAACAGCAGAATACTCAAATAGCCAGAAAAAAAGCCACTTTGGGGTTAATTTTGAATTTGAAGAGGGTGGGGGTTATTTAAGAGATACAGCATTAGTTTTGGTGTCAAAAGTCTTGTATTGATGGTGTTGACCATTTCCCAGATGGGCGTCTTCAAATTTTGACATTGGACTTTACCACCCCCCTCTACCACATGTCAAAGACAAAGTAATTAATGGGGCTTCAATGATACTCACGATTATTTTTTGGGTTGCAAATCCGTGAAATTCAACCAGACATCATACAGCGATCACTGAATAATGTTCATGGCTTTGATCTATCAACGCATTGTATATGGAAGTATGGACGTACATCATGTACACATACAAACACGTAGGTGAAGCAGGGGCTGGGACACGACCGCGCGCGATCTACATGAGGAGTTTGTTTTTCAAAATCAAACTCCGCATGTAGATCGCGCGCGGTCGCGATACGTGTCCTGGGGTCCTTATTCACAAAGCACCCGTAAATGCTTGCGGGCGCGCAACTTCCCCGCAACCCTCATTTAAGCACTTGTTATTCACGAAGCCCCCTTAAATCTGCGTGTGCCCGTAAACCATCCTTAAATTTGCGGGACCTCCAGACGTCCCGCAAGCACACCACAACTTTCGTGGATCATCTCGATTGTCACAATGGCGGCACTCTTGGCATGTATTTTGGATATACGAACTGAATCGACGTGCCGGTTCATCTTCCGTGACCGGTTGAACCAACTATAGGATGAGTTAAAAGGAAAGTGACCAAATTTGAAAAATGTGTTCAACATATTTGGCGCGTTCCATTTTCATGGGCGTCAATCGGTGGGAGACAAATCCTCCCCCACTTTTTGTTTTAAGTGGCGGATATCATATCGTTGCCCCCCCCCCCCCCCACACACACACACTTTTCTAGCCCCGAATAAAAATTGTAGCCTACATAATGATTCTATAGTAGCTGATTCAATGACTCCAAACTCAAAAAATGATGTTTAACAAATTATCTTTTGCTCACAAAAGTGGTTTGAGTGCTCAGAAATTGCCTCCGATCGCACCACAGAGCAAGCATCTAGAATCCAAAAAAAATGTGGGGCCCGCTCCATGCCGTAATAGGTATGTCCTCCACTTTTGGGAAGCGACTGTCGCCCTTTTTTATGGGACGAAGTACATCTTGTGGGATTTTAAGTGTGAACATTTCACTTAAATTGCACAGTCTAATCCTAAGTTTGTCTATTTCAATAAAACGATCACAAACTTGTTTACCACTCATCACGTGATGCAAACTGAACACCCATTGAGTACAATGAAACGTGGACTCTCCCACCTCCACTGAATGAAGAGCATGGGAAAGGATACAAAAATCCCATCAATATTTAAAAAAAAAAGAGCTAACTTTGTTCTTATATATTGAAAGCACACATTCTGACAGTAGTTTCTGTCTTGAGTTCAATTATTAAAGGGAACCTGCAAACAAATTTGTATTACTTAAATAGATAAAAAAAACAGCTTTCTTGCCATGTTACTATGACTTTCAACCTTCTTTTGTAGTATAGGTTTTCCCGGACAATTTCGGAAAATGTGCGTTTGAATTTGTAAAACATAAATTCAATTTGGCGGTGATTTTGAGAACGACGTACATCCTGGTTTCATTTTCGCAATAACTAGCATTCGATTTCATTTTGCATCAATCAAATGAATGAATGTGCATAACGTTTCATTTAAGGGATTACAAATACGTGATTAGGTTTTCGGTTTGACAGATGCGTTGCCGATTATTACGAATGTGCAATCCAATTCGCAGAAATTCGATTGTCTATTGTGACACAGGCTAAATTGAACATTCTTTTTCATTTGTTACAATTTAAATTCGCATTTTCTGCATTCAATTTAAATAAATTATGCAGGCCTATACAAATCATGATACAACTTTGATTCATTAATTAATGATTCATTAATTAATCAATGTATGCCTTATTGATCATTAATGTCTTTGTTCTTATATACACAAAGGCCTATGTGAAATGTAGGCAAATGAATTGTGAAAATGATATTAATATGACCAATATGAAATCAATCAAAATAATCTTGTAGCCATATTATTGAGACGGTAAAGGGACACATCACGTGTCATGTTACATGGGATCTGCATGGAGACTTTTTGAATATTCAAAAATTCAATCATTCAATCAACCATTCCTCAAAATGTTACTTTAACACATAAATGAATTCCAATGCTTGACCAGGCATACGTTAAATAACACTGCGAGGGAAATCGGCTGCACATTTAGCGAAAAAGATTGATGATAAATTAAAAGGAAAACAGGATTGCGGATGAGCTTTCGATTTCGCGCTAAAATGAAATGTCAATACACTAAATGCAGTGCACATTCGGGAAATCGTACGCTGATTTTTTTACGACTGAATGCACTTTCACGGAAAAAGAATTAACATTTGTTAAATAGAAACAGAGATATGGAACGTTCATTCTATTTCGCACGAAAACGAATGCTTCTTTTACAAATTCGTGTACACATTTTCCGAAATTGTCCGGGAAAACCTATAGTAAAAGGGAGAAATTTCAACATTTTAATTGTTATGCTATTGAACAGTTCCATATTCATGAGCCAAAACGTGATGTCATTCAAGGCAGAACAAAAGTGTCTCTACAGCTTTGTGTACAAATATATATCAAACTTTTCTTTATTTTCTTTCAGTAAGTTCCACTTTTTACTTGCTTATCATGTTAAACAGCTTGTTTGGACACTAGCAGTCGCCACTAGTTTTTTGAAACTTTGTTTGTGGGTAACTTTGAAGGAGTTATGTTTGTACTGTCCATATGCACTTTTGACAAGGAGTTCCTTGTGCGACAAAAGCAAAATAGCGCCCATAATAGGTTTTCCCGGCCAATTTCCTAAAATGTTCATTCACTTCTGAAAATCGGTTATTCATTTTCGTCTGAATTTAAATGCACGTCTTTAATCCCATTTCAATTCAACGAAAGTTCAATCGTTTTCATTGTCCGTGCATTCGGTTTTGAGAAACAGACGGCCAATTACGTTACCTGTGCATTCATTTACGCGAGCATACCTTTTCGCGCAGAGTTCTGGAATACAATTTCGTGAATGTGCAATATAAAGTGCGTTTTTCTCATTCAAACTTAGCAGATTGCATCACACAACATTAAACTAAAAGTGAAACAAAATGACCAATTTCTGAAATCGCCCTCTAAAAGCGAAAAGGAAGTCTTGTAAACGAATCTGGATGAGCATAAACGAAATGTGCTGCGCAATCACTTAATTGATTGAATGGAAATGAAATCCTCTTGGTGAACCCATGTATCTAAAATCCCCATATCCTCATGGTGTACCCATGTGTCTAAAATTCCCATGATGTTCCCATGGTGCCCAGTAAATCCCCAATGGTATTCCCATGGTGTTCCCATGTTGTCTATAAATTCCCATGGTGTTCCGAAGGTGTTCATTAATTCCACATGGTGTTCCCATGATGTCCATAAAATCCCCCTTGGTGTTCCCATGGAGCTCATAAAATCCCCATGGTGTTCCCATGGTGTTCCCATGGAACTCGTAAAATCCCCATGGTGTTCCCATGTTGTCCTTGCAATCTCCATGGTGTTCCTATGGGTTCCTATGATGATCATTTTAACTTACACGGTGTTCTTAATGAGCCCATGGGTTTTCCATGGGAATCCCATGGGATGCTCATGGGACATTTCTGTAAGGGATGAAACGCGTGTTCAGAGCGATTCTCAAATTCAGACGAAAATGAATGACCGATTTTCGGAAGTGAATGACGTTAGCCCCCTAACGTCATCTAGTGTGTCCAGCCTCCCCCTTTCGCCCCCGAATTTCCACAAGTGGAGGATTTGGGGTCATATCCACCCCCAATCTTCGACACGGATGTACCCCATGGCCCACGGATGACCAAACACTAAATACTGAATTTACATGTTAACTATAAGCTTCATCCCCCCCCCCCCAAAAAAAAAAGGAGAAAATGCAACTGACTTCCCTTTTTGACTCCCTGCAATTACAATGAAAATCACGAAAACACAAATTCAATGGAAAGCCTTGTCCCGAGATATAGGCCTAATTAAAGAGACAATTTTATTTACATTGATTTCGGCAATAATATCAATTTTGACTGACACAACTGTAACATAATTATTATTTTATATTTTAAAACAACAGAAAAAAACTTAAAACGAACACGTGTGAATACTTTTAATTACAATCGATATAGAGAAAAGTGCAGCACTCAGAGCAAACTGAAACACTTGGTATATCAAATAATTTTCCCTCAGAAGGACCATCAAAATACATGTTTTAGCGCATAGCCAGCACTTCTCCAATTCATTAATTGTTTAGTCTTTGCAATTTGCAATCTTTCTCCTTTTTTACACAAATTTTCATAATTCAAAAAGTATATTTGCAATGTGTGTTCCTATCATAAAAAAAATTCGGTCTTGTGTTTCCATCACACATCTCTAAAAAATAAATCCTACTATTCAGGCCACCTTGGTAACATGCACTGTGTTTATATATAAACATGTATGTTTACCATAAACGCCTGCGTGTTACTAAGGTAGTGTGAATAGGCCTAAGCCTACACAAGTTCAACACTGCACGCCGTCCTTTTTTTCTCGTAACCATAACTGTAAACCACTTCACAAATTGTTTGTCTGGAGTGTCTGAATCTTTAATAGCCTATACAACATTTATTTTTAGCTGCACCACCCGGATCGTGAATCAAGTGCTGTCAAACCAAAAGGACATGAGTCATTCGCATTATTGTTAAACCTAAACTGCGAGGGGAATTTCAGGCGAGGACTTTCTTGGATCTCATTTGCAATTGGTTAGGCCAAAAAAAAAGTCTCCGGTTTCTGGTATGCGCGCGCGTCGCTGTAGCCATGCGCGTCGGCAAAATGAAAAAGTTTTTTTTTTCAATGAAAGATGATGTCTCAAAACCGCCAAACTCACTGGTTTGACTGGAATCCTGCTGCTGCACATTTTTAACGTGTTTTAGATGAGTTATGGTCGAGAATAAGCTTTATGTGGCCTCTCTGGACTCCCAATCCCATATAGGCCTATTTGTACTAAGTTTAGTCGGGCACCATTTGCAGTCATCAGCCGACATTTGAAGCAAAAAAGTCGGGAAAAAAAATGTAAAAGACGCGTCGCCGCACCACTTTTTGGGCAAGCTCCATACCAGAAACCGGAGACTTTTTGGGGGGCCTTACATGCGATTGTATTGATGAAAGGATTTGCTAACAATTGAAAAACTACCACTTTCTTGTCACTTCCAACGAAAACAAGTAATACGATCTTGTATGTATTGTTGCGACACATAATAATGTGCAAGAGAACAAGATGAGCTGAATTTCCACTGCATGTTTCCTTTAAAGTCTTGTTGGCATTTTAAAGTTTGTCTGTAATATGATTCTCACTAAACTCAATAGCTTCCAATGACATTCAAAGACAGCTATAGAAATGGGCTACGTTTGTAACACATGCATAACTTCTGAAAGCATTGGTAATTTTTTGTGATTCATTTTTTTTCTTTAAATGAGTGGAAGAACATGCTCTTAAAGACATGCTTGATTGGTGTTGATTGTTTGCTAGGAAAACAAAGACAAGTTAATCTTTAATCGACTCTACGAGCAAGAACTCTGAAATGGGATAAAATGTCTTGGCAGTGTTTTTTGTTATGTTCAACCAATTAGTTGCGGGTGCCAGCAACATGCGGGTCCACTAAGGGAACTCTTAAGGTGCTTCGTGAATACCACTTAACGCAAGTCTTACGTGCCCTTAACATCAACTTACGGGTCCCCGCAACGCAAACATTTACGGGTGCTTTGTAAATAAGCACCCCTGCTGGCCCCTGCTTCACGTACGTGTTTGTATGTGTACATGATGTACGTCCATAATACCATATACAATGCGTTGATAGATCAAAGCCATAAACATTCTTCAATGATCGCTGTATGATGTCTGGTTGAATTTCACGGATTTGCAACCCCAAAAATAATCGTGAGTGTCATTGCAATGTCTTTGACATGTGGAGAAGCCAGTAGGTGCTTTCAAAGGTAGTTTTGTTAAGTATTTTGCGTGATTTTTAGAAATTGTTACATTGACATTAGTTCCTTAGTGGGTCGCTAGTGCGACATACCAACATCCCATATGTCAAAAAAAGTTCTTCTAGCGACCCAGTTAGTTGGACTATTAAATAAATTTTCTGAAGCATTTTCTCCTACAGTTGCGCGCATTCACCTTTCCCCCACTGATATCAAGTAGTTTTTCCAAACCTCGAGCGTTAAGTTCCAACGTAACATACTGCATGGCACAGTGACCCTAATAAAAATATGAAACAATTGCAGAGAAATTCCAAATTATGAACAACCAAAATCTAGCTCTTATTCAGTGAACTGGATATATGTTGCTTAGAGACAACAATAGAATATTGTTATTGGTTTCGAGTCCCACAATCAACTATAGAAATTATGCTTTGATCTTAATCAGTTATTCACGGTAAGTGTTTCGCCATTTCAGTTTGAGTGTCTGGGGTGTGTTTCCATTCCTCCATGGTAATTAGAGCCGCTGACATTTTGTCTGCGCAGGCTCGAGACAAAAGCAGGGATTTCCAGACACACGCAGTTATAGCAACGCCAATGTCTAGATTCCCATGTTGTCCTCAATCGAATGAGGTCCCATTCTGTACCAGTGCCTGGCCACTTGGAAATACCCCATGGTAACCTACACGTATGAAGTGTATTTCCGCGTACGCTACAACATGCATGTCCGCTCATATCTACACAACATATTTATAGGGGCTGTAGTGAGCAATTTGCATAGAATGTGCATTTTCAGCCGCACGTTAACCAGAGACGCGGGCATTTCTTTGAAAAGGTTCAAGACAAAAGTAGGGGATTTCCAAGGGCACGCAATAGCAGCGCTAACCGCCCTCATTCGAATTCGTTCCCACTGGCGGAACGAGTACTGGCTACTTGGAAATACCTGCATTGTAACCTACATGGGGATTTCCAGCAGACTACACAAGCAACTCATTTATAGGTTGAGATCACACACTGTCTGGATCAAGATGTATTATAAAAACAAGGCATTGATTAGAATTTATATCCTGACGAAAATATGTCCTGAGGAAAAAAAAAATAACCCATTTATAGGCCCCCCAAAAAAATTCGGTCTCTGGTCAGACCAAAGTTCTGGAATTGACGCGGTGACGCGTTTTGTTTTTTTGTTTTTGTTTTTTGCTCTTTTTTCTTCTTCAAGCTTGGATTGTACAGACAAGGTGGAGTACTATTTTGCTTTTTTTTGGTGTCCTCATGTACATTGGTGTCCTCCATAATTTGCCTTGGTGCTTTCAATCATTTGCCTTGGTGTAATTTCCCATTCCTTGGTGCTTTTAGTAAAAAAAAAGTTGAGGAGGTGCGGCAATAGAGGGCCCTGTTGGAGCTACCGCGGGATATTTTGGACAAAGAAAAGATTGACGCGTATGATTAGAATCGACATGCGCGCTGACCAGAGACTGACTTATTTATTTCTTTGACCTTCTCCTGTCCAAGTTATAAAATCTGGGGAATGAAATTTTGGGAAAAAAAGCAGATGGATTCATCATACTAGAATTAAACCCGCGCTACGATGGGAAGTCAACTTACAAATCGTGCTACGGCTGTACCGAAATGCAATGCAATTAAAATGACAAAAGTAGCGCTGTCAAAATGTTGGCCTCAGTCAAAATGTCCCTGGTGTCATCTTCGTCTGACGTACAATTATGGGGTCAAAGGTTAAAATAAGTCAAATTTCAAAGACGCTCAAATGACAAAAGTAGCGCTGTCAACATGTTGGCCTTGGTTTAGTATTTATAAAAAAAAGTCAATGGTGCATGACCTCTTTGTCTGATCTACAGTTAAAGGGAAGATACAACATTTGCAAACATCAACAAAAGAAATGATCAAATTATCACGAAATACCTTACTGAATTGCTAGGGATTGACAGTCTCAAAGCATCCTGTAAAATGGTGGCTCCTGGTGTGCTGACATTTTCAAGAAAAACCTGTATTTTTCCAACGCTGGTCGGCCGACCAGCATTGGAGAAAACTGGCTTTTTTCGGAAACTGCTCCTAATTTTTTTTCATATTTAGTTATTCCGTATTTTCTTTGCAATTGATTACACACTTGTGAAGGGGTACAAGCCTGCTAGACTGATTCTTTGACCTTACAATTCCCTAAAGTCTTTACATTTCTCCGTTTTATCTTAAGTAGGGTCAGGGAACCAGACTCCAAGAACATGATTTGTTGTCTTGGTTTTTCCAGCATATACAAGCCAAAACTATAACATACTAATCCTCCGAATCGATTTATTTCGATTTATAAAGAATCTCAAATAACAAAAGTAGCGCTGTCAACATTATGGCCTTGGTTCAATATTTGAAAGAAATGTCAATGGTGCATGACCTCTTTGTCTAAGAAAGTAGCGCTGTTAACATGTTGGCTTTGGTCATACATTACAACATTTCCATGGTGAGCACTTCATCTAACTTACAGCTATGGGGTCAAAGGTCAAAACAAGGTAAAGCCAAAGTGTGTTATATATATGGTAGCAGACCAGTAAATAAACTTCCATAGACCCCAATGGTAAATGCTCACACTTCAAAAATTCGGGAAAAATACTCACAACTCTCCAAGGTGTTCAAGACACACATCAAATTAAAGCTTATTTCATCATCTTTCATTTTCTTTTCAATTTTTGGAGAGTCAACTGATGACTTTTAGGAGAAATTTCCATCTGAAGATGATCACCCCTGAAAATAGTCCTGAAGCCCATCGCCATTTTGAAAAACGAAGCCTACACTCCATTGCAAAATAGAGCGCTTTTAGGGTCAAAATTACATCCAAATTACACAGAACTGCAAGCTCCCAGTCCTGCGCACGGCTTCCACCCATATTTTTTACAAACCCTCAAGTTCATGGCCCACAGCATGCTCAAATACTGAAGATTTTGAGGGCATGCAAATCGTGATTTGGCCGGCGTAGGCAATTTCGGACCGATTTACTGGTCTGCAGCCATATAATATGGTAATTCTTGAGAGAAATGTTATCCTGTTTGCTCTATCGCATCGCATGCGATTATACGGGTAACCCGGGCTCCTACCATTTCGCGCGTACAGGTTTCAGAGTACCAGCGTACTGTGCGTGCGTGAATTTACAGAAAGCTTGACAAGTAAGTACCTAACATCCAAGAAAAATAACTTAGAAACACTACGTTTTACCTAGCTTTGCTTCCTTTCGTTTTTCTCCAGAAAATATTGACGATTTGGATTAAATTCGTACCCAAGAAACGATTTGATGGGGTCGCTGGTCGAAAAGTAGGTAAGTGAAAAATCATACGTAGCATCATCTCAACAAACATTGTTATGGTATACAAATATTGAGTGGCTCAGCGTGGAGTGGGTGGAATATTATCACAAGGTAAAATCTGGATTTTTCCATTCACGAGGCGAAGTCCAAATTTTACCGAGCGATGATATTCCTCCCATTTCACAATTTGAGGCCACCAAATATTTGTTTGATATAACTGACATATAGATCCTTGTCATTTGATATATTTGAACTTTTCATTTGAATACAAAATTGGTGGAAAATGTATTTCTCTCTTCCAAACTACACCTTCACGGAAATGTTTGAGCCCAACCTGTAGCGCTGGCTCTTTCGAACAATACGCACTACGCGCAATGCTGAATGCACACACCAGCATGCATTTGCACACAAATCCCGCGTTAGTTGAAAAAGAATGATCCCAACTGTTCAATAGTATACAAATATTGAGTGGCTCAGCGTGGAATGGGAGGAATATTATCGCAAGGTAAAATCTGGACTTTTCCATTTCACGAGGCGAAGCCGAGTGAACTGGAAAAGTCCAGATTTTACCGAGCGATAATATTCCTCCCATTTCACAATTTAAAGCCACTCAATATTTGTTTTATATAACTGACATATAGATCCTTGTCATTTGATATATTTGAACTTTTTTTCAAAACACAACTGGAGGAAAATGTATTTCTCTCTTCCAAACCACCCCTTCACGAAAATGTTTGAACCCAACGCTGTAGCGCTGGCTCTTTGGAACAATACGCGCTACGCGCAACGCTGAACGCGCTCACCAGCATGCATTTGCACACAAATACCGCGTCATGATCCTAACTGTTGAATAGTATTTCCCATTCCCCATGGGCGAATAGTACTTTTTGAGCCGCAGCGTGAATGGGAGCAATAACGAATGTCACGTGATGTGAGTTCCACCAATCAAATGACTAGGATCTGTATGTCAGTTATATAATATTTCCCATTCCACATGGGGGAATGGAACTTTTTGAGCCCCGGTGTGAATGGGAGCAATAACGAATGTCATGTGATGTGAGTTCCACCGATCAAATGACAAGGATCTGTATGTCGGTTATATAATGTAGGATATCACCTGGTGCTACTTACCATGTCATTTATGGTGCTCCACACTGGTTCCTTTGCAATATGTCCGTTTTAAATCTGGCCGGGAATTGAGTCCATATGCCACAAGGTTTATTTTAACTCGGCCCACTGTATGTAGTAGTTATGCTTAACCCTAAAGGGGCCGGGTTATTTTGACCAAGGCAGCCGGGGGGAGGGGGGCCTAAGATCTCAGCCATTGGGTGACGAAAATTTTTAATGCTCAGTACATGCATAGAGCAACTCTTCATAAACATACCCAAGAAATGTCATGACCAAAGGTCAAAGGGTTTTGGAATTATGGCTAATTAATTATTCATATGTATGAATGGCAATTCTGGTCTGTGTACACGACGTATATAGGAAAATTCAGTTTTCACGGTGCGTAGCGCCGGAAAAACTTTCGCTGCGCGACAACCCCTCGTCTGATTTTTATGTTTTTGGTGTCAAAAGATGTGCAAAGCTCGAGGCTAAAAAGTTATAAAAGCTCGGGTCGCGAAATTATTTTTTTTTTAAGGCTATCGTGGAAAAAGTCGAGGGGGAGGGGCGGATTCCGCCCCGGCCCTTTTAGGGTTAAATATACCTACAATTAAAATACGTGAATGCGTTTCTTAGAAAAGAAATATATTATTTTCTATTGTAAATTATACTTCCCTCTATCGTGTCATACCGATAATGATGAGGTCACATCTAAAATTCCGATGGAGCATAACTTTATATACAAGGTGCGTACAACAAGTAGATGAATTTCTAACTTCACAAAACGTATAAAAATGCGTCTTCGCTAAAATTCCAATAGCCTCTATTACGTACATTATATCATAGTGGTCTGTTGCGTGGTTTTCCATGTTTTGTATATTAATCCTGAAGTCAGGAAGGGGTTATTTACCTTTTTGGAAAGAGACCTTGTGTGTTGAAAGTCAGGCCACGACGACCACGAAAAACATGAATCCCACCTATTCCTGTGCAGTCTCGCAACCTCAAGAAATATTATCGCGGCCTACTGGTTCGGAACCCCTGCCACAAGGAATCAAATAACCAATCAAAAAACCGAAACAAATCTTAATATTTTTATTTCAGGGTCGGGCACAATGTCTACCTTTATCGGAGCTCTGCTAGATGTCTCCGGCTCTATGAAGAGCAGCATTGGTGACGGAGTGGATGAAGAGGGGGGCACGTGGGCACAATCAATATTTACAGTGATTGATGACCTAGTTAAACACGACGTTTCAAACGCTAATCGCATTTTTGCAGTCGGTTTTGGCGCGAGCAAAGGAAAAGACATATTTGACATTCTAGGGACAATTCAGGAGGTCCAGAGACACCAGAGCGAAGAAGGCGCCGATAGAGGCCCTGCTAAATACCAGACCATTGAAGAAGTCTTCCGCATACTGGAGTCAAACGGTGCGCGGACAATAAGAAAGTGGGCGGAGAAAGATACGATAAGGCGGGCAGTATCTGAAAACGAGGCGCAGTTAATCCTTGAGAAACTTACATCAGACAAAGAGTTTACAAGAAAGTTTGTTTACGATTATCTTCCTAAAGCTTGTCGTGACTGGGAAGTCCCTCAATTCGTATTAAGTTTGTTCTTTTCAGGGGTACAACGTGCGTATTCATCTGCCGTTAGTTCATTCGTCCAGGCTACTACTGAAGACATCGCGGAAGTTGTCAGAAAAGCGATCAGCGAAATTTTGCTGAAAGGTGTTAGTGAGAGATCTGTATTTAAAGTACAAGACGCGGCCAATATCATCCGAGGATGTATTGACGAAAGGGAGCTCACGACTCAGAGAGCGCGGGAATTACTGAAGATTGTCGAGCCATTCATTTATGGTTACACACCATTATATTCAACATTAAGAGAGGCAGCAGACATATTATCGGGGTCAATGGAAACACACCCAAACCATCACAGATTACTGTTTATAATGTCTGATGGCTATCCGTCAGATGGTGGCAGCAATACATCTTGCATATTAAGCAGCATTCAACGGCAGCTCAAAGATGCAAAGGTCACCGTAGTGAGTTGCTTTATTTCCAGCTCATCATCTGTTGAACCCCGGCGACTTTACTGCGTTGCCGATGAAAGCTGGGAGAAAGGGGCCAATTTCCTGTTCGACCTGAGCTCCAAGATACCAACAGAGTTTGTCACTAGGGCAATATTCATCAAACACGGATGGCAGATCGATATAACTAACAACGAGACCAAGCTGTTTTTGCACGTTAATCATCCTGACCACTTGAGAGATGCCTGTAGCTTGGCGCGAAACGCTGTCTGTTTCCAGGATTCATTGTCCGATTTGCTCGTGTCTGTCGATCTTGATATTTACATCAACCAGAAGAACTCAGGTTTCACAGCACATGAACAGGTGGGTGGCACCTGCTATGCAAACGCTTCAGCAGCAGTCCTTCATCTCGCCATGCACAGGATTCGCGGCCGAGACGGTGGGTATCCAGACTTTGATGAGCTTCGAGACGTCATGATCAACCGGTACGGAGTTGAAGGGGCCAACACCCTCCGCGTTTTACAGGAAGTCTGTCCGCAATACAGATTACGTTGTCAACAGGTTGATGTCAATGGAGCCAAGGAGGCCATAGCAGCAAAGCGTCCGGTTGTGGCAAGGTTTCGGCTCACTGACAAGGAATGGACCAAGTTCGGAGAGTTTTACCGGAAGAACCCAACAGGCATTCTGAAAAAGTGCGACCTCGACATCAGTAAAAGGAGACCAAATGCCAAGCCCAGTGGACACGCAGTCGTGTTGACAAGTTTCAACAGCGAATGCCTTCGTCTGATGAATTCATGGGGAGACAACTGGGCAGATATTGGATTCTTCAGAGCTGAAAACGCCGAGGTGCTTGGTTGTGAGTTCTTCGACGTTTATTGGACATCGAACGATTTGAGCCAGAGAGAAAAAGATTATTATGATGAGCATGGGTCAGAAGTCGCTGAGAAGCTTATGAAGTCACTGAAAGGTCTACAAGTATCAGTTTTCACGTGCCCTTCATGCCGCCAGACTTCAAAGGTTACCGAGTTCACAGGCACTTTGTCGCGGGCCAGATGTCCCAAATGCAGGGGCGAGTTTTCGAGTCAAGATGCAGACGGAAACATTCTGGCATTGAACGTGTACCTCACCTCGCTCAGCAGATAGACTTATCGCGATAATGTTGGAATATAACCAGTTTACTGGCCAATATCAGATAGGGTTTTACAAACAGAAGTTGCTGCAAGGCCGTTCAATGTCGCCATCATACAGATTCATGCACCAACAGTAGATTATAAAGAGGAAGACATTGAAATATTCTAGGTAGGCGAAGCTTGCAAGCAGGTGAAACACTCCGACATTTTGATTAGGATGGCTGATTTGAATTGCAAAGTTGGTTCACAGAAGGAGGGGAACGTTGCCTGAATTTACTGCCTGGGTGAAAGGACAGAGAAAGGAAATAGGTTTACCCAGTTTTGTGAGGAACATAAGCTGATTATAGTCAATGTGGTCTTCAAACAACTTCCCAAAAGACACGTGATCAAGCCCAGGATATATTTTGTTTTATCGTAATCAGATTATAATTATGATAAGCCATGAGTATGAAAACAGCGATACACACGTACCAGGGTGCACCCATCGGATCCGACCACATGTAACTTGTAATGAAAATATCAGTGAAACTGAAAATTCCAAAGATAAGTAGAAGAGAAGTGCCAAAACCTTGTCAAATTAAGAGATGTAGAAATCAGAAGCATGTTCAGTCGTACTATACAGAGCAAGAATTCAGTTCTTAATGTGGAAAGAGAAAAACTCGTACCAGCAGAAACGGCCATTAAGGAGAAATGGAATGGTGGTAGAGACAGTATGCTTGAAGCAATGGAAGAGGTTCTTCCGAAGAGGCAACGAGTGAAAAAGCAGAAGTGGATGACAGATGAGATCCTTGAGTTGATGGAACAGAGACGAACAAAGAGAAGAACATCTCCAGAGTATACAGAAATTGATAAGGAAATAAAGGGGAAATGCAAAAAAGCAAAAGAAGAATGGTTTGAGAAGAGGGTGAAGAGCTGGAGCTATATGAAAAGAACCAATACATGAGGTCACTGCTACAGATTGTCAAGAGACTCACCCACAAGAAAACAGGAATCAAGAACGATGGGCAGAGTACATCAGAGACCTGTATGATGACCCTAACAAAGAAGAACAGGAAACATTAAGGAGAAATGGAGAAGGCCCGCCGATAACAGCTGGAGAGATAAAAGATGCGATTTAGAAAATGAAGAGCAACAAAGCACTCGGATCGGATAATATCACAACGAAATGTTTACAAGCCCTAGATGATTCTAAAATTGAGACTCTGACTGACCTGTGCAACAACATTTACTCATCTGGACACATACCAAAAGAGCTAATGAGGTCAACGTTTACTAGCATGCCAAAGAAATCAAAGGTACCAGAATGTGGCGACTACAGAACCATCACCCTAATGAGTCTCCGAGTTTTACTACACAAAAATTATCAAAGAATCAAAGATGACATCGATATCAATCAGACTGGATTTTAACCTAACATTGGCACCAGAGAAAGATTATTCAACCTTAAGACAATCATTGACAGTTAGCAATTCATAAACCAGTGTACATCTGCTTTTGATTATACCAAAGTGTTTGATCTGATTATACCAAAGTGTTTGATCGGGTGTACCAAACAGAAGTAGTGAAATTGCAGAAAAACGTCAACATTAACAGCAACGACTTCAATCGCATACAGTTTCTGTACTGGAACAAGACATTATGTTATGTGTGAGGTTAGAGGATGGTCGCTCCGAAGGCTTTCCTATCAAGAGAGGAGTACGTTAGGGTGTCGTATCTCCCAATCTGTTCAACATTTACACAGAGCAAATATTTAGAGAGATCCAAGGACGTAAAATAGGAGGCAGAAACATCAATAACCTCCGCTAGCTATGCTGCATCGGTTGCAGAGACTGAAGACTTCTTGATATGAATCGTAACAAAGTACGAGCACGAGCAACACATGAGTACTCCACATGAACCCGAGAAAGACTAAAGATATGGTAGTAAGCAGAGACACGCAAACTCCTAGAATACTAGAATACGAATCAACGGATTGTATCATCGAGCAAGTAAACAAATTATCTTGGCCATACAATCACACAAGATGGACGTTGTGAAAGAGAGATAAGAAAGAGAATTGGCATAGCGAAAACGAACTTTCTGAATATGCAAGTTCTACTTACAGCTAGAAATTTAAACCTCAAATTAAGACTACTGGACTATACATCAAGAATCCATTAAAGGACTGGAAGCGCTGGCATTGTGGGACTTTACAGTAATATGCTGAAAATATACAAGGATCAAGTCACACATGAGGATGTTTTGGTTAAAGTAAACATAAAATGACAAGTGAACAACATAAAACGAAGAAAGCTACAATATTTTGGTCACACAATCCGAGCCGATAATCTTCCAAGGCAGCAGCTCATAGGTTGAAGGAATGCGAAAAGAGAGGATTCAGCAGACCAAGGTGACATCAGACATGTTGGGGTGGAGCGGCAAGACGTAAGAGGGAATTGTGAGAGCAGCACATAATGGAAACATCTGACTGCTCACCTGCTTGCAAGCGAAACGCTCCAATACTAAACACGATTAAGAACATTGGGCAAACGCGTTCAGCTGGTTAAACTGATTTATCTCCTTTGGACCTGCATAGAGCCCTCTACATGTATTGTTCAGTGGACTTTCAATCCACATTGAGGGTCCAACCACGGTGGTGGTAAAGGCACATGTATATAAAATTATGAATAAACTTCCCCGAGGAAGCAGCAGACGTTGACTGATGAGAGCTTACAGACTCTGTGGTGTAGATAGTATCATCAATAGCAGACCCTTGACCAGAGTATGTGATGACGTGAACAACCTGGAAGCATTGTATTACTTGTGCTCAGATTGAACACCTGTAAATATGTTTATATAATCACAAATCACGAACAGAGTACAGATCACATATTATTATTGATTTGGAATAAATAGAAACTGAATTTAAATGAGTTTTCAATTTGTTTGTGTGTATTCAGTACATTGTTTAAATTTGGACCCATTTTACAGTTCACAATATGTGTGAGGTTAAATCTGAGATTGATCAGGTGACCAAGCTAATAATTCAGTTGCTCAGTTTTACCAGATGTCAAGTGTTTTTTTCCTTGCAACATTGCCACACAATCTACAATTTGAGAATGTAGACTGTTAAAGCATTTACATCTACTTGTACCATGATTAATTGTGCGGTGGAAATCTGTTGCTAGTGTATATATATACATGTACCATGTATGCTGATGATTCGTATGATTTTAAGCATGGATGCGTGTAAACAATGATTCTGTATTAATCTGCTGCTACATAGAATACGCATTGATTTGTCCAGTTACATTGTAATTCTCAAATGAGCACATTTTCCTTTGTGTCTGAAGACATGATGGTAATTGAAGGCATTGTATATGGAAACATAATTATGTTGAATTTGCAAGATTGACGTTAATAGTCACTGTTATTTAAAAGGAAAGGGAAAAATGTAATTTTGTTTGGGACCATAATTGCTTGTATTTTATTACTCTAGACTTGGCAACATTTGCAAGTGTAATTTTGTTTTGACAATATTCAGTGAAAGTATCTATATAGTAGAAATGGACGTTATACATAAGTTATGCCTACATTAAATGTCAAGTTTGTTTATGTCTGTTCTTTTTCTAGACTATGAAAGTGTATTTTGAAAACACAGTTGTATTAAGTAAGCAAGCCATATATTGCAAGTAAATGTAGATTGTGCATTAGAATTTGCTATATTGGATCAAGTGTAACCAATATCAATTCCATGCAGTTTGATGGAAGTGCAGCGAAAGGACTCTTAATTGTAATAATCAATTCAGTCATTATGTGTATTGTGTTACTTGAGACATGCAGATGATGTCAATATTAACTGTTCTCTCAATATGTTCAGTGGTTACAATTATTAGTTTAATGAATTATGGGTTTGGATTTGTAAACAATATCTGACAAATTCAAATTCGTTATGTCTGATGAGTTAGATTAAACTGTCTGTTGCATGTATATCTGCGATCGGTTTAGGTGAAAGTTATCACCTAGAAATTGTACTTAAGTTCCAAATCGTAAAAGAAAAGTTATTTAGAGCTACTGCAGATTTGTTTGTGAAACTGCATTGTTTAAAGTTAAGCCCAGAAGTTATACATGTCATGATGTTAACTATGGCGATTATTTTTGTGAGTAGTTCTGGGCGAGAATTTTTTTTTTTTACTCGATTACTCACAAAGATATCACTCACAAATAGTCGAGTACTTGCGAGTAGTTAACCGAAATCCCATAAAAGCAGAAAACAGGAATACGTTGGTATGACGTGAAGTAGATATCCCTACTGTTCGGCATTTTGGGTCATTTACTGGAATATATAGTTTTGTGGACAAAATGGAATCCCAAGGAGAGAGACGTTGAGGGAGTGGTTCCCTGTCTGCAGGGGACGTATTAGGCCATGAACCCTAAACTCTCAATTGCTACTCGCTAGTACCTGCTTCTACTCGTGCTAGTAGAAATGTAAGTTTTTCGCATACATTGTGTGTAAAGTTTGTTGAAGTCATTTCTTTTTCAAGACTATGGAAGTGTATATAAAGACACATGTTGTAGTTATTAAGCAAGTCATATATTGCAAGTACCGTAGGCTGTGTATCAACATTAAGTTTATTGGAGCAAGTGTACTTAATTTCAAAATTCCATGCAGTTTGATGTAAGTGCAGAGGAAGGACTCTCTTTTGTAATACATTTGTAGTCAATTCAGTCACCATGTGTATTGTGACATGCAGATGATGTCAATATTAACTGTTCTTTAAGAAAGTGTTCAGTGTTAACAAGTTTTAGCATAATGTATTATGAGTTTCGATTTGTAGAAAATGTCAGAAAAAAATCTGATTTCTTATGTCAGAAGAGTTAGATAAAAATGTATGTTCCATGTATATTTTTCATTGGTTTGATGAAAAGCTATCACCTGGAAATTGTACTGAAGTTCGAAATCTGAAAAGAAAAATTGTTTAGAGTTTCTGCAGATTTGTTTAAGAAAATGCATTAGTTAAGCTCAGAAGTTATACATGTTATGATGTTAACTATGGCGTTTATTGTTATAAGTAGTTCTGGGCGAGTAGTGGGTTTTTCTACTCCAGTACATACAAAGAAATTATTCATAAATAGTCGAGTACTTGCGAGTAGTTAATTGAATTCCCCCAAAAAAGCAGAAAACAAGATATACATTGGTATGACGTGAAGTAATTACTTACAAGCAAATAGCGTGCAGGTCACACCAAATTCTTAAGCACTGAGCTATCCTTACTGTTCGACATTTTGGGTCATTTATTGGAATATTCAGTTTTGTGGACAAATGGAATCCCACGGTGAAAGACGTTGAGGGAGTGGTTCCCTGCATGCAGGAGACGTATTAAGCCGTGAACCCTAAACCCTAAATTGCTACTCGCAAGTACCTGCTTCTACTCGTGCCAGGATGTGTACTCGAGTAGATGAAAAACCACGAGTAGAGCAACGAGCATCAAAGTATCGCAAGTACTCGAGTAATCGAGTTACTCGCCCAGCGGTAGTTTTAAGCAAAAGTAATGTGCCTGAATTGTTGTTTCATAAATTGATTTTGTTTAAGAGAGGTGATTGTTAAAGGAAAAGTACACATGTATTTTTGGGGACAATAATTGTTTGTAATGTATTTCTCTACACTAGCGTGATTTTCCTAGGAGCATGTTCAGTGGAAGTATCTAGAAGAAATGTAAGTTATGCATACATTGTGTGTACAATTTGTTGATGTCATTTCTTTTTTAACACAACGGAAGTGTATATAAAGACACAGTAGTAGTAAGTAAGCAAGTCATATATTGCAAGAAATGTAGGCTGTGTATCAACATTAGGTTTATGGAATCACGTGTATTCGAGTCAAATTCCATGCAGTTTAATTGAAGCGCAGAAAAAGAACTCTCTTTTTAAAATTCAATTCAGTCACTCTGTGTACTGTGACATGCAGGTGATGTCAACATTAACTGTTCTCTAAGTATATGTTCAGTGGTTACAAGTATTAGTATAATGTATTATGAGTTTGGATTTCTAGAAAATGTCAGACAAATTTAGATTTGTTATGTTAGAAGAGTTAGATGAAAATGTATGTTGCATGTATATTTGCCATTGTTTTTAAGCGAAAGGTTCTCACCTGAAAATTGTACTTAAATTCCAAATCTGAAAGGAAAAGTTGTTCAGAGTTTCTGCAAATTGTTTGTGAAACTGCATAAAGTTAAGCCCTGAAGTAATACATGTTATGATGTTAACTATGTCGTATATTATAAGCAAAACAAATGTACCAGTATTGTTGTTTCATAATTGGATTTCGTTTAAAGAAGTAATTGAAACAACAGGGGGGGCCGGAATTGTTAGTGCCAAATTCACCGCCTTTGGGCAGTTATAGCGCCCTCTATTGTTATAAACAATTTTTGCAAACTATTATGGGGTGGCGTGTGACAAGACGACCGGAACTCAAGCATATTTGCTTATTTGATCAGGAACTCTTTATTTTGAAAAGACGTCTTCTAACTTCAACCATCAATCTCAAATTCCCTTCAACTACTGAAGAATGAATCACACTTAGAGACTTTAGAACACTGATCCTACGAATGCCAATTAAGACAATATTGTAGGTTTCTTCATTGTATACTTTTTTTTCACAAAATAACGATATTTGTATTAAATACTACGAAGGTATTTCAAGCTTATAACCTATAAGGTTAAACTAAAGAAAACAGCTACGCAGTCATATCGCAATATGTATGTGTCTTTTCGGGATTCCGAAATAATAAAAAATATCTTAAGATTTATAGTCTCAATGAAAGCAATTCAGGCTTTTACTCAAAGAGTACTTTAAGTCATTTATGCCCATTCAAATTCGTATAAATCAGAAGTGTTTTTGTTTCAAAAGCTATTTCCTGGCAACTCCAAAAACAACAGCGTAGCCGTTGAAAGCCCCTCAGTCGGAGTCAATTTATCATCCGGAAACCATTAACCTTTAACTCACTGCGGTCACCTTTGACCTTTACACCGCCAAACAAACCCTGACCTTGGACCTTTTGACCCCAAATCAAGTCCCAACTTGCCTGTACCCAAGGGCAACTCCCCTATCGAAGTTAGACACCAACATCTCATTCAGGCGCGGTTCTACGGGGGGGGGGGGTGCTGGGGGGGCTGTAGAACCCCCTAAAATTGTGTCTAGCCCCCCCCCCTCCCCCCAAAAAAAATCCATTAGCAAAAAAATTGCATTAGCAAAAAGAAGGATTGTGATGTACATGCGAACGGTCTCCCCCTAAAGAAGAAATAGCCGTGACAAGGGTGCATTAGTTAATGTAGTGTGAATGATTTTAGGATTTTATTGGTGCGATCCCCATTGAAAATATGGCATGAGTTCCCCCCCCCCCCACGGCCACCTATTGATTTTTGGAGGCCTAATTAGTGTCTGAAAAAAATAACCGGTCAACATTTCAGCACGCCTCCCTGAAAAAATTCTGGATCAACCGTGCTAGCCCCCTAAAAATATTGGTTCTATACCGCATCTGATCTCATTTCTAACTCAAGTTATCATCTGGAAACAATAACTTGTATCTCACGAAGGTAACCTTGACCTTTGACCCTTTATCCCAAAAGCAACCCCAACTTGCCTGTCCCCGACGGGCAAGCCCATACAGAAGTTAGACACCAAAATCACATTTCTAACACAAGTTATCAACCGGAAACCGTTAATGTTTAACTCACCACGGTGACCTGGACCTTTCCCCCTTGACCCCAAAAGCAACCACGATTTGCCTGTCCCCGACGGGCAACTCCCTACTGAAAGTAGACACCAAAATCACATTCCTAACTCAAGTTATCAACCGGAAACCGTTAATGTTTAACTCACCACGGTGACCTGGACCTTTGACCCCTTGACCCCAAAAGCAACCACGATTTGCTTGTTCCCAAGGGCAATCCCCTACCGAAGTTAGAGACCAAAATCACATTTCTAACTCAAATTATCAACCGGAAACCATTAATGTTTAACTCACCACAGTGACCTGGACCTTTGACCCCTTGACCCCAAAAGCAACCACGATTTGCTTGTTCCCAAGGGCAATCCCCTACCGAAGTTAGACACCAAAATCACATTTCTAACTCAAATTATCAACCGGAAACCATTAATGTTTAACTCACCACAGTGACCCGGACCTTTGTCCTATTGAGCCCAAACCAATCCTAAATTGCCAGTAGCCAAGGGCAACCCCCGACCAAAGTTAGACATACAAATCTCACTTCTAACTTAACTTTTCATCCGGAAACCATTTACCTATAACTCACGATGGTGACCTTGGCCTTTACCTTTATTTTCACACAAAAACCAATCCCAACTTGCCTGTAGCCAAGGGCAACCCCCTACCGAAGTTAGACACCAAAATTTCATTCTTAACTCTATTTATCATCTGGAAACCTTTTACCTTTAACTCACCACAGCGGCCTTCACCTTTGTTTGACCCCAAAAGCAACCTTAATTTGCCCGTATTTAAGGGCACCTCCCTACCGAAGTTAGACAACAAAATCTCATTTCTAACTCAAGTTAATTGGAAACCATTAAGCTTTAACTCACTGCATTGACCTTGACCTTTGTCTTTGATGCCCATTTAAATCGTGTAAATCAGACGTGTTCGTAATCAGAAGGGGTTTTTTTTGGTTTTTTGCTTGCAACTTAAGACAACAACGGCGTTGCCGTTGAAACCCCTCAGGCGGAGTCAAGTTGTCATTTGGAAACCATTAACCTTTAACTCACCAGGGTGACCTTGACCTTTGACCTTTAGACCGCCAAGCATACATCGACTTGCCTTTTCTAAAGGGCAACCCCTTACCGAATTTTAACACCAAAAACTCATTTCTAACTCACCATTTTTTATCCCGAAGCAATTTACCTATTTCTGACCACGGTGACATTGACCTTTGACCTTTGGACCCCGAAACCAATTCCAATTTGCTTGTACCCAAAGGCAACCCCTGACGACGTTAGGCATACAAATCTGATTCCAAACTCAACTTTTCATCCGGAAACCATTTCCCTTCAACTCACGTCAGTGACCTTGACGTTAAGCCCTTTGACCCAAAACAAATCCCAACTTGCCACTACCCAAGGGAAACCCATACCAAAGTTAGACACAAAAATCTCATTTGTAACTCAAGTTATCATCTTTAAAGCATTGACTGTTAATTCATTGCGGTGACCTTGACCTTTGACACTAAAATGACAAAGTATCATAAGTCATTGATGCCCATTAAAATCGTGGTAATCAGAAGTGTTCGTAATCAGAATTGTTATTTTTTCTTCAAAACCTATTTCAAGAAACCTAACTCAAGAAACCATTTACTTATAACTCACCATTGTTACTTTGACCTTTGGCCTTTCACCCCCAGGCCAATCCCAAATTGCCTGTAGCCAAAGGCATTCCCCTACCAAAATTACCCCTGACCCCTTGACCCAAAAGCAACCCCAAAATGCCTGTACCCAAGTGCAGCTCCTGCCGTAGCTAGACACCAAAATCTCATTTTATGGCAAGTTACCATCCGGCAACCATTAACTTTCAACTCACCGCAATGGCTTTGACCTTTGACCTATGACCCCAAAGTAAATCCCAACTTGCCTGTACCCAAGGGCAGCCCCCTACCAAAGTTTGACACCAAAATTGTATTTTTAATTCAAGATATCATCCAGAAAAACTGTCCTTTAACTCACCGTGGTGACCTTGACCTTTGACATTTTGACCCCCAAACCATTTCCAATTTGCCTACTCCCAAGGGCAACGCCCTTCCGGAAACTAAGCTGCCCTCCCGAAGGCGATGATAATACCCCTCCAGTCTCTCGGCTGAGTGATAAAAAGGCATTTTTTGGATTATTTCTTATTTTTGTTAACATTTTTGGGCGAAACCAAACCAAAAATATGTTTTTAATAGTTTAGTGTAAATTGAAAACAACAACAATAATAACAAACCCTATCCCCCTCTAAAGACATCTTTTGCTGCGTCTAAAGATTTTTTTTTTTTTTTTGGCTGCGTCTTATTGATGGTGAAACGTTACCATCATCTAATGATGCGTTTCTAGTTATCACTCAATTGGTGGCCGGTAATGCATGGTAGTTATGGGTAACAATATAAAAACAGATCACGTTGACGTTTAAGGTGTAAAATATAAATAATTGTTTATGAATGGGTAAAGCAACGGCGCTCCTTTGAGCAAAATAACAATTCTAAAACATATATTTTCAACATATGACTTCAATTTCCAATTAACATTTTTCTCTCTATAACCTTACGTCCTTACCCTATCTATCTTATAAGTTAAGTAGAAGAAACACAATCATAATACATCACTGAGACTTAAACCGGCCTTAGAGCTGCAAGACAAATTTCTAGATTACAAGACCACGCGATGCGAGCCAGAGGAAGGTAGTTTATTTTTGCAATTCTCGTGTTTCGTACTTAAATCAATAATACTTCTTTCTTGTGAAATTCTCTCTCAACTTTTTTCGATGTTGATATTTTCGTGGGGTTGAATCTGTTTTAAATGATCGAAGCCTCCCTCCAAATTGTTTAGCTCTAAATGATCTACATGTCTAGAAATTCATTTATTTATTTATTTTTAATTAAAATCAGGGTTCTCCGATCTTAATTAGCCCAATCTTTCCTGTAAAAGTCAATTTTTTATAAAGGACTTACAAATTTAAATGGATGACCTTTTTGTCGTATAATCTTTCGTTACGTAGCAAAAGCAGAAAACATTTCGTGTTGTCATATTTCTCCAGAAATCAGGTACCATTGTTTTAAGTGGACACACTAACGGAATAAACGCTACGAATAGCGTCGCTATGAGGTGAGTAAACTATGTTGTGCTCCATGAGCGATGTTGGTTGACGGATCTCAAATAATCGTTGATTTTCGAGTCCCCGATAATGTGCATCGAACTCGAAATTGGCATAAGAGGCTCTAACACGCCAAAGAGGTCATAGTCGTAGTTTTTCATATTGAGGAATACCAGAATACTATAGGGAGGGATGACCAACCCACATGTCACATATCACTTTTGTCCGCATTCTTGTCCAACACTATACGAGTGCCTAATCGTTGGATAAAGTATTTATATACGAAATAAACCCCCAAACTCGTTCGTACATGGTCATGCGACCAAATTCATGTCCTATTGAAATACGTTTTTCAACGATTAGGCGCTCTTTCGTGGTGATACTCAACAAAAAAACTCAAACGGGTTTCGGTGAGGTTGTCATGGTAGAGTATGGAAGAGATGCAGTGCTTCCCATTTATGAATCACTTTGTCCTAAGCCTAAATTTCCCCTTTTCAATATCAGTCAGTGAGGAGGAATTTTAAAAGGGGGTATATAGCTGGTATAAAGTTGAAACGTCTGAATACAAACCACTCGAGAATTGTGTCAAAAAAACATACTTTGAACCTAGGCGCGCAAACATTGAACAAACGTCATCTCGTGCAAAGGTAAGACTCCTTGGGATATGTGACCGCAGGGATGTTTGCCAATCAGGGATAACATCGCCCTGTATCTGGGCGGAAGTTTAGGCTGTTTACAGATTGAAGTTGGTATTAAAGCGATTTGTTCATGTTGGTAAACGGCAAACGACAGCTCCTGGTTAACGTTTCAAAGCTGAAGGAAATACAGTTTACCGTATTTACAAAATCAATTGCTAATACCAGTTCACTCTTCGTCCACTCTGTACTTTAGAAACTAAGGACAGGGATGCTTTTCACTGCGACGTCATTGGATTCTGACTTCAGTTTGTTTGGAAGGCTTGTTAGGCGTGAAAGAGTCCTCCAACGCGGCCCGTGAAATCACCATAGCACTCCATTTTGTATAGAACGGTAAGTCCTATACATGTAAACACGGTTTTATTTAGAGTGGTAATTTGAGTGTTGCAGATCATTGATCGCACGCGTTCGACACTAAATTCGTGCAACAAAGTTCCATTCTAGTCCAATTCTGTGTATATCACTTATAATTTTAGATTGGAAAAGCATTTCGATTACAAGTAAAAACTAGACCAATACGTCAAGGATTTGGGCAAAAACGTGTTAATAGCTACTTATATTTTATTTAATGATTTAACTGAGAGTACACTGACGAACCTGTAAATTGATGAAGGAGGGCATTTGGAGGAGAAGAAACGAGCTGTTTCGGCGGAAAAGCCGAAGCATAGACAGCTAAAAAAAAATCTGGCCACAAGAAATATTTCAGATATCTGATTCAATGTACAGGGTGCATCAAAAAAATGTAATTTAAACTCAATGGGCTTGTGTGTAAAAGTTAAGAAAGTGTATTATGCCATGGCGATTCCATCTTAAAGGGCAGTTCATTAGTTTTCAATTGATACAATATTGCATCTTTTTCGGTCACAGATGACTGAGCACCAGAGATATGCAAAACAAAGGCCCGAAAAGTATCTTTTCGAATTGGATTGATTGATTTGAATTGAAAGCAGGCCCCCGCATTATGGGCCCGTTGTTTAGCTGTTCTTGTATTAAGCTGCGCCTGAGCAGCTCTATAGTAGTCATGTCTCTCCGTCGGTCGGTCGGTCGGTCGGTCGGTCGGTTTTTCATTAGTTTTTCCTTGACACCTTTTTTTTCAGTCCCAGACGACTGGGCACTGGGGATTGCAAAACAAAGGCCAAAAAAGTATTTTTTTCCAAATGTGATTGCTTACTTGTTTGCTTGATTGATTGATTGAATAGTACATTTATTTCAAAGCGGTACTTTAGAGATGGAAATATATAGTGTTCAGTTTACAATAAGTTGAAACACGATATTACAGGTTAAGTTTAATATCGAATGTTTACACTAAGGACAACATTTACGTTTGGGTGAAGCAAACATGATTTTGTACCCTGACGTAGGAACAGACAATGAAACAGGGAAATGGCTGGGTCCTACTCTTTTTGTTATCTTCACCAGTCACATCGCTAAAACATTGAGAACCCTATGATAAGCTATGAAGAAGACGGTACACTATTCTCCACAATTACATCACCAGGGTAGAGAATACACTGATTCAAACAGTTGTCAACGTGATTTGAACAAACTGGCATCATGGGCATTGAACTGGAAACTTAAATTCAATGCATCTAAAACCCAGTCCATCATCATTTCACGATGAGATCTGCAGACCAGCACCATCCTCAATTAAATTTTCATGGGGAGCAGTTACACAATGTGGACTCAGTCAAAATTCTGGAAGTCACTTTAGATGCAAAGCTTTCCAACACACAACATATTAGCCTAATGTTCTCTTGAGTAGGGCCTAAACTAAAAAAAGAATATAAAAACAAAATAGTGGGCTGCTAGCTTACTGACTGTGCACGGCGATTCAAATAGCTATCATGTGGTCAGGACTTAACATTTGTGGTGTGATGAGGTTTTTTTTTTATTTTTATTTATTTTTTTGAAATGGGAAACATTCAAATTTCTGTACGTTAATTGGGGTGTGCGATGAGCTTTAATGCAATACTAAACCGCGCATTTTCCAATTTGATAGAGGGGTTATTATTGGGGGAAATGTAAGGACACCTTAACAAAATAGTCTCTGCAGCAAAACAATCGGGAGATCTTGGTATCATTTCTTCTAAAAAGATTCTCTATTTAATTAGTGGCTTGAGTCTCAAGGTAGTGGACGTATGCCGTTCTTTTTTATGGTGGGAGGGGCACCTTGCTGTTATGTGGCATGCTGCCCGGCTACAGATGGTGGTCCGCTGTCAATGCTGGAACACCAGGCCTCTGGTGTTATGCCGCTGGGTACCGCTGGTTGTCCGCTGCCGGTTTTGAAGCGGCAGGCCACTGGTGGTATGCTGCTAATTGCCGCTGGCGCAACCTCGTTCCCGGGGTTTCGAGCAGAACGCGCCCACCACTACCTGCTCTCTCACCCTGGTATTGGATCATTTGCACGTGCAAGATTGTTGAACACGTATACAAATGAGGAGTAGTCTGGTGCCTGCATATACGCTACATTAGCGTTTGTTTTTGTATGCGGTGTCTGGCATAAAAACAGCATCAATTTGTCGCGCCGTGAGTTATAAAAACACGATTTTTGGAAGTTAAAATGTTACAATCTAGCCCGCCAATATGCAGTATCACATTTCATATTAATATGAGCAAACTGGAAAGGAAAGGAGTATTTTTGAGAAGGCGTAGACGTTATAATTACAATGATCGTGAAAACACGTAATGCACGTTGGAAATAACAACACCAAGTACACGATATAAATCCATTGCTAGCAAATTGCGGTATCGAATCAGGATACAGGAAGAAATGATTTCCTATCCAGTGCTTACTATTGGAAACGAGGTTGGAGACAAAGTAAGCACTGGAGACGAGGTTGCCGCTGGCGGATTTGCAGTGGTCTGGTTCCCTGACCTGACAATTTCCACTGACGCCCAGACGTCTAAATTGTAGGCCAGGTAACCACAAAGGCTAAAAATAAACATGACGGCTCTTTTGCAAAGCTCGGTTTCGTTTACGGTTTATCTTTATCATGTATAGCTTTTGTAGCGGGACATTCTATACAGAATGCACTGTAGAGTAAATACCTAGCGCCCCTTAGGCTCATAATGGTATAGCCCATATGCCCTATTGCATTGTGGGAAAGTTTAGTCCATGCTTCATCATGGCTGCCATTCAGCCATGACCTTTCTATGTTGATGTAAATAAAGATAGTAATCATGTAAAGCCAAGACGAGTCCGCAAGAGTTCCAATCCCCTCCAACCGAACCTGGTAATGGTCGGTTAGACCGTTACACTGGCGTAGTCGGCAGGATGGGGGGAAATTGGACAGATTTTCGTGGATTGTTTTGTGCGGTGAATTCGACATGCTGAAGCAACGTGCTGTGCATCTTGCACATTCCAATGGACACGCCGGTCTGGTCGTGATCATCGACCTTACATCACAAGTTATGTAAATAGTTCTGCAACTTCATGCTGTTGATTGTTTGGCTGATTGTTGCCAGCTGTTGGACATTAATCGTCACAGATCAATCGAGTTAACTTGATTTCGAATTTCGTCTGGAAATTCGCCGTGAAGATCATCATGATTGTGATCGTTTCCATTTTTGTAGAATGTACTGTCAGTTTTGCATGCCATGTACCCTTTTTGCATGTAAAATGTCTTATCGTCCCTTCGTCTATGGACCCACCTCGTCTCTTCGGACTCTTTGTCTGGTCACCCCCGTGTGAACAACTCTCCATGTTAGACTTGTTTTAAGGGAAAAGATATAATTTGTACTGAAATTGATTTCACCTTATTGCCAGGATTGACAAAGTTGTGAATTTTGAACACTTGTAATTTGTAGGGTTACACATTGATCCACTGAACTGAGAGATTTACTAAGGAGTAAACAAGATTTATTACACTCTTCTTACTGTAAACTTCGTCTAAGGAGGGAGGAGTGTAGCGGGACATTCTATACAGAATGCACTGTAGAGTAAATACCTAGGCTCATAATGGTATAGCCCATATGCCCTATTGCACTGTGGGAATGTTTAGACCATGCTTCATCATGGCTGCCATTCAGCCATGACCTTTCTATGTTGATGTAAATAAAGATAGTAATCACGTAAAGCCAAGAGGAGTCCGCAAGAGTTCCAATCCCCTCCATCCGAACCTGGTAATGGTCGGTAAGACCGTTACACTTTTAAAGTTCCGATCAAATAAAATGAAAATCACTTGCTTCATATCATACAGTTATAATCTACAGTTTGATATTTCTGTATGAAAACATTGACTTATATTGTCCTGAAATCTTCAATGTTAGGGACCCAAATAGCACTGTTAGCAGGCGAAGCCGAAATGGAGACCACGCAGAAACTTTTGGAAAATCCCGGTAACCGTCGTCAAATTCAAAATAGTACATGACGCAGCAGAGCGGACCCCTCGTACTATTATATATGAGCTGAGGGCATACTTGATGCACAAAATCGTCATTCAATTTCATTTTTTTATATTAAATAAGCATAGCAGGTAAATAAAACTTATTTTACACCTAAAAAAATATCCGGGCGCTATCCGAGTTCAGAAGCGGTATGCCACTGGTGGTATGCCGTTGGCTGCTGCTGGTGTTTTCTATTGGGTTACCCATAGTATACTGTACGTCGTTGCATTTGTTTTCTTGGGGGGGGGGTTTGCTGGCAGAAAATAAGAGATTTTGATTTCTACAAAAAGTTTAACCGGAATATTTGCTAACATAAATTACGGATTTTTAGATGTCCACTTTTGAGGCGTCAAGAAAAGTCGTCAAAGTAAAACTCAAATTTCTGCTAGCAGAAAATTGACATTTTCAAAAACGGGTGTTTTGATTTCTAAAATCTCATTTTCTGCTGGGAAAAAATTGGGAAAACCGTTTTGTATTCTTTTGGACCATCATAATAAGAATCTGATAGTTTTCTTAGTTGTCTACTTTTGAGACACCGAGAAAGCCGTCAAGGTAAAATCCAAATTTCTGCCAGCAAAAAAATGGAGATTTTTAAAATCCGGTGTTGCCATTTCAAAAAACCTTAACAATATAATATTAGAAAATGGGAAAATACAGTTGCCTACTTTTGATGCTCCACTTTTAACGCTCCACAGTATACCGCTGATTCCCGCTAGCGGTCTGCCGGCGGTTTAGGAGCGGCGGGTCACTGGTAGTATACCTTTAGCCTACCACTGGCGGACCGCTGACGGTTTGGGTCGGCGTATCGATGCCGACAAGCCGCTCCCCAGCCACTGGTGATCTGACGGTGATTTGTGGACTCGAAAGCTGTTTGTTTAGGACAAATAGAGCCTGTGATGGTGATTTTTTTAATTGATTCACTCAGACTGTTCCAGTAATTTACACCACGTTCAATAAGGACGTCCGGAAGTATCATATATGGATATTTTTTTCTGGATGTAATTCGAGTATCGTGTGGATGTATGATTGGTGATAACGTAACAAAAGGTTCAAAAACAACCAGGTAATGCACATACATTTTACTAAATTTAAGTAGTAAAGGTCTTTTAATCCCAATAGTTTTAGATTTGCAAAAAGGCTAGCATTAGAAATGATGGGAACAGCTCGCTTTTGCAACAACAAAAGTTTGTCACTGATCAAATTAAATATGGGAGAACTAAAGAAATAGGAAGAACAACTAAAATATTGCTTGGAATGAAAAAAAAGGCGATTCATTATACCTAGGCTCTATAGTTTTTGATATCTTGCTTGAGATATCACTTATGTGTTTCTTCAACGTAAGATTTCTTTGGAATAAATTGTGAGTTGGGAATTCAGAAGAATGCGCTGTTGCAGCTGTGGACAGTAAATTAAAAGGGGTATAATTAGTGATGTTGCTTAAAATAGTACCTTTTATTGTCAATAGATATTTTATCATTCAAACGATTTTTGAATTTCATCATAAACTATCAAAGACATTTCAAAAATCGTTAAAACACAGCTTGCAATGAGCATAGTCAAAGTCATGCCAAGTTGGAACGTTGAAACGTTTTGAATACATTTGTGCATTAGGTAGTAACTATTTTAATTAGTTAACAAAACACTTTGAAATGATTCATTCAATCATAAAAAATAATACTCGATTAATGGTTAGTCACTTTCAATATGTCTTTCTCCCCACATTCAACGCATTTTTCGGGCAGCTAATTTTGCCACCGAATTAGGTAAACTTTGAAAAATTAGGTGTTGTCTTTGTGATGATAAACAAAATCTCTGGAATGATCAAACATTCATGGCTAACATTATCCAGTAACATGCCTTCTACTTTGTTTTATACATCATGGAAAACGAAATAAATCTTAACGGTTGTACCAAGCAATAATTCAATACCAAAATTGTATTCACAAACAGACTGTGACTCCTTGGCGTGTGACCAAACCACTCCACATAAAAGTCGGGATTTTCTATTGTTTCAAACAACTTTGAACTTGCCAGGCAACCACACAATGCGAACCACATTTATAACAAGCGCGACCTCGGCTTCGTGCAAAGGTGGCCCCCGGGATATGGGGCGGCAGTGTCGTTAGCCAATCAGGGATAATATTTCCCTGTATCTGGGCGGAAGGTGAGGCTGTTGCAGATTGAAATGTGTGTGGGCATGGTGTGATTAACAATCAGGTGGGCAGGTTAGGAACAGAGTAAACACCTCATGCACAAAGAGTAATATTCATATCAAATTGAAAAAAAAAACTTGACGTAACACATATTTCAACATGCAAATGAAAACTTAGGCATAAGAAATAATTACATATTTGAAAACACACAACTTATAATTTCAAATGGTGTCATCATAGTATTTTTTTCAATATACAATTTCTGTAACATTTGACTGTATCAGCAGAAATGTTAATCTTAAAAATGTTGTGAAAATGTTTAAAAGGTTTTTGTTTAATATTTCGAGGCCATTTTCAAAACAGGTTGGTCATTTTCACGTTTAAAACCTCCATGTTTGAAAAGTTTTGTAATGGCATGTATAGTTTCATGCTTTAGAAGTTTCTTTTTAAAAGTCATTTTTTTATACCTATAGGTTTCCCGGACAATTTTGGAAAATTTGAAGATGAATTTGTAAAAGCAACATTCGTTTGCGTGCGAATTAGAATGAACATTAAAATTCCCTGTTTCTATTTAACAAATGATGATTCAATTTCCATGAAAATGCATTCAGTCGTAAAAAATATCAGCCTACAATTTCCCGAATGTGCACTGAATTTAGTATATTGACATTTCATTTTAGCGCGAAATCGAATTAGGCACATCCGCAATCCTGTACTCCTTTTAATTTATCACCAATCTATTCGCTAAATTTGCAGCCAATTTCTTGCGTAGTGCTATTTAACATAGGCCTGTGCCTGGTCAAGCATTGGAATTCATTTATGCGTTGACAAAAGTAACACATGAGGAATGTTTGATTGAATTATTTGATGGATGTTTGAATATTCAGGATGATTGAACTAAAACCAAGCGGTGTAGCCTTTTGAAACATACGGTTCCAACTATCGTAATAAATCCTTTATAAAAACCTAATCTGAAGACAATCGTTTCTCTTTTTTGTTCAGCATTTGCCACAATCGTTTCATATAACCAACCAATCTAACCGATAAAATGAGAAAGAACTTTAAGAAATACAGAATGACATAAAAACACAACGAACCAACAATAAAAAGTCCCCAGATCCCATGGTACACGTGACACGTCATTGTGGGGTGGGGTGATGTGTTCTCAAAGGAACATCACCCCACAAGTACGGTACGATCAGAGCGCGCGATCCGAACGTGCAATGAATGAATAATGAATATTAAGCAGGCCATCTCGAGCTAGCTTGACCAATCAGTGGGCGTATGGGGTCACAAGGTCTTACCGTGTCTAGGTTCCTTGCTGTATGTTTTTACAATGGCGACGATCTTTTCGCGTTGTGAAAAATGGAAGTCGTTGGAAACATTAAGTGTACATCGAATTCTTAAAATATTAAAGGACATCACGTTCACGAGTTTTTTTTTTTTTTTTTGTAGATGAAGGTTTATTCTTTTCTTTGATTACCTCAACATTTTGGAGACTTTCGTCGTTGACTGCTTGCACATTTTTGTTTTTCTTGGTTTTTCCGGCATTTTCGAACACAAAACTTCAAACATGTCAGTGTAACAATATTTGATTCATTACACTAACCCATCTAATAGTTCATTTCTGAAAATTACAACAAAAGCCAATGATGTACATTCCCTTTAAGGAGTGAGTTGGCGTAAAATGGGCAGGGGGTTTTCAGCCTCACGCAGCAACGCTGTATACACAGGCAACTCATATAGGTTTAGGATCACACACTGTCTGGATCAAATTCATTGTACAATGGAGGCTTCGATGTGTAGAAGTGCAAAAGCTGTGTGTCAACCGGAGAACAGGCAGCTTAACTTTAACATCGACATCTGGACGCGTAAGTACGATCAATTCAAAAATGTTCCACTACCTCAACTAACCAGTGAGTTTATATGGCGGGCAAACACAAATTAGAAAGCAAATGTTGAACTTCTTCTAGAATTGAAATACTGACAAAATATGTGCTGAGAAAACAATTCATCCGTTACAGTTCTCCTGTCCCTTTGTCTATAAAAGCAGGGGAATTAACATTTAAAAGGAAGCACATGGATTCATCATCAACTACAACAAAATCCGTGCTAGCTACGACGGGAAGTAAATTATGGGGAAAAAACAATGGAATAACTGAAAAAGAAACAGTGGAATAATTTGTTTTGTTGAAAAGAATGTGAGTGCAAAAGAATGTTACATTGGGGATAATGTGCTTTTTCAAAAATAGCGTTAGAAAGAATTTCCCTTTATAAAATGCACTTCTAAGAAACTGTATTAGGGACATGATGGAAAATCTGTCTTACGTATGCTAAGGCCCCCCAAAAAAGTCTCCGGTTTCTGGTATGGAGCTTGCCCAAAAAAGTGGTGCGGCGACGCGGCTTTTTTTTTTTTTTAACCTGATTTTTCTGCTTCAAATGTCGGCTGATGACTGCAAATGGTGCCCGACTAAACTTAGTGCAAAGATATGGGTGTCCAGAGAGGCCACACAAAGCTAAAATTGTGCAGCAGCAGGATTCCAGTCAAACCAGTGAGTTTGGCGGTTTTGAGACATCTTTTATTGAATTTTTTTTTTTCAATTTGCCGACGTGCATGGCTACGGCGACGCGCGCGCATACCAGAAACCGGAGACTTTTTTTTGGCCCGATGTACGACCTATAACGTACGACTTGTTATTCGCAAGTAGGAAATACAACTTATCAGGTATAACCCGTCCGTATATACACCCTGAAAAAAAAGCAAAGCCAAAAGCAAAACCAACTTTGCCAAATTCGATTGTACAGTTCGATTTAAGCGCTAGGCACGTTTCGGTTGATGAAATGGGGATGTTATTGACATACGGGTCATTCTATAAATTTGGGGTCCACTTTTTTTCCCGTCCCTGTTACATCTGACATCTATGATTGTATAATTCTGATGCACTCCTTAATGCAGTCATCCTCCAAGAGTGATTGTGAATAGCAAACTACCTACCCAACAAATAAACAATCATTTGAAGTCACTTTTAATGATGCTTGAATGGCAATTTACAAAGTACCAAGGTAACAGGGACGGGAAAAATGTCACACTTTGGACCCCAAATTTATAGAATGACCCATACACCAATGAATATTGTGAATGGTAGCGAGTCCCTCATTAAACATAAAAAAAATATGCATTGATCTTAATCAGTTATAATTCCAGCCATAATGTCACCAGTGTCGAGTCGAGTGAAATTCAGTCACGTACACATCGCTGCTAAATAAGGATCACTGACATTTTGCAGCCATTTCAGTTGTAGTGCTTGGGACATGTTTCTATTTCTCCATGATAACCATTGTCCTCGTTGGAATTAGGTCCTACTCTGTACCAGTGCCTGGCTACATTCAAATGTAAAGTGTCCAGGGTATGTTTCCATATCTCCAAGGTAACCTTGCAGAGACGCAGACATTTTGTTTGAGCTGGCTCGAAACAAAAGCAGGGGATTTCCAGGCACATGAAATGGCAGCGCCCTTGTCTAGATTCTCATATTGTCCTCATTCGAATGAGGTCCCACTCTCTACCAGCACCTGGCTACTCGGCAATTTGTAGTCCCTGCACGTATGTTTCAGCCGCTCATTTAGTTTGCGCGCATGCGCACTCAAAATATGAGAAATACTGATAATCAGCAAACACGGATGCCTGCAGTCGCAGTTTGACCCACTGAAGTATCGGTCAACATCACGCTCGAAGTACTTTGATAAAGTTTTCTTTCCACGTGGACAGGAATTTAAGGAAATCAAAGTCACTTTTGCAAACCTTAGCGGAAAAAAACAGAAAGTATTTGATGCATTTTTTTTTGTTTTTCCGTGTCGTGTAGTACGAAAGTATTGGGTCACAAATTCAAAACAGGCGACAGTTTAGGGGATAATTTTTCGGTTTTGCCGAGTAATTGTAAACTTGTCTTCACTGAAAAATGGTAAAGGAAGCCAAGGAAAGTGCGATGTATAAATATCATTTAAGTCGGAAACCGTTTCAATGAGAAAAGTAAGGTCTCACGTTATACGTTTTTTTCGTTGAATGTAACGTTAGTGTGCACGTACCTGTACACAGACCCTGGAATCTGGCCCGTAAACATGGCTAGCCAGGCGCCACGCGCCGCGGCGCTCCGTTTGTAATCTTTCGACGCGTTGGAAATGTATACATTTAACTGAAACGATTTACAACTGACTGGTTCCCGGCCCTGAAATGCAGTTAAGTACGATCATAGAGGGCACTGGGACCAGTGTATTTGTGTACGAAGCTTTCAAAATGGGTTTACTCGAAAAATGACGATTTTTATAAGCTACAGGTTTCCTTCTTACATTAAATCACCTGTAAAATGATAATAGTCTATCATCCTTTCCGATGGTACTACGGTTGATCTAAGGTAAACCCGGCAAATTGTCCAAATGTGTAAACCAAACTCAAAAGCGAACGATGTTTTTCCTTGTCATTTTGTACGTTTTTTGTCCATAATTGTTTTTTTTTTATATATTTGAAAAGGTTTTTAGCGCCGTTACCACACTGTAGAGACAATTTATATCTTTGTTCACTTGGTCTACCGATAATTTTTGGTTTGAATCATCTCTTAAGTACGTTTGAAAAGGATACACTTTAGGACATGAAAACCAGACAATCGTTCAGTGCGTCGTCTGCTACCGCTGTTTGCTTCATTGATTCAACACACGATTTATAAAAAAAAACACTCTTGTCTTGCCACAAAAAGTATGCTAAATCAACAGTGTCTCCATGAAAGTAACTTTCAAGCCAACCTCGTCTTCGGTGCTTACTTTATTTCCAACCTCGTTTCCAAAAGTAAGACCTGGATAGGAATTTTTTTTCCTGTGTCCTGATTCGATACCGCAATTGGTTAGTAATGGATTTATATCTCGTAGTTGGTGTAGTTATTTCCAACGTGTATTACGTGTTTTCACGATCATTTTTCAATGTCCACGCCTTCTCCAAAAATACTCTTTTCATTTCCTTACCTTTCCTTAATCCTCTTCGGGCCCAGTGGCCAATAAGGCAGCAATGATCTCTCTCCAGTGCACCCTGTCTTTGGCGATTGGCTAAGCTTTGTTCCAGGATGTCCATCCCAGTGACATTCTTTCCTTCTCCACAGTTCGCATCGATGTTGTCTTAGGGCGCCCTACTTTTATTCTGCCTTCTGGTACAAATGACAGGACATCATGCAGTGGCAGTTTTCATCCATCCTTTTTATTTTCAATTTGCTCATATTAATATGAACTATGATATTACATATTGGCGGGATAAGATTGTAACATTTTAGCATCAAATACCAGGGTGAGAAAGCAAGTTGTGGTGGGCGCGTACTGATCGACAGCCTGGGAGACGAGGTTGCTTTCAAGCATTCAAATGCATGGGTTTTAAATACTTAACAGTAAATTCTCTCTTTATATTAACCCTAAAGGGGCCGGTGCGGAATCTGCCCCCGCGACTCTTTCAGCGATAGCCTTTAAAAAAAATTGTTCACGAGCCAAGCTTTTATGACTTTTTAGCCTCAAGCCTTGCGCATCTTCTGACACCAAAAACATAAAAATCGGACGAGGGGTTGTCGCGCAGCGAACGTATATTTCCGGCGCACGCGCCGTGAAAACTGAATTTTCCCATATACGTTGTGTACACAGACCAGAATTGCCATTCATACATATGAATTTGAAATATGAAATTTCTTGGGTACGTTCATGAAGAGTTGCTCTATGCATGTACCGAGTTTCAAAATTTTTCGTCACTCGATGGCCGAGATCTTGGGGGAGGGAATACACCCCCCCCTCTCCCTGCTGAGAGATGGTCAAAATAACCCGGCCCCTTTAGGGTTAATATGTAACAGAGAAACGTTAGAATTTAGCAATTAACGAAGCTCATCACTTCTGAAACTGTACATTCGTGAAGCGGCTTTGTTAGTTTTGCAATAGACTGGTTGGGCCATATTATATTACGTTACCGTTGTGATTTTTAATTCAGGAGGCAAGATTCATGTGCAAGATTCACCGCCATAGCTACCTGTCCCCATATTTGGAGTCCAAGGACAATGGAACCAGACTATCTACCCTGTTTAAGTAAAACTAAAATAAATCTACCAAGTCAGCCCATTAGGGTTAAGAATCAAACACTGTCTGGATCAAAATGATTGTTAATTTTGTTTTAATTGTTGACGCTGTTTGTAAAATTACATTTATTTGCATTGTTTTATTGTACAGTTTAACAATCGTTTCCTGATTTGCGGTTGCAAGCCTCCCTAGCTGTTGCCGTCACAGGTAAGTCTTATCATCATGGACAAATTAATTTTTTAGTGCATATGCATCCTTAGTTGCAAGTCTGTTGTATTATTAAAGCCTGTTCAAGTGTGTGTCTACTTATAAAACCTAATAGTCCAAGAGCCAGGGGTCATTTATTTGAAAAAAATGACCGAGTGATTGGTGGGTATTTTTTTTTTTGGAAAGGTTACACCTTGGGGTATTCAAATTGGCTTGGCGTATGGTTGGCTGGCGGTGGTTGTCATATACGTGTGCGATACGCAAACATTTTGCAGAACTAATTTTGAGGTCCTTTTTGCTTTTTTTCTGGGCCCGCTCTTTTCTGTAAAGTTTTCGGGACCCATACCGACTCTTCGCGAAATTTCTCTATTTATGTGAACTCATTTAAAAGGAAATTATTCTTAAACATTGGCAGATTCCTCAATGCTGGGCATCAGCCATATTTTTAATGTTCTTGCGTGACGTCACGTCTTTGATTCTGGTGTCAAGGTCCATCTCCAGATAACATAAATAATAGCCAATTTGAAAATCCAAAAGGTAACAATTCTTAAAAACTAACCACAAACACCTGGTCATAAAAAGGTTTGTTGCTAAGGGAGGATGCAGTTGCTAGCAGAGTTGTAACGAGTCACTGATTTTTGTGACTCGAGTCGAGTCGAGTAATTTTAAAGAAGTGACTCGAGTCGGGTCGAGTCATTAGGTGAAGAAGGTCGAGTCGATTCGAGTCGATTCGAGTCACAGAGTATAGTCGAGTCGAGTCGAGTCACGTATTTAGCTCGAGTCAATTCGAGTCACAATTTGAACACTATACAATAAATACACAGTGAAAGTCATTTTTGGGGGCTTTTTTAATTTTACATTCAGGCTAGTACATGTGGCGACACCACATTTGACTCTTTATAAAAATAAAGTGGGGGTGCCAGCTGATCGCCATTCAATTGATGGAAAACTGATCAAACCACGTATGTATATATATATACACTATTCGCGAACATTCTAACGTGACGTGAATAAAAACCGCCACAGGCGTAAGTCATTGCAAATATTGTTTGCAATTTATAAGTTTTGCTTTATTTTTGGGACTCGAGTCGTATTAGTCTTCCTTGAGTCGAGTCGATTCATTCTGATGAGGGACTCGAGTCGAGTCATTTGCTCGCAGTGACTCGATTCGAGTCGAGTCATTTGCCCTTAGGGACTCGAGTCGAGTCGAGTCACCAAAAAATGTGACTCGAGTCGGACTCGAGTCGAGTCATTGACTCCAGTCATTACAACTCTGGTTGCTAGGCAAGAAACACAATAAGCGTGATCGAATAGTCCTGGATGTTGTTTATATGCTATTCTAATTACCTAGACATCGCTATAAATGCTAAGTTGGTTTGAACTCATTTAAAAAGGAAATAATGACCCGTTTTCTTCTCAGTAATGCGCACCGGCCGCATTTTTCACATCCATGTGTTACGTCACTTTAATAAATTTACCTCGATAAGAAAGGCAATTTTAATCAACTAACATAATGAGAGACTCTGCACCTTTATGTTGGTAATAACCTGTACGGTGAATATGATGGGAAAATATCGCAGTCATTGTTCCAAGGAATAACATATATTTTCCTTTCAATTTCACTAAGGTTATTTTGAAACATTAATTATGTGGAAAAATCCAAGCAATATGCACACGTTTTTGGCAGAAATGATTGATGTGGGTCCTTATTTTCTCATTATGGGTCCGTTCTTTTCTGTATAGTCTCGGGACCCGTATCAAATCTTCAAAACCTGTCTTTGTCTCTCATGCACTTCTTTGAACATGTCCGACTGCTTGGAAGGTCCACTATTCCTTCGAATTGTCAGGGACGGAGGTTCAACTTTATTGAACTGATCAGAAGGTTTGATTGTTGTAGGTTCAATGCCATAGCCTCTCCAGGCATGAACGCCATCCTCTTTCTATTCAAAGTTGGTGAACTGAGTAATGTTTTCTATGGTTTTGGTGCTAGTGACCTAGCTTCCCTTGGGTCTCACAGAGAAACACCTGAACACTAGATACGCCGCCATTACTTTCTACAGTTTTTTTGGAACTGTTCATCAGCTGTCTCCACGTCATTGCCTTCATTAATGAAGATACCAACGAGAGCGTTGATGATTGCAGCCTGTCACAAGGACCCTTTCCACCTTAAGGTTCTGAGAAATCATATCGACTGCAGATTAGAGGAACTGTTTGAAGGGTAACTGCACTGTGGTAACAGGTTGCATTGTCACTGCGGAAGAATACCCCTTGCAGATTAGGATGATCGTCATTGACGGTTTGCACAGCATGCCTCATTATGCTAGCAACAACTGAGCTGTCTTGTGTACAGTGTTGGAACACATGGACAAGGGTCCGGGTTTCAAATCTGCATTTGTCAGTATTCCTTCGTATCACAGCTGTGATGTGCCAGGATATATTCCTCGCTTGGCAAACCATTGTGTCTGTGACTCTCTGTATTTCCTGGGTAGAAGTTTCTTTGCCCAATCCTGTGTGAAAAACATTCGCACATTGCTTACTTGTGCGAGTGCATCAGTTCGTGCCGTGTCTTGATTGATGTCTCGCAGTTGATGGCCCTTGTAGGCAGTAATAACCTGGGTTGCCATCTCAACTGTGAAAGTCAAGTCTTTGATTACATCTCTGGAAGATGGAGGAGAGTGTTTCACTGCATCAGAAATTCCTGCCATGGTAGTTGCTAGTTCCTCACATCTTTCGCATGCAGCATCATGTTTATGTTGGGTTTCTGCAAGAGAGCTACACCCAAGGGCACACCGGATACAGTGATCTGCAACTGCAGATGTGTCTTGAACATGCACCTGGAACAGGAATTTGGTAGAAATTTAGTTTCTATGCAATAACCATCCTCAGAAGCTGGTGCATAAACAAGCAACGATTCTCTGCAATTCACAAGGGGGAATACCTGAAAATTGAATGAAGACACTTTATTTGAAAGTGGTACCCGTGAATTCTGAAGTCAAAAGTATGCCACCATGTTTCCTTTCAAAGGTACAAGTCTTCATTTGAAGCCCCACTAGGTAAGTAACAAATCAGGGCACCATGTCAGGCTACAAGTGGATAATACATGTACCGGTACATGTACTTATGAAAAATACTTTGATGTACATAAAAAAAAAATGTAGAAAATTATTGAAAGCAGCATCCACACAGGGGCGGATCCAGGAAAATTTGCAGCTGGGGGTCAGGTCCATTAGATTGTTTATATCATTAAAAAAGTGTTGACAATTTCTTTTCTTTTCCTGGACACTTGGCCTTCGTAAAATCAAAGGGGGAGGGGGGGGGCTGGTATCATGCTTCCAATAAGGGCGCTGTTCAAATTTGACGGTAATGCACACAAACACCCTCCACATAATTTTGCATAAAGTTGCCCAGGTTCCCCATTTACACCCCATCTCCAAACTTTAGTTTACTATGATTGTATTCATTGGTCAAGAGTCAGTAGTTGACCATCTGTACCCAATAAAACAAATAATGTAAGTACCTTGTAATCACTGGCGAAGTACTGTTTTGATGAAGTCAAAGGAAACAGATAAAAGAGGCGTGTCTGTGTTTCATATGAGGTCAAGGGTGAGTGGCACGCGGGACGCAGACTCACCTCTTTCAACCTCGTTGCCATGTTGTTGAGCAGTTCGCTCCCACCAGTACTTGCTCTTATCCCTTGTAATGGATTGTTTGCACTTACAACATTTTCGGTGCCTGACTGCGCTTCATATCAGCTCTTGTTTTGTATGCCATTTCTGGGGTCAAGCTAACGATACGCAGAGTGTGGTAAGGACCATTATTGGAGTACCACACTGACGTTGCCAAGATCGACCAGTTAGCAGTTCAAACTTGCTGAATATATGTAGGTTTACTTACAATGTGCATGCATATTAAAAATAGAACTTACTTTGGACAACAAAGTAGTCCACTCCTTGGAGAGATTTCCTGATTGATGCTGTGCACTCACCAAGAATCACCCTCAGCGTTGACCTGCAAAGTGCATGCATAATAGGGGGCTGCATCCAACTTCAACACAGTATTGCTCATAGTGCTGAATGATTCTTTTAGAGATCATCATTCTGACAACATTTGACACCTTTAGACTCTCCTCAGTGGACAGCTTCATAACCTTTTCTCCAAATGGAAGATCCTGGACAATGTGCCCACTGGTAATACACGTGAGGAAGTGGTCTACCTGTGCAGTATCTAGCTTCATTGTTGGCGTATGACTTGGAAGCACTTCAGTACCTCTTCCGTGTTCTGTGGCATGTTTCTTTGCGATTGCAACTTTACACTGGGACAGTCCTGGAATCAACTTCTGCAACTGCTTTACTGTTAATGTATCTGCCATAAGTGAGCCTCGATAGCCTCTGAAGGTACATCATTCTTGTCTAAACCAACAAACTGATTGTTGAGTTTTTGAGAGCATTCCACATGGAATCAGCTTTCAACCTTCAAAGCTTGGGACTTGACAGTCTCAGCAAAGTCTCAGCTATAAATTAAAATACATAAAAATACAAATAGCATACACGGGGAACATATTTAAGGAAATGGCTTCTATCATAAAAGGTCCCGTGCACCAATAAACAATGCGACATACACGAACAACATTTCAAAATAAAGCGAGTATAGGTCTTATTCCACAGTGTGGTCGAGATTCAACGTACGTTGTGCTGTGCATACGCATACTACGTACTGAATGTACACAATGCTGAACTCAATGTCGCCATTATATAATGCAGTGAATGTGTACGAAAATTATATTGTTATTGTATATGTGCAGTGAATGTGTATGAAAACGGTCATTCAACTCTAGAAAAGTTTTGGCATATTTTTACAAAAAACTAACACCCTAAAAACTATAAAAAAAAAAAAAAAATCAGTTTGACAATAATCATATCAACTAACCTCTTCTATGTCCCTTACATTATCTACTCAATACTTAATTAGAATCCAACTTACCCCAAAAATGAGAGAAAAGTGGGCGACTTTTAGCCAAGAGTTGGCTTGGTCTAAGCTTCCTTCACGGCCCGCTCGCAAGAGGACAAACCATGTGAGCGGTAGCGCTCTTACCATAATGCAACAACCCCTCGTTGCGCATAAAATTGACTCAGAAGGAGTGTTAACTTTGATTACTGACAATGATGATATACTGTTACCAAATAATCATTTTCAAGATAGAATTATCAAATGACCTAAATGTCGACGAACATTATGTCCAAACCTGTTAACTAGGGCTATTAGGCTAGCGGGGTAAGTACACTAAAAGGAACAGCCTGAAAATAACACTGCATTATTCATGCTCCTCGTAAATTATTCATTTGTTTAAACTTATTTTCAGCTTTTTTTGCTGATGAACCCCCCCCCCCTCCCTCCCTAGAACAGTTCCATATTCATGAGCCAAAGCGTGATGTCATTCAAGGCAGAAGTGTCTCTACAGCTTTGTGTACAAATATATATCAAACTTTTCTTTATTTTCTTGCAGTAAGTTCCACTTTTTACTTGCTTATCATGTTAAACAGCTTGTTTGGACACTAGCAGTCGCCACTAGTTGTTTCGAAGCTTTTTTTGTGGGTAACTTTGAAGGAGTTATGTTTGTACTGTTCATATGCACTTTTGACAAGGAGTTCCTTGTGCGACAAAAGCAAAATAGCGCCCATAATAGGTTTTCCCGGCCAATTTCCTAAAGTGTTCATTCACTTCTGAAAATCGATCGGTCATTCATTTTCGTCTGAATTTAAATGCACGTCTTTAATCCCATTTCAATTCAACGAATTTCAATCGTTTTCATTGTCCTCGCATTCGGGTTTGAGAAACAGACGGCCAATTACGTTACCTGTGCATTCATTTACGCGAGCATACCTTTTCGCGCAGAGTTCTGGAATACAATTTCGTGAATTTGCAATATAAAGTTCGTTTTTCTCATTCAAACTTAGCAGATTGCATCACATAATATTAAACTAAAAGTGAAACAAAATGACTAATTTTTGAAATCGCCCTCTAAAAGCGAAAAGGAAGTCTTGTAAACGAATCCGAATGAGCATAAACGAAATGTGCTGCTCAATCACTTAATTGATTGAATGGAAATGAAATCCTCTTGGTGAACCCATGTATCTAAAATCCCCATATCCTCATGGTGTACCCATGTGTCTAAAATCCCCATAATGTTCCCATGGTGTCCAGTAAATCCCCATGGTGTTCCCATGGTGACATACAATCCCAATGGTGTTCCCATGGTGTCAATAAAATCCCCATGTTGTTCCCATGGTGTCCATAAAATCGCCATGGGGTTCCCATGGTGTTCCAATGGAGCTCGTAAGATCCCCATGGTGTTCCCATGTTGTCCTTGCAATCTCCATGGTGTTCCCATGGGTTCCTATGATGATCATTTTAACTTACATGGTGTTCTTAATGAGCCCATGGGTTTCCCATGGGAATCCCATGGGATGCTCATGGGACATTTCTGTAAGGGATGAAACGCGTGTTCAGAGCGATTCTCAAATTCAGACGAAATGAATGACCGATTTTCGGAAGTGAATGACGTTAGCCCCCTAACGTCATCTGGCGTGTCCAGCCTCCCCCCTTTCGCCCCCGAATTTCCACAAGTGGAGGATTTGGGGTCATATCCACCCCCAATCTTCGACACGGATGTGCCCCATGGCCCACGGATGACCAAACACTAAATACTGAATTTACATGTAAACTATAAGCTTCCCCCCCCCCCCCCAAAAAAGGAGAAAATGCAACTGACTTCCCTTTTTGACTCCCTGCAATTACAATGAAAATCACGAAAACACAAATTCAATGGAAAGCCTTGTCCCGAGAAATAGGCCTAATTAAAGAGACAATTTTATTTACATTGATTTCGGCAATAATATCAAGTTTGACTGACACAACTGTAACATAATTATCATTTTATATTTTAAAACAACAGAAAAAAACTTAAAACGAACACGTGTGAATACTTTTAATCACAATCGATATGGAGAAAAGTGCAGCACTCAGAGCAAACTGCAACACTCGGTATATTAAATAATTTTCCCTCAGAAGGACCATCAAAATACATGTTTTAGCGCATAGCCAGTACTTCTCCAATTCATTAATTGTTTAGTCTTTGCAATTTGCAATCTTTCTCCTTTTTTACACAAATTTTCATAATGCAAAAAGTATATTTGCAATGTGTGTTCCTATCATTAAAAAAAAATCGGTCTTGTGTTTCCATCACACATCTCTAAAAAATAAATCCTACTATTCAGGCCACCTTGGTAACATGCACTGCGTTTATACATGTATATAAACATGTATGTTTACCATAAACGCCTGCGTGTTACTAAGGTAGTGTGAATAGGCCTAAGCCTACACAAGTTCAACCCTGCACGCCGTCCTTTTTTTCTCGTAACCATAACTGTAAACCACTTCACAAATTGTTTGTCTGGAGTTTCTGAATCTTTAATAGCCTATACAACATTTATTTTTAGCTGCACCACCCGGATCGTGAATCAAGTGCTGTTAAACCAAAAGGACATGAGTCATTCGCATTATTGTTAAACCTAAACTGCGAGGGGGAATTTTAGGCGACGACTTTCTTTGATATCATTTGCAATTGGTTAGGCCAAAATAAAAAGTCTCCGGTTTCTGGTATGCGCGCGCGTCGCTGTAGCCATGCGCGTCGGCAAAATGAAAAAGGTTTTTTTTTTCAATGAAAGATGATGTCTCAAAACCGCCAAACTCACTGGTTTGACTGGAATCCTGCTGCTGCACATTTTTAACGTGTTTTAGATGAGTTATGGTCGAGAATAAGCTTTATGTGGCCTCTCTGGACTCCCAATCCCATATAGGCCTATTTGTACTAAGTTTAGTCTAGCACCATTTGCAGTCATCAGCCGACATTTGAAGCAAAAAAGTCGGGTAAAAAAAAAAAAGCCGCGTCGCCGCACCACTGTTTGGGCAAGCTCCATACCAGAAACCGGAGACTTTTTTGAGGGGCCTTACATGCGATTGTATTGATGAAAGAATTTGCTAACAATTGAAAAACTACCACTTTCTTGTCACTTCAAACGAAAACAAGTATTACGATCTTGTATGTATTGTTGCGACACATAATAATGTGCAAGAGAACAAGATGAGCTGAATTTCTACTGCATGTTTCCTTTTAAGTCTTGTTGGCATTTTAAAGTTTGTCTGTAATATGATTCTCACTAAACTCGATAGCTTCCAATGACATTCAAGGACAGCTATAAAAATGGGCTACGTTTGTAACACATGCATAACTTCTGAAAGCATTGGTAAATTTTTGTGATTCATTTTTTTTCTTTAAATGAGTGGAAGAACATGCTCTTAAAGACATGCTTGATTGGTGTTGATTGTTTGCTAAGAAAACAAAGACAAGTTCATCTTTAATCGACTCTACGAGCAAGAACTCTGAAATGTGATAAAATGTCTTGGCATGTTTTTTTTAATGTTCAACCAATTAGTTGCGGGTGCCCGCAACATGCGGGTCCACTAAGGGAACTCTTAAGGTGCTTCGTGAATACCACTTAACGCAAGTCTTACGTGCCCTTAACATCAACTTACGGGTCCCCGCAACGCAAAAATTTACGGGTGCTTTGTAAATAAGCACCCCTGCTGGCCCCTGCTTCACGTACGTGTTTGTATGTGTACATGATGTACGTCCATAATACCATATACAATGCGTTGATAGATCAAAGCCATAAACATTCTTCAATGATCGCTGTATGATGTCTGGTTGAATTTCACGGATTTGCAACCCCAAAAATACTCGTGAGTGTCATTGAAGCCCCATTATAATGGGGCTTCAATGTCTTTGACATGTGGAGAAGCCAGTAGGTGCTTTCAAAGGTAGTTTTGTTAAGTATTTTGCGTGATTTTTAGAAATTGTTACATTGACATTAGTTCCTTAGTGGGTCGCTAGTACGACATACCAACATCCCATATGTCAAAAAAAGTTCTTCTAGCGACCCAGTTAGTTGGACTATTAAATAAACTTTCTGAAGCATTTTATCCTACAGTTGCGCGCATTCACCTTTCCCCCACTGATATCAAGTAGTTTTTCCAAACCTCGAGCGTTAAGTTCCAACGTAACATACTGCATGGCACAGTGACCCTAATAAAAATATGAAACAATTGCAGAGAAATTCCAAATTATGAACAACCAAAATCTAGCTCTTATTCAGTGAACTGGATATATGTTACTTAGAGACAACAATAGAATATTGTTATTGGTTGCGAGTCCCACAATCAACCATAGAAATTATGCTTTGATCTTAATCAGTTATTCATAGTAAGTCGAGCCATAAGGTCACAGTGTTGAGTCGAATGAAGTTGAGTCACATTGCTGTGAAACTTAAATTGAGTCACTGAAATGTTATCACCATTTCAGTTGTAGTGTCTGGGGTGTGTTTCCATACGTACCCCCATGGTAATTAGAGCCGCTGACATTTTGTCTGCGCAGGCTCGAGACAAAAGCAGGGGATTTCCAGGCACACGCAGTTATAGCAACGCCAATGTCTAGATTCCCATGTTGTCCTCAATCGAATGAGGTCCCATTCTGTACCAGTGCCTGGCTACTTGGAAATACCCCATGGTAACCTACACGTATGAAGTGTATTTCCGCGTACGCTACAACATGCATGTCCGCTCATATCTACACAACATATTTATAGGGGCTGTAGTGAGCAATTTGCATAGAATGTGCATTTCCAGCCGCACGTTAACCAGAGACGCGGGCATTTCTTTGAAAAGGTTCAAGACAAAAGTAGGGGATTTCCAGGGGCACGCAATAGCAGCGCTAACTGCCCTCATTCGAATTCGTTCCCACTGGCGGAACGAGTACTGGCTACTTGGAAATACCCGCATTGTAACCTACATGGGGATTTCCAGCAGACTACACAAGCAACTCATTTATAGGTTGAGATCACACACTGTCTGGATCAAGATGTATTATAAAAACAAGGCATTGATTAGAATTTATATCCTGACGAAAATATGTCCTGAGAAAAAAGGGAAAAAAAATCACCCATTTATAGGCCCAAAAAGAAAATTCGGTCTCTGGTCAGACCAAGGTTCCGGAATTGACGCGGTGACGCTTCTTTATTTTTCTTCAAGCTTGGATTGTACAGACAAGGTGGGGTACTATTTTGCTTTTTCCTCATGTGCATCGGTGTCCTCCATAATTTGCCTTGGTGCTTTTAATCATTTGCCTTGGTGCAATTTACCATTCCTTGGTGCTTTTTAGTAAAAAAAAAGTTGAGAAGGTGCGGCAATAGAGGGCGCTGTTGGAGCTACCGCGGAACATTTTGGACAAAGAAAAGATTGACGCACATCGACACGCGCACTGACTAGAGACTGACTTATTTATTTCTTTGGCCTTACAGTTCTCCTGTCCAAGTTATAAAATCTGGGGAATAAAATTTTGTAAAAAAGCAGATGGATTCATCATACTAGAATAAAACCCGCGTTACGATGGGAAGTCGATTCTAAAAAGCACTGTGATAATTGCAAACCGCTGGAATAATTTGTTTTGTTGAAAAGAATAAGAGTAAAAAGGAATCTCGCATTGAACCATTGGGGGATAATATGCGCTTTTTGAAAAATACTGTTTCAAATAATTTTCTTTTAAAACAATGCACTCAACGAAGTTGTATTAGGGACATGTACGATAATTACCGAACGACTTATACAAATCGTGCTAGGGCTGTACCGAAATGCAATGCAATTAAAATGACAAAAGTAGCGCTGTCAAAATGTTGGCCTCAGTCAAAATGTCCCTGGTGACATCTGACTGTCTGACGTACAGTTATGGGGTCAAAGGTTAAAATAAGTCAAATTTCAAAGAAGCTCAAATGACAAAAGTAGCGCTGTCAACATGTTGGCCTTGGTTTAGTATTTATAAAAAAAAAGTCAATGGTGCATGACCTCTTTGTCTGATCTACAGTTAAAGGGAAGATACAACATTTGCAAACATCAACAAAAGAAATGATCAAATTATCACGAAATACCTTTGAATTGCTAGGGATTGACAGTCTTAATGCATCCTGTAAAATGGTGGCTCCTGGTGTGCTGACATTTTCAAGAAAAACCTGTATTTTTCCAACTCTGGTCGGCCGACCAGCG